>NC_045713.1:30057016-30360608 GCF_009834535.1 Camelus ferus | reverse complement strand
TGCCTCATTTGCAACCAATCAGAGACTTGTGCGCAAGGCGATCAGGCAGCTTGTGACCTGACCTTATAAAAGACCCCAACAACTGGCCCCCGGCACTCACACAGACACCTCTCGTCTGTGTGGCCCACTGCTGTCTATGACAGCATACCCTAATAAACTCCTTTTCTATTCTCCTCCTTTGCTTTTGGTGAATTCTTGAACTGCCTATGACACCGACCGCTGCCTGTGTCCACAACAAACATTTGCTTTTCTCCACGCCAATTGCCTTCCTTACCTTTGAAGTCCCAAACCACTACCCCCAACATCCTCTTTTGTCTTTAGCTGAAGATGGTATTTAAGGTGAGGGCTTCAACCACTTTGACCAGTTACTCAGTTTCCCTTGGTCTCTCCCATGTATACATGTTATCAAACTTTTGTTGGATTTTCTCCTATTAATCTGTCTCATGTTAGTTTAATTCTTAGACCAACCACAAGAACCTAGAAGGGAAGAGGAAAATATCTTCTTCCATGATAACTTCCACTGTTACCTGTCAGTTGTCAGTTTAATTTGCATAGCCCCATTCACTGAACAGAAGAGTGTAGAGGAAAAGATTTTTCCTCCTCTAGACTACAAAGTGGGAATCACAATGGAATCCATCTTACTGAATGCAGTGAGGACTAAACCAGACAAATGCTTGTGTAGCACTTAACACATGACCAGCTCACAGTCAATGTTTAATAAGTGAGAACTTGTTAAATAATTACCAAAACAAGTGTCAATTTAAAAAAATCAGTCAATCTGAAAAAGAAATGGAACATTTTATTCCAGCCAAACTGGAACAGCTTCTCAGAAAGCTCTGAGAAGCTGTTCCGCCCATTAGAGGTCAAAGCATAGTAATATACGTTTTTTGAGACAGAGGATTGTACATTACATGACGTATTACTGATGCTTTACACCATCCAGATCTACACATACAAAGGGACCAGAGGGTCACGCGGGTCATCGTGGCCCCTTATGAGATTAAGAAGTGTCGACTGAAATAAATGTGCAGCCAAAAAGTTGAGAGTTATGTTTTATTTGGCGGGAGGACTCGAGCCGGGATGACAGCCTCTCAGATCGCTCTGAGGGACTGCTCCGAAGAGGCAGGGGAGAAGCTAGGATATATAGGAGCTTTACGACAAAGACCAGGTAGTTGGAACAATAAGATAACCCATTATCTAAAGAAAACCAGGCATCTCAAGTTAAAGAATGTAGTGCTTTTCTATGTGTGGGAGGAAGCAAACATTTAGGCTCATTGAATTCATTCCTTTGACAAGCACCTAGCTATCTAGGGCAAGTATCTTGTCCTTTCTTATTCTGAGTCCCCTCAGAGGGCACCACTGTGAGTGGCTGCAGAGGCCGGACTGCAGGCTAGTCTTCACTGTGGGTTTCGGCAGCGGCTGATGACTTGATGGCTTCAGCATTCTTTGTTTACTGATCTGGTTTGCAGTATTTTTTGTTCACAGAAGAAAGGTTGTCTCCTAGAGAGCTGTGACCCTTGATGAGATTCAAAAGGAATGTTATCTTCAGAGGAGGTCTGGTTAATGCTAACGCACAGCACACACTAAAGGGGAAAGAGGAAGCCCAAAGAAACATTTTATGTTGGCTTTTTTTTTTTCATCTTGCCATAACATATGAATTTTATTTCATCACTAGTCCTCTCCACCTCTGTCCCCAGCCCTGGTGTCTTTGCCCCTTAAGCTCCCAGGACAATTCCGAGAAGGGAGAACGGCTGAGTCACAGAAACGTAACCAATTTTATTAACCACAAGGAAGCTGGTGTTGACGAGAAATTTATCAGTCGATCTAAGAAAGAAATGGAAAATCTTATTCGAGCCAAGTTTGAGGATTATAACCTGGGAAGAGCATCTCAGAACGCTCCGGGAACTGTTCCACCTGTTAGAAGTCAAAGCACAGTTACGCAAGCTTTTTGAAACAGAGGGCTGTACATCACACGACATTATTGACAGTTTATACAATCTAGCAAGTAGTGGGTCACGGGTCATCGTGACCCCTTACAGCATCGGGAAGGAATGCTGTCTTTTAAAAGGACTTGTCTTGTTGATACTTGGAGAATGTTGCTTCCTATGGTTGAGCAAGAATTTCTGCTGTTCGGGGAGGTTTGGTCGATGCAGAAGGCAGATACACCATGCACCGAAGAGGGGAGAGAGAAGGCAGAGGGCAGAGAACATTTTGTTGTTGTTGTTGAAATTCTTCTTGTCTTGCCATAAAATATGAATTTTATTTCACACTGGTAATCCCCCAATCCAAGCCTCTTTTAGGAAGGGAAACTTCTAAAACCCAAATCTTACCATCTTTTCTTCAAACTTGCCCTCTCCCATCACTTCCAGGAGACGCTTCCATTTAGCAGGGAGCCCGAGGTAGCTGCCTCCTCTCTCTCTATGCTGATCCACTCTCTGGCGCCCTGCGGTCCCTGTGTCAGTATTGCCATCCCAGCAGTGGGGGACTCACAGGAAGTCTTGTGCTTTGAAGTGTCCCAGCTTACCTACATTTTACTTATCAAGAGGGAAGAGGACCACTATTGGCAAGAAAGATAGGGGAAATAGCAGAGGTCGGGTATTCAAAAGCGATTAGTTGGGACAACAGAAGGAACAAAAGGAAGGACATTATGCAAATGGAGCCATTCCACCCTTCAGAAGATAATGTCCTCTCTGAACACAAAGGAAGGTTTTAAAAAGCAGCCCTGTTCATTTCAATTCTGTTTGAATATTGAGCTTCCTCGTGATTAATATTAGGCCCAGTAGTGGCAGGGCTTGGGAACGTTAACGCTTTTGGATTCCTCAATGAGGATGTTAGTATTAACTGTTTTCGGTTTTAAATATTTCACGACGTTGGGCAGGAGTCAACGCAGTCCTAAAACTTATATTTCTACAAAATAACCCCAAACTGGCATAAGCCCACATCCCTCTTCTTTTTTTGTAGGTTTCCACTGTATATAGTCTTTTGAGGGCTACCAAATGGGGATGGTCTTCTACTGGCGGTCCATTCTCAGGGAAGCAAGTAGTGTCTGCTTTCAGTTACTCTAGGAGAAAGCAAGGCACAGTGGAATTGGAAAATGTCCCCTCCATGGGGTCCACAGGCATCTGGCAGATTCCGGCTCCAAAGCGCCTCAGGCTGCTTTAAAGATAACAAAGAACATTCTTTTCCTAATACATTCCTGCCTTTGCTGAGATGATGATCATCTATACAAAGCCACCAGAACCCATCACAGCCCTCTACCGGAGTCCAATAGCCCTACCCTTTTACAACCCCTCCCTTCCCTATTATCTCAACATCAACCAATCAGAGACTTGTGCACAAGCTGATCACACACCTTGTGACCCCTCAGTACCTGGTGGAACCCTCCCTAATAAAGACCTCAGCAACCCGCACTCTGGGATCACACAGCACCTCTCATCTGGGCGGCCCGCTGGTGTCTATGGCAGCGTACCTAATACACTCCTTGTCTGTTTTCACCCTTTGTCTTTGGTAAATTCTTTTACTGCCTGCGCACCAGCCTGCTGAACCCCGCGACACCCTCTACCCTTGCACCCCTCCTCCAAGGGACCAGGGCTCTTCCTCCTTCCTTCCACGTGGAGAGACCAGGAGAAATGGAGACGAGAGCTCATCTCTCCCCCACCAGCAGACAACTGAGCTCACAGGGTTTCGGCAGCTTGGGTGGCTGGCGCTTTATTATTTGTTGGAGAGAGAGAGCAGGTTGTAAGGAAAGGACATGTGGGGACATTGACAGTCTTCTGAGTGGGGAGGAAAATAAGGAGAGAAATAGGGGACAGACAGCTTCCGTGTCCTGGTGTCCCACACCCCCATGGTTGACACCCCTCCTTGATGGCCCACATTGCTGTCCATTCAGTGTAGAACATCCTTCAACAGCTGGCACCATGCAAAGTCGAGGCAGCCCTTGGAGGGGTGGCAGTTCCAAGGGAGCTCTTCCACTCAAGAGGTGCCAGGCATTCAGTTATTCTCAACCCTGGCTAAACATTAGAACCACCTTAGGAGATTGAAAATAAAACCAAAAACCAAAAACTTATTTCCTATCTATAGACTCTAAATGTACACTTGCCCTATGTTCCAACAATTCCACTCCTAATTATATGCCAAAGAAACAAGAGCACACTGAGAAATTTGTATACACCAAAAAAAAAAAAAAAAAAAAAAAAAAAACCATAAAAACTGCTCAGAGGAGGTTTTGTTATGACAACCCAAAATGGAAAACAACCCAATTTCTATCAGAAACAGGACGGATGCATACACTGTGGCATGTTCATTCCATGGAATGAGTAACTGCTGACCCCCACAACGTGGATGAATCACTCAGACATAATGTTAAGGGAAAAAAGCTAAGATCCAAAAGACCGCATGCTGCCTGGCCCCATTTATATGAAGTTCAAAAACAGGCAAAATGAATCTCGGGTGACAGAAGTCAGAAGGTGGAGGAGGCGGGGTGGGAGGAGTTACTGCCTGGGAGAGGCACGGAGGAGCTTTCTTGTAGCGATGAGGGGCGCTGGAAAGTTCTACAGCTTCAGGATGTTGGTACATGGGTATGTATTTATGTAAAAATTCACTGGGCTGAAAAACATAAGATTTGCATCCTCTACTGTAATATACTATAACTCAATACAACTTTTTATAAAATCAGCAAAATTATATCAAATACAAAATACCTAAGCCAGGACCCCCACTTCCCTGAGAGTCTAATTCAATTGGCTTTGAATGGGGCCCAGACAAGAGGATATTTTGAGTCCCATGGGGATCTTTTTTCCAGCTTTATTGGGATATAACTGACGTTTAACATTGTATAAATTTAAGGCTTACAACGCAATGATTTGATGCATGTGTATGTCGCAAAATGATACCACAACAAGGTTAATTAACACATCCATCACCTTGTGAAATAAAATTCTATTTTATGGCAAGACAAGAAAAATGTAAAACATTCTTTGCTCTCTGGCCTCCTCTCTCCCCTCTTCTGTGCACGGTGTATCTGCATTCTGCGTTGACCAAACCTCCCGCATCAGCAGAAATGCCTGCTCAACCGTGAAGAGCAGCATTCTCCAGCACCAACAAGACAGCTCCTTAAAAGATAACATTCCTTCTTGATGTTGTAAGGGGTCACATGACCCATGACCTACTACTTGCTAGATTGTACAAACTGTCCATAACACATCCTGTAATGTACAGCCCTCTGTTTCAAAAAACTTACATAATTGTGCTCTGACTTCTAACAGGTGGAACAGTTCTTGGAGCTTTCTGTGATGCTGTTCCCAGGTTATAATCTTTAAATTTGGCCTGAATAAAATCTTCCATTTCTTTCTTAGATCGACTGATTAATTTTTCATCAACAACCTTGTATAGTTACAATTGTGTGTGTGTGTGTGTTTAGTGAGAACTTCTAAGACCTTTTCTCTTAGCAATTTGCAAATACACAGTACAATATTATTAACCATAGTGACCATACTGTACATGACACCAGAGGATTTTATACACAGCCTGCTTTGAGAATTCTGACCCAGATGAGTGGACCTATGCTTACATAGCTTCTCTCTGACCCTGTGGAGAACCCTCACAATAGTGGGGAGAAGGGGAGAGTGTTTTGGCTCGTGCAGAAATCCGGTCTACTGGACTGAAGCAGGCAACTTGGCCTTAAGGCCATGCACCAAATCTAATCACAGCTGTCACTGAGGCAAAGCACTGAGTGCAGAGGAGACCTACCCCAAGGAAGCCAGCCTCGGTTCCATGTAACCGTTCTGCTGCTTGGCAGGAAAGAAGGCCCTTGTAAAGCGAAGAACCAGCCTACCAACCTGCAGGTCTTGCCTCTCCAGTGATTCCCAACCTTGGCTTCCCATTCAAATCATCTGGGGAGATTTTTAAAACCCCAGTGCCCAGGTGGCACTGCCAGACTCTCTGCAGGGTGGGCCCAGGCATCGGCATTTTCTAAAGCTCCCAAGATGATTCCATTGGGCAGCCAAGGTTGAGAGTCACTGTTCTTAGCCCGACAGCCAGAGACCACACCCACGTGTTAAAGAGCAGTGGCCTTGGCCACTGTCCAAGAATCGGACCCAATTGCATTAGCATTCCCTCCTGTAGCAGAGAGAGGTGGGGTCGGGAAGGAGGGGTGGGCAGAGACCTCCCCCCTCACCAGCCTGGGAAGGGTACCGTTCCAGGTGTCGGGCAGCTGGATTATAGAGACTCCTTCTCAAGGGCCCTGCAGCCTGGCAGCTGGAGGACACAACCCCACCAGCCACACTTAGCGGACATGAACTTTCTTCCATTGTGCCAGATGGTCTACTGTCATCCTGGTTATCCTGGGGTCCCTGTCTCCCAGAATCGCCTTCCCTGTGTGGTTCCAGGTTAGGCACCGTTGAATGTTCGAGGCAGTGAGAGACAGATGCGGAGAAGCCGCCGGCTTCCAGTGTGCCCCCGCCCTGCCCTCTGCACGCTGCGTCCAGCCGTTCTCCTGAACACGAGCCCCGCCGTCCCACAGTGACCCAATCCACCACCCGATGCTTCACTGTGAACTCACAGAGGCAGCAGCCAAAGAACCAGCAGCTTTCCATGGGTTTCTGCACCAGCTCCTCCGTGGTCTCGCTTTTACCGCTGGACGTGGCCAGCTTCCGGGCTTCCTGACAATCCCTGAGTCATTCACCCATGTCCACGCTTTAAGGGAGCGCCTTTTCTGACCACCTCCACCCATGCCCTTTGTTTTTTGAACATCTATTTTTCCAGTTCCTCCCACAGTTGGATAAGGTCGAATTCTTATTATCCCTGATAGCCAAATATTCATCTTGGTTCTGCTTTTCTGATTCCACCCAGACGGATACACCAGAGAAGGGCAGCAGGGAGCCTTCCAGGATGTTGGAAGTGTTCTCTTTCTCGATCTGGGCAGTGATTACATGGGGACTATATATAGATTTTTTTTTAATTAATCAAACTTTATTCTTAAGACATTCACACTTTACCATTCAAGTGCTGCATCTCAGTAACTTTTTTTCAAGACTGCCTTAAGAGACTTCATCAACCAAATAGATAAATTAAAGCACAACCACTGCGTGCGAACCCTCTTGGGCACCTGCGTGGACCACAGACCCTCAGCCCCAAGCCTGCCTGCCCACCTCCTCCCAGACCCCAGCGCATCACTCCCCGCCGCTGCTGAATATGTAACAGTCCTTCTGAGGACTCCTCTGCCTGCTGGCTTTGACAATAACAGATCGTGATTACAAATGGCTTCAGACTGAAGAAAGATCTTCGGTCTTCATTAAGGTTTATTTGTGACTGTTCCAATGGTGGCTTCTGAGAGACGAGAAAGAATGCCGATGGTAATTAGGCTCTCCTAATTGCAGTAGTCACTGATTGCCAGTATTAAAAACATTTGAGGAAGTGTAGCAATTAGAGCTTCGGGAAATATTTAAAAACAAAGTGAAAAAGAGGCCTCCAAGTGCAAGGACGCGGAGAGGCCGCCAGGAGCCCCTGCCCAGCTGGAGCAGACCTCGAGCAACCCTGGACAGCTGAGTCCCTCAGCCACCGTCCCATCCCACCCCGCCCCTGCCGGCGATGATGGTCGTGACTGTCTGAGCAGTAAAAGGCGTGTGTCCTCTCAGTCCTCCTCCAGACATAGCTGTGAATCAGCCCACGGAGAGACAATTTTGCAAATAAGGTAATAATGCCAGGCGCATATTGATACACATATATACCTGCTAGCCTGCTAAATCCATACAAGCTCAGCATTGTTCCCATTTGAAAGATGAAGAGACTGAGGTCTTTGCTGAAGGAGAAAGTAGAAAGCTTTCCAAGGTTACACACACAGCAGGTGGCATGCCCTTAACCAATACATCATTCCGTGTCTTCCTAAGCCCCAGAGCCCTGGATTCCTCTTCCAACAGCACCCCAGCAAGACAAGCTCACTTGTCCCTCCCACCCCCTTTATCACGTCTCCCTCAAGAATCTACTTCCAGCCACCAAACCAGGTGAGAAGTCCTCTCGTCTCTCTCTTCCCCTAGCAGCCCTGCCCACATGCTCCCTGAGAATGAGCTCTTGGAATTTCTAAACTCCTCTTCCTAGGAAAATCAGGGTCCACGATCTTTCATCCGTCCCTGCAGTCCTATCTTGAAGAATTCTATTCACGTTCATCAATCACGTCCAAAAGTCTCCAACAGCCAAACTTCCCTCTTCCTCTGGCCCCACGGTCCCCCGCTATGCTTAGATGGGAATGTAAGGAACACGAAGGAAGAGATTTGGGTGTGTTTTCTTTTCTGCTGTAACCCTGGCACTCAGAAGAGTGGGCACATGGTAAGAGCTTGATAAATATTTGCTGAATGAATGAGCGCTTTCTTTTATCCAACCAGAGACACATCCTGTACATTTCTAAGTGTCTCTTGATACGTGATGCTCTCTTAATTGCCAGAAATGCACCCTTGTGTTCCTTCTTATCAACCATTTTCTCTAGAATCGTACCTCCCTGCCTTCCAGCCTAGCCCAGATAAAGGCACATGGCCACTCTTAGAGCCCAGAAAGTATTTGTATTTCTAAAGCCTAACTTATAAGATGGTTACCTCTATGTCTCTGGTCCAGAGTCCCCCCAGATAAAGGTGTTCTCAAATTCACCTGTGTGGTGCCTTGAAGAGAAAGCGTTTCACCGCACACTGTGCTACGTCCATCAGGAAACGAGATTACAACTTTATTTCCATCTCCTAATTGGTACTAGCGCCCCCAAAGAAATACTGGTCCATTAAGTAGGGAATGTTAATTGCTTACCTCCTACTGACAGTGATGACAGGCTTGGTTAAGGGTTTTTATTAAGGCCCATTAAAGGGAAGACTGCGTGGCAGGCAAGCTTCTGGGTTGCTTGGAAGGGAGAGATGCTGAGGGGGTGGGGTGGGGTGTAAAGCGGGGGAAAGCACAGGCGAATGAGGACACAGATTCGGGGGCAGGAAGCTGCTGGTAAGAGTGCAAGTCACGTAAGTCGCGTGACTCCGAAATGTTTTTGAATCTGAAATATTTCATTGTTAATTTAAAAGAAATTCAGTCCTTATTACTCAGCCATAGAAAAGAGTGAAACAATGCCATTTGCAGCAACATGGGTGGACCTAGAAATGATCATGCTAAGTGAAGTCAGACAGAGAAAGACAAATACATGATACCGCTTAATGTGGAATCTAAAACATGATACACAGGAACTTATTTACAAGACAGAAACAGACTCACAGACGTAGAAAACAGACTTATGGTTACCAGCGGGAGAAGGGGGTGGGAAGGGATAAATCAGGAGGTTGAGATTTGCAGAAACACACTACTATACATAAAATAGATAAACAGAAAGGGCCTATGGTATAGCACGGGGAACGATATTCAATATCTTGTAATAAACTATAATAGAAAAGAATCTGAAAAAGAATATCTATACATACATATATATTTGAATCACATTGCTGTACACCAGAAACTAACACAACATTGCAAATCAACTATACTTCAATAAAATTTAAAAAAATAAAAAATTCAATCTTTATTGATTAAATGCACCAGGTGCCATTCTAAGGGTTTTATGTGCATTGCTGCGTTTATCCTCATGGCAACTCCCCAAGGTAGGAATTATTACCACCCTCATTTTATGATTGAGAAAAGTGAGATCGAGAGAGGGCAAAGTAATTTGCTCAGTGGCCCCGAACCAGTCCATCCGTTTCTGCAGCACACACCCCTGCGCACTACAGATGGAGGTCAGGAGTGGGAGGCCAGTGGGCTTTCTGGTGTCTGGAAGCTTGTCTACCACCCACCTGTCCCTTGATTCATTCTGCAAGTAACCTGCTGGGTGCCTACAATAACCCAATACCATGCTCTGTACTCAATATATAAGTAGAGTGTTCCTTTGGAGACTGGCTCCTACAACAAACTGAACAGAAGCACCCATATCTCTGTTGCCCCCAAAACCCACGACACAAATTTGTCACAGCATGGGAAAGCAAGAAAGTGTCATCGGATGGTCGGAAATTTTAAGTCAAAGCAGAAAGCAGGGAAACAGATAACATGCACGCAACAGATCAACACAGCTGGAGGGAACCATCCGCTCAAAACCTGCAGAAGAATCTCCAGAGAAGGTAGGAAGGGGTGGAGAAGGACCCCAAGCTCAGAGGCACCGGGTACAGGAAGGCAGGGTGGGCACAGGAGTACCGGTCAAGGTGATTAACTAAGAAGATAGAACAACCAGGCTGGGCCTGGGCGAAGCTAACCAGGTAAGAGCACCGATTAGTAAGACGCATTTTAAAAGACTCATACTCGGGTGCAAAATGTCAAGAATAAAGAGAAAAATCCTACAATCTTCCAAAGAGAAGAGAAAGGTCACTTAAGATCATTGTCCCTTATCTTCCTCCCACCTGTTTTTATTTTTAAAGGAAGAAACTTTAGATTTTGAGTATGTCCGAGTGCAGGATAAAGATGTAAAAGATACGGGAGGGCATAATTCACAAGCAGGATCTCTGCTGCGGTGGATTAGATTGGGAAATTCTTCTCGTCCTCTAAAACCGGGGAGAAAACTCTGACGATGGGTGAAGATACAGCTCAGTTTCAGGGTAGGTGGGCAGAGAATTGAGGGAGCTCATGCCCTGTCAGCCTCTGTTCTCTTTATTTTGAATAATTACTATGTACCAGTCACTGTCCTGAACATATAACTCCTCATCTGAATCTCAAAACAACCCTATGCACACAGACTAGGAAAAACCATAGTGCATATACCAAAGGAATAGTGTCCACAATATATTTGAAAACTCCTATGAATTAACAATAAAAATCAAGCAGCTCTATTTTTCAAATGAGCGCAAGCCATGAACAAAATTCACAAAGGAAACTTTACAATGACCAATAAGCACATGAAATGGACTTATCATGGTTAGCCCTCAGGGCAATGCCAATGCAAACCACAGGGAGAGAGCCTTTCAAACCTATTAGAATGGTTAAAATCAGATGTCGACAGGAATACGGAGCAACCGGAGTTCTCAGACATCGCTGTGAGGATGCAGAATGGTGCGACCATTTTGAGCTATTTGGAAGCTCCGTACAAAGTTAAATATCCGTCTGTTATAGGACCTAACAATTCCATGCCTAGGTATTTATTTACCCACGGCAAATGAAGACATATATTTATATGAAAAAGGTTTGCACACAAATGTTCATGGCAAGCCGATTGACCATAGTCCCAAACTGGGAACAATTCAAAACGTCCATCACGCGGAGGGTGTATAACAAAATTGTAGTAATGTCCACACAATGGAATACTGCTCAACAATACAAAGGAATAAACCACTGATACCCACAACGGCATGGATGAATCTCAAACACGTTATGTTGAGTGAAAGGAGGTGGTCACAAAAGAGAACTTCCTGTGTGATTGTACTTATGTGAAAGCTAAGGACAGGCTAAGCGAATCTATGATGATGGAAGAAATGGGTTGACTACAAAGGAGTACAGGTGAACGTACTGGGATGATGGAAATGCTTCATTTCTTGTTTACAGACGGTTGTTACACAAATGTATACAACAGTCAAAACTCATCACACTGAACACTTAAGACTTGTATATTTTATTCTACTTATATTATGCTGTAATTCAAAAGAATATTTTTTAAAACAGTGCAAGTTGGGTTTTACAGGCAAAATACCAAAATTCAAACAAGTCAAGATACCAGTCAAAATATCAGCCAATCACACAGCAAGTGAGAGGAGAGGTGGAGCTAACATTCATAGTCACAGCTGACTGATTCCAAAGCCCATGAGCCACCCTGAGAAGCGTTACATTAAACCATTCCAAAACTCTTCGGCTAAGGCAGTTAGACAAGAGAAAAATGAAAGGAATCCAGACTGGAAAGGCAGAAGTGTAACTATTTCTATTGGCAAGTGACATAATCTAGTACATAGAAAATTCTTAGGGATACACAAAAAACTATTAGATGTATAGCAAAGGGAACCATATTCAATATCTTGCGGTAACTTATGGTGAAAAAGAATATGAAAACAAATATATGGATGTTCCTATAGGACTGAAGCACTGTGCTGTACACCAGAAACTGACACAATATTGTAAACTGACTGTACTTCAATAAAAATATATTTTAAAAGGGGGGAGGGAACAAAAAAAGAACTATTAGAGCAAGCAGATACAGCAACATTGCATAATATGAGTAACATGCAAACATCGATTGTATTTCCATACAGTCACGGAGAACAATCCAAAAATGAAATTAAGAAAATCATTTCACTTATAATAGCCTCGAAAGGAATAAAGTACTTAGCTTCAACAAGAGAAGTGTAAGACTTCTACACTGTAGAACATTGAAAAAATTGAACAAGACCTAAAGAAATGGAAAGACATTTATATTCATGGCTCAGAAGACTTAATATTGTTAGGAGGAGGTTGAGTGAAAAAAATGCACAACCTAAGGGTTGAAAATTATGTTTTATTCAGTGGACATTCTGAGGACTTCAAGCCCAGGAGACAGCCTTTCAGATGGCTCTAAGGGACTGCTCCTCAGAGGTAAGGGAGGAGCCAGGATATATATAGAAGTTTTGCAACGAAGTCCACGGTTGGTCAGAGCATCAAAAGACTACTGTTAATTAAAGGAAACCAGATATCTCAAATTAAGGAATTTAGTGCTTTTCTATGTGTGGGAAGATGCAAAAGTCTGGGCTCACTGAACTCACTCCTCTGATATGCATCTAGCTATCTAGGGCCAGTGTCCTGCGTCTACCATCCCAAGTCCCCTTAGGGCTCACCAGAGAAGGGGCTGCAATGTGATGGCCTGATGGCCCCAGCATCCTTTGTTTATTGAGAGGTGGGATGCAGGTTGTTACATTTATAGTCAACTGATTTTCAACAAGGTTGCTGAGACAATTCTACGAAGAAAAAGTAGTCTTTCAACAAATGATGCTGGGACAAGGGGATATCCACATGCAAAAAGAATGAAGTTGGTCCCTACCTCACCCCATGTACAAAAATAAACTCAAAATGATCATACCGAAATGTAAGAGCCAAAGCTATAAAACTTTCAAAAGAAAACACTGGGGCAAACCTTCGAGATCTTGGGTTGGGCAGTGTTTTCTTAGATATGAAACTAAAGGCAAACGTAAGAAGAAAAAAAATAGACAAATTGGACATCACCAAAATTAAAAATTTTATGCTTCAAAGGACACCATTAAGAAAGCAAAAAGACAGCCCCTCAGAATGGGAGAAAATATTTGGAAATCATAGATCTAATAAGGGACTTGTATCCAGATTATATAAAGAACAATTACAACTTAGTAATTTTTTTTAAAAACCTGATTTTAAAAGAGGCAAAGGCTATAAGGATAGGAAAAACTTAGTCATTAGGTTTTGCAAATCAAAACCCAGTGAGATACCAGTTCACACCCACTAGGATGAGTAAAATATAAAAGACAGACAGTCGCAGTTAGCAAGAATGTGGAGAAACTGGAACGCTTACACATTGCAGATAGGATTGTAAAAGGGTGCAGCCACTTTGGAAAACAGTCTGGCAGTTTCTGCAAAGTTACCGTATGACCTAGCAATTCAACGAGTTACCGTATGACTCAGCATTTATATTCTTCGAGATACACACAAAAGAATTGGAAATATGTCCACACAAAAACTTGTGCACAGATGTGCATAACAGCATCATTCATAACAGCCCCACATTGGAAACAACCCAAATGTCCGTCAACTGATGGATGGAAAAACCAAATGTATCCCTTCAAAGGAATATTATTCGGTCATAAAAATGAATGAAGGACTGATAGATGCTGCAGCATGAATGAACCTTGAAACATCAGGCTAATGAAAGAAGCCACACACAAAGACCACATATTATTGTATGATTCCATCTATAGGAAGTGCCCAGAACAGGCAAATCCTATTGAGACAGTAGGTAAACAAAGTAGATGAGTGGTTGCCAGGGGCTGTGGGGAGGAGAGCAAAGGGGAGTAATTGCTAATGGATATGGAGCTTCTTTTTGGAGCTATGCAAATATTCTAAAATTAGAGTGGTGATGGTTGTGCAGCTTTGTGAATATACAAAAAATCATTGAATTGTATACTTTAAAGGGGTGAATTTTATGGTATATGAATTGTACCGCAAGAACGCTGTTATTTAAAAAATTCATTTTCTGGAGAGAAGGGGAGAGTGGGGCTGGGCTAGTGAGTATTGAGGGCTCCAAGTGAGTAATGAGGTTTGAAATCGATGGCAGAAGGCGTGTAATAGGATTGCTGAGCAGTGACGAGGCGGCGTCTGAGATGCAATACCACAAAATTGTAATGGCACCCATCTGCATGGCTGGGAGAATGCCACACCTGGACCGTCTCATTTATAAGCCACAAGCTCAGAGGCCCCAGGCGGTAGATTGGGACCCCCACCGTGGGTACCACGCCACGCAGCAGTCAGTAGGAAGAGCTTGGGGATACCTGAGGCTCTTTCCTGCCCACATCCAAACACCAACAGGAGGAAAGCTGAGGACTTGGCTCACTAGTTCTCAAGGAGAATTTCTGGAACAAAAATATCTCCTAAACCTGCTGCTGAAGCATCAGGCAGGAGAAAGAAGAAAAAGAAAGAAGAAAAGGAAGGCATTTTCCTTGTAATTAAATCTGAATTATTCACAACCTGTTAGACACTTTTTTTCCCGCTGATGTAGAAGAATATGTTTTCATTTCTCCCCTAAGTCCGAAACTCCTTTGCAATCAAGTTGAATTTTTGGCTGAAGGCTTTCATTTAGATGGGAAACCAGGGGCCACCTCACCTGTATCATCAACACATCCTCCCCTATATCAACCTCTGAGCCCAAAGGGGCTGGTTTTACCTCATACCTTAATCCTCCTCCTCGATTAATTCCTCCAAGCCTTGCGTTATGAGGGTTCCTTAAATTGTTTCAAGGGACCTAGTTTCAACTAATTGAAGCAAAGTGGGAAATTAATTGACCAAGGTAACTAAGCCTCGGGAGGACTAGGAAGCAGTTGCCTTCATTGAGAATAAAACAAGGAACTCGGGGAACTCAGGGGCTCCCTGCTCCTGCTTAGCATGCAATCTGCCCACCGGCCCCCACTTCCCCACCACACACCCCCCCACTCCCTGTTGAGGGTACTTTCTATTTTTCAGACCTGTTTTCTCCATGAAGCTGAAAACATGGCAATCGGTGGTGACCAAGCTCATGTCTCCTCAGCTTACCTCCTTTCCCATCGTTTTAATTTAGAAAACTGCAATGGGGGTCAGGTTTTCCTGGCTCAGGTCTGATGTCCTATAGCCAAAGGAGCAGGGCATGTCGTGACTGGCAATCCCCATTAGAAGCCACATGGTTGGAGTCGAGGTAGGAAGAGTTCCCCTGAAAAAGAAAGGTGATGTTCCCAGTGAGAAAGGTGTCCAGAGCAAGCAAAGCTACAGGTGGCATGTCCATGGCAGCCAGATTCCCACAGCCTAGTGGGAACAACTCGCGATCTGGAGCCAGAACTCCTGGGTTTGAACACAGCTCTATTACTTACAAGATACGTAATCTTTGGCTCAGTTCCTTTGTCTGTAAAATGGGCATGATAATACTTACCTTATATGTATGTTCAAGGGGGCAGAGAAGAATTCCATTTTGATAGGAAGAGCTGCAAAGTGTAGTGGCTAATTTTGAAATCTGTCACAGTTGGAAACAGCTAGAAGGGGGTGCATCGGGTTGGAGGTGGGTAAACGGGGCGGGAGAGGGAAATGAAGTTGGGACTGAGACTAGAAGTGGAAAGAAGTGGTCAGTGACATCTGGAGTAATTGACCTCTAGGTTAAGGACAGGAGAATAAGTAGAAATTGACCACATGAAAGGAGAGTGTTCTAGGCAGAGATAACTGCATACAGAGAAATGCAAAGGTGAGGAAAACACAGTGCATTGAGCTTGCTAAAAGTAGTTCAATATGGCTAGAGCATGAAACGCAGAGAGGGCAACAGGTTGGCAAAAGTTGAACTCAGCAGGGACCCTGTGACTAACTCTTCCAAGTCATGTGAACAAATTAGGGCTTCATCCAAGAGCAATGGGGAATTGCAGACAGTGTTAAGCAGGGAAAGAACATGATCAAATATACAGTTTATGCAAATGAGGTACTAATGAGATACACCTATCGGAACACCTAAAATTAAAAACACAGATGATCGCGAGTGCTGGCAAGGATGTGGAGCAACTGGAATTGTCATACATTGCTGGTAGAAATGCAAAATGGCGGAGCCACTTTGGAAGACAATTTGGCAGTTCTTATAAAGTTAAATGCCTACTTACCATAGAACCCAGAAATCCCACTCCTATATATTTACCCAAGAGAAATGAAAACTTATATTCACACAGAGCCTGTACACAAATGTTTATTGCAGATCTGTTTGAAATAACTACAGCTGAATGTCCTTCAGCTTTTGAATGGCTAAACAAACTATAATTCACCCATACCATGGAATACTACTGAGTAATGAAAGTAATGAGCTAGAGATACATACAATAATTTGAATAAATATCAAATGCAACATCTAAATGCAAGAAGCCAGACTCAAAAGTCTACATACTGTATGATTCCTTGTATATGACAGTCTGAGGCAAACCTATAGGGACAGAAAACATATCAGTGGTTAGCAGGTTTTAGAGATGGCAGCACAGGGAAGGGAATAGCTCAAGTGGTAGAGTACATGCTTAGCATGCATGAGGGCCTGGGTTCAATCCCCAGCACCTCCTCTAAAATGAAATAAACTGAATTAACTCCCCCCACTGCCAAAATAAAATGGTTAACTAATACAATAATAAAAAAAATGTAAAAATATAGATGGCAGCATGATGGAATTTGTGGGATGATGGAACTGTTCTATGTCCTAATTGTGGTTGATGGTTTCATGACAAAACCCACAGACGTGTACAACCAAAGAGTAAATATTGCTGAATGTAGATTTTTTAAGTGAAATTTTAATGATTGCATATTGGACAGGTCATTCTAGCTGCAGAGAGTGATCTAGAGTGGGACATGGCTAGGCTCAGAGAAGCCATCTGGGAGACTGCAGCGGGCATCCAAGCTAATGATGGTGGACTGAAATGGGACAGTGGCAGTGGTAATGGCGAGAAGTGGACCCATCTGAGCAATATTTAGGAGAGAGATGCAGTAGGATTTGGTGAATGGATGCAGAGAGCCTGGGTTAGAGTGACAGAAAGCCAAGGAGATGGAAGATTTGAGGACTGGTGAGAGAATCATTAAGTGACTGATTGTGAGATCCAGGTAGGAAGGAAAGTTGTTTAGGAAGGACTGAAGAATGAGAAGGTCAAACAGGTCAAATGGCAGGTATCTTGGGATTGATTGGGTAGAATGGTTGGCAAGACAGAGGATGTCATCAGAATAGACCACTGGAGCTTGAGCTTTCAGAGCTGGAACAAGGTGCAATAGAAAAGCAGTGATGGGATGTGATCCAGCAATCCCACTCCTAGGCATAGATCCAGAGGGAACTCTAATTCGAAAAGATACACACACCCCAATGTTCATAGCAGCACTATTTACAATAGCCAAGATATGGAAGCAACCTAAATGTCCATCAACAGATGACTGGATAAAGAAGCTGTGGAATATTTATACAATGGAATACTACTCAGCCATAAAAAAGAATAAAATAATGCTATTTGCAGCAACATGGATGGATCTGGAGATCGTCATCCTAAGTGAAGTAAACCAGAAAGGGAAAGAAAAATACCATATGACATAATTCATATATGGAATCTAAAAAAAGAAAAAAGAAGACACTAATTAACTTATCAACAGAACAAAAACAGACCCATAGACATAGTAAACAGTCTTATGGTTACCAGAGAGAAAGGGGGTGGGAAGGTATAAATGTGGAGTCTGAGATTTGTGAATATTAACTTGTATATATAAAATAGATAAGCAACATGTTTCTTCTGTACAGCACAGGGAACTATATTCAATATCCTATAGTAACCTATAATGAAAATGAGTATATGTATGTATATGTATGACTGAAACATTACACTGCACACCAGAAATAATTGATGCACTGTAACTGACTATACTTCAATTAAAAAGAGAGAAAGAAAGAGACATGATGGGAGTTTTCCAAGGTACCGTGGTTAACTTTTGATTTACAGTGCCTTCTATGACACAGCGAGCTTCTTGAGGCTAGGAAAAGTTTCTGGTTCATCTTTGTAATCCTCTCCTCCTAGGTGTTCGTCACCTAGCTCAGTGGTTGGATGAGGAGAGTATCCAAGCTTGACTCTTGGCTACATTACCTGGGGAGCTTTTTAAATCCCCCAGGCCCAGCTGCACCCAGACCACTTAACACAGTACCTCTGTGGAGAGGACCCAGGCAGCAAGAAGTTTTTCAAGCTCCCTGGTTTATTCCAATGTGCAGTCAAGGTGGCTGATTACCGATCCAGCTCAGGTATCCCAGTGGTGCTCAACTCTGGCTGCATATTAGAATTACCCGAAAAGCTTTAAAAACATACAGATGCCTCCACCCCTAGAGGTTTGGTGCTCATTGGTCTGGAGTAGAAGCCCTCCTATCTATATTTTTTAAGAGCTCTCCAGACACTTTTAATGTGCAGTCAGAGCTGAGGATCACCAGCTTAGCACGTGGAAAATAGTTCAACAAATGCTTATGGAGACTCCAATCAGTAGGTTCTTCACTGACCTCTCTTCTGAACCATAGAGGTATCAAACCAATGACCCTGCTGTGTGACCTCCTATGTGTGTCCTAGGTGCCTCAAACTCAATATGTCCAAAACTAAACTCCATCTCCCAATACCCCTTCTAGGCTGGTGAGGGATCTGAGTCTTTCGTTGGGACAGAGAGGTCCTGGGAGCTTGACCTGGGTTTGGGGAACTGTGGCCACAAGCAGAGAATGAAGGATCACTGCAGAGAGTTTGGGGGATGGCAGTAGGCTTGTAACTCAAGCTTCAAGGAACTGAAGAATGAAGTCCAGTTGGGGTCAGAGGGTGTTGGGTAGACAGGCAAAGAAGCCAGAAAATGGTTATAAGTGAAGGACTTTCAGCCTCATAACATCATAGGTACTTCATAAGTGCTCAATGAATGTTTGGTGAAAGAAACAAATGAACTGGAGAAAGAATCTGGAAACACCAGAGTGCGGAGGATGCCAGACCTGACGTGAAAAAGTGGCATTTATCCCTCTAGGAAGTTCTCTATTTTCGTGTGCAGAAGAATCTTCTGGGAATTCTTCAGCCACACTGCCCTCCTCCTATTCCTTAGTTGATCCAAGCAAAATCCTTCCTCATGGCTGTCATGTTTGCTGTTCCCTCTGCCTGGAGCACTGTTCCACCAGAGAGTCACTATCTTCTTTCAGGTGTTTACTCAGATTTCCCCTTCAGACCACCCCCTTTCCTGGCTCTGTGTCTCTCCCTAGCACTTATTACTAACTAGCATACTATACGTTTTCCATACATGTCTTGTCTGTTTGGTGTTTCTCCATTAGCTATAACCCCATGCGAAAAGGGATTTTGTCTGTTTTGTTCCCTGCCACATCCAGAGCCTACAACAGCACCTGGCATACAGCAGGCACTCAATAGATGAATGGATAAGTAGAGCAGTTAAAATGTACCCCAGAGATTATAACCCAGCAGGCAGGGATAGGGACCAGGGATGTACATGTGTCCCAGGCGGTTTTAAAGGAGAGAGTTGGAGGCCACATGGGAAGAAATATTTCTTAGAGAAAGAAAGCCTTGATTTTTGTCTTTATACAATTCCCTTGACATCTGGGTAGAGAGCAGGAGGCTGAGGAATGAGAGGCGCAGGATCCAGGCCATCTTTACTGGTTTCTTTCCTGTGCCGAGACACAGCTCACATCTGGCGATTTGGCAGAAGGAAGCGAGTGTGTGCAGAAGACAGGGATGTGGGTGGCCAGCTCCTTGGAGGATGCCTCAACTGTCAGAGCCAAACTGCACTTCTGGGCAAAGTCCCAGGTGGCGGAAATACAGTTCCTGCCATGGGACAGAGCCGTCAGGAAGCAGGAATCTGAGCTTGGCAGGGACTGAGCTGACACCACACGGCAGCACTCCTTCTACCGAAGTCCTGCTTGGACAGCCAGGTCTGGCAGTGCTGGGAAATGTTTAACGACCAGCTCTGCGGGGGAAAAACATGCACGCATGTATATACAAACATAAGTTTATTATAAATTTTGCAGACATAAAGAGAGTGCATTGCACAATATATAGTCAACCTATGGCCACAGTACAATCATGATTTCACATTATTTTGTACTGTTCACAACGTAACCACTATAGATGTAAAACACTTTTATATTTCATCTGCATTATTAAAATTTTTTTATCACTTTCTAAAGTCTAGACATGTAATCAACAAAACAATAAATCAATCCTTGATTTAAAGCATTGGCTGATTTCCATGGTATAAATACTCAACTGCAGCTGATTTCAAGCTATCAGCATGATGTCACTGAACGCACACATTGGAGTTAGAAAGAGATGTGTGACTGGATGCAAAGTACTATACAGCATATATATTATAGACTGATAGATATTCACATATGTAGGTATGCACTTCTATACTTTGAGTATAAAAACTAGTGAAATGTAAAATGATCTGGAAGCAATGAGTTTTGAATATTTATTACCTTTTAAAATGAAATTTAGTTCATCATAAGTTTAAGTGACTTAACTTTTTATATTTTTTAATTGAGGTAACATTCTATAACATTATGCAAGTTGCATGCGTGCAACGTTATATTTCCACTTCTGCATACATTATCATGCGTTCCTCAGGATAAAAGTTTAGTTTCTGTCTGTCAGCATACAATTGATCCCCCTTACCCACGTTTGCCTTCCCTCCCCGCCGCCCCCTGCCCCTTCTCCTCTGGTAACCACTGCTCTGTAGAACCTCATTTTTCATAAAGGCTGTGCTGAACAGTCAGCTTGCAAAAGTCCTGAAAATTTAACCATCGTCTCTTGTGAGCTGGTGCAAACATGCTCCAGCATACACTAGACAGATTCAGCGCTGGGAAGAAACCCAGTCACGTATTGAGAGGCTCCAGATCTTATTCACTTGTAGGACCAATGCAGGCTCCCCTTAAAGCCAGCTGCGAGCCAGAGTGCAGACTGGGGGTTGGTAAATGTTGTGGTATGGTATGGTATGCAATACCCGTATCCTTTTCATTCTATTTCTCTCCCAGAGCTGACTTTTCTCGAAAGGCTAGATAATGAGCATGGAGTTAGGGACCCCAGGACCAGGTCCAAACATCAACAGCAGATAAGGAAGAAGGGAGAAGAAGGGAGATCTTACTCTTCAAGAGATGTTTTCTTCAAGTGGAGTGCAAAGAAAACTCAAGTAAAATTATTGCACACCCAAGAGGTTTTTGGGGGGGACTTAAAAGGCCATTTTGTTAAAAAATTCAGGTTTTCTCAGGATCATCTATCAAGAGGTGAGATGGCTTCAGACTTTGTTATCTGGAGAACAAACGATTGCTCAGATTTGAAAGGAGAACTTGAGAATTTCGAGGATGAATGGAATCAGCTTGACAAACAGGTTTTAACCTTGCAGTCAAGACAGGAATGGTGGGCATGGAAGATTTAGGACAAAGAAGGCATGTGAGTCTGCAGAGAGCATCAGCCCTACCCTGGTGAAAGAGAAAGGAATCAACATACCTCATCAATCCACTTGCAAATATAGGGAAGCACCCGAGGGGAAGGGAGCTGGAAATCCACAGGAAGTCGCCTGGGGTTCTGCTGCAGGAAAAATGGGGGACAAAAGAGAATACTTCTAGTACTTTCAGGATAGAAAAAAGGTTACTGAAGAGTTAAAAAGTTGAAGGACACTCCAGCAGCCCTAGGTAGAGGTCTCTGTGTCAAGGAACCCGAGGGCTGTTGTCAACAGCCAGCACCAACTTGCTGGCCACGTGAGTGAGGTGAGCCACGGAGCAAGTGGACCCTCTGGCCCCACTGAGCCATCAGTTGACTACACTCCCATTGACACTTCAACTGCAACCTAACAAGAAACTGCAGGCCAGAGCCTCACAGCTAATCTGATCTTGAACTCCTGACCCACAGGCACTTCTGAGGTAATAAGTGTTCAAAGCTAAGGAAAAGTAGGGTTGGAAGCCATACTGTTCGTCCTGGACTCCTGAGGGCACAGCAGCCTTAGGCTGGAGAATTGCTGAGGGGGAGTCTCCAATTTGGACAACCATGGGAACAGGAAGGGCCGTGAGAGCAGAATGCATAGGTCCCAGGGATTCTAGAGTGAGAAACAGCTGCATCAGGCAAACTGGGGATCCGGGGGAGGACGGAGAAGTAAAGTGATACGAGTTTAAGACTGGGACTTTGGGAGGGGGAGGGTATCGCTCAGTGGTAAACAGCATGCACAAGGTCCTGGGTTCAATTCCCAGTACCTCCATTAAAATAAATCAAACCTAATTAATCAACCCCCAAAATGTAATAAGGTAAAAGAATTTAGGTGAACTTTTATTCTCAGCTTTCTATTAATCATCTCCCCAGATACAGAACCAACAGGTATCAGTGGCCTTATATGCCTTAAGCTTATGTTAAAGAAATTAAGAGTTTGGACATTTACCCATCATGACAGCACCCCTCGCCCCCCCCCCACACACACACCCAAAATCTGTTGTTCCTTCTGTGTTTCCTAACTAAATGCAGGAGATCCTCATCCACCTCATCACCTGAGGTTATCCTAGACTCCTCCCTTTCCATCAGATGCTTTAGAATGTCTTGGTTTTTACCTCCTAAGTCCTTCTCACTTCTCCAATTTTTTCCATCTCCCTTACTGCCCTATTACTTCTGGCCACCGTCATCTCTCTTCTGTACTCACAATAGCCTGTTTTATTCTTGGAAGAGTATTTTTAATTGCACAAAACTTGAATATATTATCATTTCTTTAAAAATTCAAACAATACAGACAATCAAAAATTCAAGTTTTAACCATGGTAATCAGTTGGGAGTGTTTTCTGTATTTCCTGTGTATACCTACACAGAAAAAAAAATTTTTTATAACTATTTTTGTATGATTTTTTAAAATGTAAATGGTACCATTAACGATTTTGCACTTAGCGTGACTTGGAGATTTGCCACGTCAGTATATTCAGAACCACTTTGTTTGCGCGGCTACTTAGGGTTCCATGGTGTGGCAGGCTCCCCTCTGAGATGACCCCTGCTTCCTCGTCTTCACAGCCTGCTGGAATCTCCTCTCTGGCTATACCAGATTTTATTTAACATCTCCTCGTCATTTTTTTTTTTTTTCCAAACTGGGATCCTGTTCAAATCAATCATTTAAGCTTCTTTCAGAAATACTTTGTAAAACAGAAATCTAAGCATGTTACTCTCCTGCTTCAAAACTTCAAGGCGACATGATTACGGAGATTTCGAGGAAGATGACAAACTGGGTGAACATCCCCAAGCCCTCCCTTTTGCCATCTGTTTTTTGGAGCAACATAAATACCAAAGAAAGAGTTCTGATGGAAACTGGAAGTTGTATGAGGCCAGGAGTTGTTCTGAGAGTTTCAGAGCGGGGACAGTGTGGGGCTGAGGGGAAAAGGTTATGACCCCCTGAGAAGAGATGGAGGCAGACACTGGGGTTTCCTCGGATGTCCTCAGTGGGGATTGCCCCACCTCAGCTAACCCTAGGAGACCTGAAATGAAAGTATATAAATAATTGGGGTGATTTGATCTCAGTTCGAGTGATTGAAAATAAAACCAAAGCCATCTGTCCCCTTCTTGGACCCAGAGGTAGGACAGTATAGCCCTCATTTCCACAACCCCCAGTGGAGTTGTCATTCTGAGCTCATTTCCCACCAACACACAAAAAAGAAAGCTATTTTAAAATGATGAAAATTATTGACTGAAAACTGGTAGCAACTCTAATATAAAGCAGAAGTCATTTCTGTTGAAATCATCATTCTTGGCATTGCTTTAGAGACTTTAACTAATGCAATACATTATTAATTATTATTACTAATTAATTAATCCACATAACTATTGGGAGAAAAGAGACAAAAACTGCATTATTGTCTTGTGTTATAATTGTATATTTAGGAAATCCAGAAGACTCTACCAAAACTATTTGAAATAATTAAATTTTGGTAAGGTAAATGATAGGAGTTAAAAATACAAAAATAAATAAAATTTTCTTCATGCCAGCAGTAAACAGTAAGACAGGAAACAATAATCCCATTTGTGATGGAGAGAATGACACCCTCCCTCAAAAACGTCCACATATTAATCTCCAAAACCTGTGAATATGTTGTGTTACATACAAAAGGACCAGCTGCGGATGTGATTAAGGACCCTGAGATGCGGCGATTATCTGATTATCCAGGTGAGCCCAGTGTAATCATGAAGCTTTCTTGGTAGGGGAGTGGGTTTAGCTCAGTGGTGGAGTGCGTGCTTAGCATGCACGAGGTCCTGGGTTCAATCCCCAGTACCTCCATTAAAAAGAGAGAGAGAGAGTAGACGTGAAGATGAAAGCAGAGGTAGGAATGATCCGAGAGTGAAGGGGCCACTAGCCAAGGAACACAGGTGGCCTCTAAAAGGAGGTAAAGACAAGGAAACAGACTCTACTGGAGCCTCCAGAAGGAGCACAGCTCTGCAGATTGTGGCCCTTGGTTTGATGATTTCTGACCTCCAGGACTGTAAGATAATAAAAGATAATAAATTCGTGTTGTTTGAAGCCACTAAATTTGTGGTAATCTGTTAACAGCAGAAATAGAAAATTAGTACCTCATTTGTACGCATGACAAAAGCTGTAAAATACCTATGAATAAATTATCCATAGAAAGCGCATGATCTAAGTAAAGAAAACCTAATTCTTATTGAAGGGCATTAAAAAAGACCAGAAGAGCTGGAGAGAAATACTACATTCGTGAGTAGGAAAATTTGACATCTTAAAATGTTCACCCTTCACAAACTGATATATAACTCTAAGTGAGTTGCAATCAGAATTGTCCATCTTTCACAAACTAATAGATAACTTTGACTTGTAATCAGAATTTTAGGGGGGAAGACAAGAGGAGTAAGTGGCTAAAATTGTTTTAAATTTTGAATGGGAAAAGAAGAACCTGAGACCAGCCAAGAAAATAGGGAAAACGTTTGGAGTGGTGGGACTTAACTTACCAGATATTAAAATTTATGAGAAAGTTATTGAAATCAAAACAGCACATCACAAGACAAGTGGAGTTTTGATATTGTTCTATGGTTATGTAAGACTCTGCCCGTGGGAGAAGCTGGGTAAAGGGTAGATGGGACACTTCGTACCATTTCACAACTTCATTAATTATTCTCTAATTATTTCCAAATAAAAAGGTTTTTTAAAATACAAATGATAATCTGGGGAGGACAAAGGAACCTTTGCAAAATGTATGGATAAAGATTAATAATTATTCATTATTCAAATGATAAGACCACTGAATAGAAAAATGAGCAGGCCATTCACATAAGGGAACTTACAAATTGTCAATAAACATGATAAGTTGCTCAGTGTCTGTAGAAGTCAGGGAAATACCAATTAACCAATGCAGCCTTTTTTCCACCCATTATATTTGCCAAAATTTACAAGTGGAAGAGTGATAATGTCCAGTGCTGGCTGACAGCATCGAGAAACAGGAATTGCCACAACCTGTTAGAAAAGTTACCTGGACACACCCATTAAAATTAAAAATGTGGACATCCATTGACCCAGATATGCTGCCTCTGAGAATCTATTTTACTGAAATGAAAGCCTCAATATACCCAGACTCATCTTCGAAGAGGCCCACTGCAATATCTTTGTAGTTGCTGAAAATGGAAAACAACTGGTCCCCCGCTAAGATGGTTGAATAAATAAATGGGTTAAATCTGACTCATCTGGTGGGATGCCCACAGACTGTTAAGGGAAAAGCAAGTTGCAGAGCAGTGAGTCCAGCTGGCCTTCTGCAGTCCTGCGCTCTGTGTTGGCAGAGTCAACCAACCTCCAACTGAGGATATTTGGGGGGAAAAAGTTTCAAAAAGTTCCAGAAAAGCAGAATTTGAATTTGCCTTACACAGGCGACTATTTACGCAGCATTTTCATTGTATTGGGTGTTATAAGTAATCTAGAGGTGATTTAAAGTACACAGGAGAATAAGCATAGGTCATATGCAAATACTACACTATTTGATGTAAGGGACTTGAGCATCCTTGGATGTTTGGTATCCACAGGTGTCCCGGAACCAGAACCCCATGGATAATGAGGGACAGCTGTTTATTATTTTTGCAATCCAGATGAGCTCAAGTAAGCCAACCAACCAACCCTCAATAAGAGAAAGGTAGGCCAGGAGATAGCCTCCTGATTACTAGCCCTGGCTGCCTCCAAGATAGGAGAGGAGAGAAATCATGAACCTTTTTTTTCCCTTTTACACCATTTTTTAACTCTTTAAAATAAGAATGTATCATTTTAATTCTTAAAAATCTAATAAAATTTAAAATGTTGCTGTCTCCCAATTGCCTATAAACTCTTCCACATGACATTTAAGGCCTCCGTGGTCTAACCCCTGCCATGTCTTTGGTCTCATCTGTCTCCATATTCCTCCCGCAATCTGTGTTTCAGCCACATTAAACTACAATACACTAACCAATTTCTTCAATATGACATCTTGTGTCTTATCTCTGAACCTTTGCATACTCCTCCTGAAAAACTATTCTGTATCTTTTCTACCTGGTGAACTCCTACCCATTCTTCAAGACCCAGCTTAAATGACCCCATCCGACTCTGTAGGTCAACAACAATATTTGTACTCTATTGCAATTGTCGGTACGTATATGCATATCTGTTGTGTCACCATTCATTATGCTTGATTGGCATACAAAAAGTTGTTAATGCTTGCCGAATGGATTGAAATTCATCAAATTCGTCTTTTATAACTTCACTTTTTGACCTAACAAGAGCATCACTCAGGCTACATTTTGTTTTTTGTTTTTAATATGGAATGTTTCATAAGTTTGCATGCCATCCTTGCTCAGGGGCCACGCTTATCTTCTCTGTATCATTCCAATTTTAGTATATGTGCTGCTGAAGCAAACACTCAGGCTACGTTTTGATGATTCGTGTTTTCAATGGGCCACTATGGGTACAATATTTTATAAATAGAGTAATAGAGTTTGATTATATTTTGTCAAAAGATGAGACCCTTGCAATGAAAATTTTCCCATAGCTAGAACTCATTTTTAGTTTGGGTTAAATTCCTGCATTGGGAATAAAATATAAATAAGAGCATGCAACTGTGCTGTTTTGAAAGTTCAATCAGTAATCCCCACTTCTTTTTCTTTCTCCCAAAGGAGGTGTAGGATCAGTCTTGGGCCTGTTTGCACTCGTATCCATTCCCAGCCCTTCCCCTGCTCTGCTCTGTGTTGCAGAAAGGCTGATTCCTGAAGCCTGCATCTCCAGGCTCTGGTGGCACCTGGCTGCCAGCTGAGCTCAGCTGATGGCCAGCTCTGGTGGGAGATTGCAGGGCAAATAGGAGAGAAGCCAGGGTATTGCACCTCCTCTCTGTTTCAATCAGTTCCAGCTTCTCTGTGTCTCTAAACCTCCATGGGACACCTCTGCCCTTATTCCTCTTCTTTTTGGTTACTTTCTGGCTCTGGTTACCCTGGGAGCCAATTATATGGCCTCCTCCCTTTGTCTTTATAGCTGCCCATCATAGTGATTCCCTGATGTTGCTAATCTCTGGGTTACTTCATGTACCAGTTCGCTTTGGTTCTAGAACAAACAACTTCAAAACTTAATGGCAGGGGGTGGAAAGGGATAAATTTGGGAGTTTGAGATCTGCAAATCTTAGCGACTGTATATAAAAATAAATTTTAAAAAATAAGTTTCTTCTGTATAGCACAGGGAACTATATTCAATATTTTGTAATAACTTTTAATGGAAAAGAATATGAAAATGAATATATATATGTATATGCACGACTCGGACATTGTGCTGTACACCAGAAATTGACACATTGTAACTGACTGTACTTTAATAAAAAATAAAATCAATAAAAACAAAACAAAAAACTCAATAGCTAATA
Source organism: Camelus ferus (assembly GCF_009834535.1). NCBI lineage: Eukaryota > Metazoa > Chordata > Mammalia > Artiodactyla > Camelidae > Camelus > Camelus ferus. Next base: position 30,332,533 of record NC_045713.1, on the reverse strand, counting down.
CATCAGAAATTGACACAACATTGCAAACTGACTATACTTCAATTTTAAAAAATTAGGAACATATATTTGATTTCAATTTTAGATTACCCAAGTTTTTTCTTGGGGGTAAAATAATAAAACACAATTTTTAGTTAAAAAAAAAACCTTAATGGTTAAGACTACAACCATTATTTGTCGCCCACAATGCATGAGATAGCAGTTTAGACTGGGATCAGCTGGGCAATTCTTCTGCTAGTCTTGGCTGGGCACCCTCATGAGTCTATAGTCAGGAGCCAGATCAGCAGGGGGCTCTAATTCGGAAGCTGGCTGGCTGTCATCCGGGGCAATGGTGGGTCCTTATGTCTCTCATCATCCAACAGTCTAGTCCAGATATATTCAGTTGGCAGCTGGTTCCAAGAAAGAAGGGAAATAGGAAAGACCTCTCGAGGCCCAAACTTGGATTTCATATAACATCGCTTCTTCCCTAAGCAAATCACAAGACCTGCCTCAACTCAATAGGTAAAGAAATAGACTCCGTTTCTAAATGGGAGAGAAAAAATTTCTGGCCGTTTTTGAAATCTACAACACCTTACCATTATCTCTTCCATCACCTGTATAACCAAGTCCCTGCATAAATATCCTCTTTGATAATTCCTGGAAATCATTACTGTTTCCTCAGTTGGACCTTGTGTATATGTTTGAATATGCCTGAAAGAGAGGGGATAAGGAAAACAGGAAAAAATCAGTTCTTAATAGGCTCCCCTTGGATTCAAATGTTTCTGTGATAATGTCACCCGCCCAAGATCCTTTATAAAAATTAATCAATAGGATGAATATGATTATAATTAATCAATATAGATGAATCATGAACTCAAAAGAAATGAACTGAGTGTCTACCATGTGCCAGGCATGATGCTAAACACTGTGGGCCGTGGAGGGCAGGGCAGTACACAGAGTGGGTAAGGCTTGGTACCTGCCTTGTGTGAGTTAATATGTGGTATCTGAAGAGCCAGGCACACAGCAGACGTATACAGGGTTTGGTAAGATGAGGAGGAGGATGACCATTATGATAGTAATGCACTTCATAACCTAGTCAGGGAAATAAATACTTTAATGAGGGTTTTTTGATCTGTCTCTGCAACCTGGAAACTGAGCTCCAGGAAAGCTAAAATCTTATGTATGTCACTCACTGCTGTATCTTCATTGCCGGACAGAAGACCAGCACCCAGAAACTGGTGAGTAAATATTTATCAAGTGTAGGAGTAAAGGTGTATACACAACACTAACAGAGCATAGATGAGAAAGAAGTTAATTCTGAGAACAGGGGAAAGCTTTAGAAAAACAGATGATTTCTCAAATTTATACTGAGATAGAGTTGTCACAATTTGGCAGCAGAGAAGGGAACTGAAAGGAAAACCAAAGGACCATCCTGAACAATATTAAGGTGTATTGAAGGGTGGGCTGACTCCCCTTGGCGGTGATGGAGGCTCGCCCCTCCGCTTCATCCTTGTGTAATCATCAGCCGTGTGCACACCCTTGCAGGTCATTGGCGTTGTTTCTCTGAACTCATCTCACTGAGTATTCAGAAAGTGATCTGAGGCCTGAGCTGCTCAGATTTGGCAAAGGATGACTCTGCTGACCTTCAGGCTGTTGTGAAAAGTCCCCCTGGGGGCAGCTCTGTGTGGATGTATGATGTGGGTACAATGTGAATTTGGGCAAATTTCTCCTCCCAGTTTGGGTGTTTCTGAACGTGTGCCCAGAGGCTGCTGCAATAAATCCCTTTTTAGAATCTAAACAAACATGAGTTGGGGAAGGGGGGAGCCAGAGGCAATGGAAATGCCTCCTGGGAGAGCTTGAGTGACAGGAAAGAAACCTGGACCAGAGGAGGAAAGGGACCCTGGCAAGAGTTGGAGCTCTTAGCTCAGAGACCTTCACCAAGCCACTCTCCCTGCTTCTCCAGTAGGGAAATGAGCCAAACTGCTCCTTTTTTCCTGGCTGGGACCCCAGAGAAAGCCAAAGAAAGCTCCACACAGGGCAGCACTATTCAGCTGGGAGAGCCTGCAGCCCCTCCTTCTGCAGTAGACCAGACTGTACGTGAGATCATTTAGAGGAAGCGAAACTTTAGTGGTCCTTGCTGTTGTACTAGTGCTTCAAGTTCAAGGCAATTCAGAGCTCTAAGTTCTCAACCTTTAGGCTTAAACCTTAAGAGTGATGCTCAACTTCTCTTCCACCCCTGTGCTGCCAAACCCTATAGTATGCCTGACCCACTGTCCTTCAAGTTTCTTGGAGCTTAGAGAAGATTCACACTGTGGGTGGGTCTTCTGATCACATATCAGGAGATTGGGAATCGGAGATTGATAAAAAGTAAGAGTGTCAGTGAATAAATAATACACAGAGCTCAGTGAAGCAAGCATGGCCTCATTGGCCAACATTTCTCTGTCTAGCACACTGGGGAGGGTTTCTGTGGGCAGGCGGGCAGCCCCCTCAGACAGGTCTTGGTTCATTTACGTGAGATGGTTTCTACAGGAGAGGGCCTTACCTTCCTCTCGGAAAGGATTGAGACAGGAACAAAGGGGACAGGGCACAACCTTTAACAGAATGAGAGTCATTGAGGATACACAAAAACTTGTTGGAACCAACGAGGTCCAAGATGGCGGAAGCTTTACCTTCCAGTAGACCTTGAGCCTCATTACATGCTCATTGCAATACATTAGCATGGTAAATGACACACTCGCCAGGACCACGACAGTTCCGAGGCCGACCATTAAGGGCCAAAAAGTGGGTGGTGGCTCAATTCCTGGAAATCCCCATCGCTGCCCCAAAATAGTTTGAATAATCCTCCCACTTGTTAGCATGAAATTACCTAGCCCATAAAAACTAGCCACGTCCACACCCCGGGGGCTGGTCTCACTTACTGAGTCTGCATTCTGCCTGTGGAAGGTGTATCTCTCCAAATAAACGTGCTTTCACTTTACTCTGGCTCACTCTTGAATTCTTCCCTGCAGGAAGCCAAGAACGGTCCCAGGAGCTCGCCGTAGGAGTGACTGTTCTCTCTGCCTCCCTCTCCTAAAACAGTATGGCTGCACAACCATTACTCACATAGTGCCCAGCTGAGACTCACTTCTTCACTGTTCTTGCAAAAGCAAGAAGGGGCAACCACGGCAAAGAGATAACCACAAGCGAGAAAACCTCACTGGTGAATTTTTTATGCAAGTAGAAGCAGGAAAGAGCAGCTTGGTTATGGCAGGAAAATAAATAAATGACTTCAAGACCAAGTGCAAGGAAGTCTCCCAGGATCTCTATTTTTTTTTTAGGACAAAGAGATAAAAACTGTTAGAGGACAGATAAGAGACATGAAGGATAGATATTTCATATTCAAAAAACGGATGTAACAGCTATTTCAGATGGAGAGAACAGAAAAGCCAGAATTGTAGCATTCAGCAATTTAGCACAGATTTTATGAGAACAGACTTCAAAATCGGAGATACCCAGGCTGGAAGCTGAGTCGGCACTTTTGATTGTATAAACTTGGACAATTTCTTTAACCTCTCTAGTTCAGTTTTTTGTTGTTGTTGTTGTGTTTTATAAAATGAGTTACGTGGTATGGTTTTTAGGGTAGTTGAGACACTTATGTGAGGTGATGTTTTATATATAAAATAATTAGCATGAGGCTAACACACAGTAAACACTCAATAAATGTCACGCATTATAGGCTGAATCATGTCCCCCCCTCAACACAAATTCATATGTTGAACCCCTAAGCCCAGTACCTCAGAATGTGACTGAATTTGGAGATAGGGCCTTTAATGAAATAATTAGGCTAAAATGAGGTGTTAAACAGGCCCTAGCCCCATCTAACTAGCATCCTTATAAGAAGAGGAAATTTGGACACACACCAGGAACAGAGGACACATGGGCACAGATTATAGCCCATGTGAGGACAGAGTGAGTAGGCAGCTGTCTACAAGTCTCCGGAGAAACCAAACCTGCTCACACGTTGACCTTGAACCACCCACCCTTAGAACTATGAGAAATTAAGTTTCTACTGTTGAACGCCAGTCTAATGAGCACATGAATACATCCCCTATTGCTGTTACTAATTTTACACCCAGATGCAACACTGAGAACCAAGGTGCCCTTGGATTTCCATACTGATGAAGGGCTCCCAGGCCAGTTGTACAGAGCAAGCCAAAATCCACATCCCTTCCAGCCCCGCCACGTGGGCTGACCAGCCACAAAGACCACCACCGTAGGACTCAGGCCATCTGTGGTTTCCGGGCAGGGTGCAGATCTCTTTACAGACCCGCAGATGGTTGCTGGGAAGTCCCTGAGATTTGGAGACCTCCTCCATCCCCCAGCCCCCAGCTGCTTTGCGCATGCTGAGAGCATGTCACCCCCAAATAATGAGGTTCTCCCCTGATGTCCAAGTCATCACAATTATCCTCCCATCACCCTCTAGGAGGTCAGAAAGTCAGATTCCACCAAAGGCTGCCACAGATGCGGTTTTTAAATAGTCCATTCAGAAGCCCACAATTAAAACCTAATTACATATCTTTGCCAATTAGTGAAGGAGGCGCCATTTCCAGTGATGGCAGAGTCCCCCCAAATCCATAATCTGCTCTCCCCTTCTGCCCCAACAACCCACTCTTCCTCCGATGGCAGAGAGCTCATGAAACCATCATTATTTGTAACCTTGGAAACATTACTTAACCTCCGACCCTGATGAATTATCTACAAAACAGCGCTAACAACACCTGTTGTTAGAAGAGATCATTTATTCAGCCAATATTTATTGAGTGACCTACTATACACTCACCCTTCCATTCCTCAAATATTTACTGAACATCTGCTACATATCAACGCATAAATTACATCTAGGAGGTCTCGTCCACCTTCTCGGAGGAAGACAAAAAACAAGTAGACAAACAAGACAGCCTCAGGTGGGGATTCGCTACACAGGAAATGCACACAGTAACGAGATGGAAACTAAAAAAAAGCTAAAAAGGAGGGTAGGTTCAAGGTGGAATGTCATAGAAGGCTTCTCAGAGGATAATTTGGATGTGGGAGGACCTGGGGATAGAATGTGTTACCAGAATAAGGCAAAGGGGACCTCAGGTACAGGGATTCTGGCAGGAGAGATGTATTTAAAGAATAGAACAGAACAGAAGGAAGGGCGGTGGGGAGGGGAGGGGGAGGACCAGGAGAGACTGGAGAGGTGGGCCAGATCACACAGGGTCTCCCAAGACATGAAAAGTATGATCTTTCCATGATGCAAAGAATGGAAAATTCTTTGATCCACATCGAACAAAGAACTAAAAGACCAGTTACTTAACCTGTTAAGACAACAGGGGCCAGATTAAGTCAAGGTCTCTCTGGTTACAGTCAGAGGTTTGGAATTAATTCAGGATCTAATGTTCTGAACATTGATTACACATTGCAATCACCCTGGAAGCTTTAAACCAATACTGATGTCTGAGCCCCACCCCACCAATTCTGATATAATTTCTCTGATAATTCTGATATAATTTGCAGCCTGGGTATTTGGGTTTTGTTTTTTTTAAGTTCTCCAATAATTCTAATGTGCAGCCAAGGTGGGGACCACTGGACTAGGAAGCCCCTCTTGGTGGTGGGGGGAGTTTTAAGCAAGAGAGTGACATGATCTGAATTCTCTTTAAGAGATCACAGTGGCTGTTCTGTATAAATACACAATGCTGCAGTGACAGTTCCCTGATGTTTTCTTCCCTCCGTGCATCCTTTCAATCTTTTAGGAATTTGGGATTGCTGAACATTGCAGAGAGAAAACCCAACCAGATACTGGAAAGAAGTCTCATTGGATCTGCCTCCAGCTAGAAACTGCCTCTTCCTTTCTCTGTTCCTGGAATTGTCCATCCATCCCCCTCCAGGCCTGGGGCCTCATCCCTGCGTAGTTTTTCAGATCCAAATTGTGCACCTTCTTTGACAGCCCTGAAGACCCCCAGCCCCCAGCAGAGCATCTCCAAGGAGCATTCAGAAGCAACTTAGTGAGTTTATTTTGATGAAATACAATAATTATCATGCTTAGCAGCTGTTGCTATTTAAAATAAGAAAAACCTGGGCTTGAATTTAAACTGTTTGGTAAAGCATGTGTCCCACCAATCTGGTCCAACGAAATCAGACATTATGAAATCCACAGAAGAACTGGAGCTTGTTACAGGAAGTTAAGATGCAAATCATATTTTGTTTCAAATAAGCCCGATGAATGCATAATTTTCCACAAAGAAATACTTTTGTGTCAGGATCCTTTTGCCAAGAACTGAAGTTCTTGGGCTGCAGCTGTTAGCAGTGTCTGATTGTCCATTTCAAACTGCAGACAATTCTGCTTTTCTAAGGAGGATTTAGAGGAAAGACAGGAAGAGGGCAGAGTGCTTTTGTCAAATGTCTTCTAAAATATTCTCTATGAGGTCTGCCTGTGCTTCCCAGACCACCAGGCTTGTCCTCAGAATTTCTGGAGACTGGACATCAAGGTGAATCAGTAGCTACTCTCAACTTAACATTCATTCATAAGGGTTTTGGGTTTTTTTTAATCTTTTCTCCCAGCACCTTCTCCGAGCTTGGGGTCATTGATTCTATTTGTCAGGAGTCTTTCAATTTCAAGTGGAAGAAACTCAACTCAAATGGAATAAACACTCAAATTAAGCAGGAGAGGAATTATTTGTTCTAGTCACTGAAAATTCCGAACATGACTCAGCTTCAGGCACATGAGATGCAGGTTGAGGAGAACCAGAGAAGAAACTGGTAGCAGACAAGTGGAAGGGTTGATGAGCAGTTCTGGGGGCCCAGCATCTGTTGCCATGGATTTGCAAGGTACCAGCTTTCAAGTTGTATGATTTTCTCCAGGTATAGATACAGAAATGGCCAACTGAGGGATCTGGATTGAGTTTAGCTTGACAGGTATGATAAAAAGGTAGGCAAGGGAGACGATCTTTCAGATGACCACCCCTAGATGAGCCTAAGCTGGGAAGGGATGAAGAGACATCAGACAGGGGCCAGTGGATTGGAGGGGATGGGGCACTGGAAGTCCCTCCAAGGGGGAAGGACAGGTGTCATGGGAGGAATGGGAACCGAAGCTTGGGAAGGATTAGAGATGATGGATACCAAGAAGTGTGATGAGGACAAATCGTATGATGAATATTTACAACCTCCCAGCCACACCCACCCCCATTTTCCAGGGAGAGGAGGATTCTTTGATTGTTCGATCTGCTGACGAGGCAATGGATGAAGATGCAGAACACGTGAAGAATCCTACACAAGGGCATTTTAAAAAGACGTAGATCTGACTTGAGAGGATGTTGGGAAAGGGAGAACTAAGCAGATAGGGAGTTTTGAGCAGGATAAAAGGACAGAGATAAGGAACTCCCATGAGATGTGGGACTTGGGGAGAGAGATGGGTAGAGGTCATTTTTCAGACAGTTTTCCTGTATATTTCGTGATGTATTTCATCCCTCTGCCACTGTCTCAAGACCCCTTCAGGAAGCACTCATGGTATTTTCCATGGCTCTCTGGAGAAGGAGTCGTGTTTCTTTTACCTGTTTTTACCATGTTTTTCTTTGATTTTTTTTCTTTTGTTTTACCATGCTGAGAAATAGGCTAGAAGAAACCTGGTTTTGCCACGTTTGGAGTGAGATATAGAGCTTGAAGTTTTTTTTTAAGATGGCTCCCACGCTGGCTCAGGTTGTCGCTGTGGAAAAGGGCTGAAGGTGAAAGTCAAAACAATCAAGTTCAAGGAATTTTTAGGCTGAAGTATCAGATGAACAAGGCAGCTGACGGTCAGTATTTGGCTTGAAAATGAAGACTGCGGACCAGGTCCCAAGACATCCAGTGAATGGAATGGAGTATGGGTGAATGACAGCAGTGAGAGGGAGGATGTGGTGTAATCAGATGGCAGGAGTCTCAAAGGACCAGGGACACTGACGTGCCTGTGGAAAGACCACTAAGAATAAAGATTCCAGCACCTTCCTTCTGACCCACCTCCTTCTAACTATTTGCAAGAGCGGCAGAGGGGATCCGTATCCCGGAAGAAGAGTCAATTTTCTGTTAAAACAGAAAGTGGTAGAGCGGGGCACAGGGAGAAGGGTCAGGAGGGAGGGAGGTCCTAGGGGATTTGGGGATTTGGGTCACAAGCAGAAGCAGAGAGTTGGCTTTTCATGTGACTGGCTCCTTCTCAGCTCACAAATGACCTCTTTGACGTCACTGTCAAAAGTAGCCCCTGCCTCTCCAGGTACGAATAGCATTTCTCCCTGTATATTTCCTTCATATTACTTAGTATTGAATAAATAATAAACAATTTACTGAATTGTTCCCCAATTAGCAGCCACCACGTCCACTAGAATGGAAACTCCATGAAAGCAGGGATCTGGTCTATTTATTCACTGTCCTGTCCCCAGTGCCTGGCATGAAGTAAGCACTCAATAAATATACGTAGAATGAGTTAGTTAATGAACAGATGAATGAGGGAATAAGCAGCCCTAAGCAATTGGGAGGATGGAAGAGCATAGATGTCCACGAAGCGCCCACATTTAGTGAGGTGCCCTGGGATAAAGGGGTATGTTACCTGATGTGCCTGGACAATCCCAGTTTGACTCCTGGGGACACATCTCTGCTGGCCTTGTTGCTGTGTCCTGGGAGGTAAATCTCAAGAAGAGATACTCGCTTAAATCCGCACTCTCGCACTGGGTTGTGTTAGCTCCAAGTTCTAGCCTAAAAATACTCCACTCTGATATCAAGGACAAAATTTATAAACATGAAAGTGCTTATTATGGTTTAATCACATGCTTGGCGGTAGTGACTCTTGGCAATCTCTCTGGGGTATTAACAAGAGCAGAGTAAATATGTCACGTAGGTGGTATTTTTAGTCTTACCCACCCTTCCGACCCAGGAGGGAACATCCCTGCAGAAGGTCCTTGTGACTCCCGGGGCCCCACCCCAGATCTTGCTGCCCGGAAATCAGCGTCATGGGTACTATGGTGGCAGCCACTAAGCGAAGCAGAGTGAGGATGTGCCCGGGACACATCTCAATCCTTGATGGACGGGCACTCGAGTCCCACCCCGGGGTCAATTACCCAACACATGATTTTCAGTCCCTGTGGCCAACTTGCACATTTCTTCCCCAAGATAAGGCTTGGATGAAAGACAAATGTAACTGCCTTCCCCCCTAAAGATCCCCTTCCACAACCTTCTCCCCAAGATTGTCAACATCAAAAAAAAAAAAAAAAAAAAAAAAGAACCAATAATCCCTGACTGAGCCCTAGAGCCATGGACCCAACCAAGAGTTTTCCAAACAACATCTTTCCTCTTCAGTGCCAGAAGATTTTAAGCACGAGGTTCACATTCCATTCTCCAGGCGGGCTCCACAGTAGGCCTCATGCAAAGCCTCATGCTGTTCATCTGATAGAGATGACTCTACCCTCGGCTGCAGAGGTGGCCTGTGATCCAGGCCCGGCCATATTCTGAACCTACCATCTCCCCTGGCCCCAGAGGGATCGATGGGGTTGATCCAAGAATGGGCGTGTGGTCCTATAAGAGCCAATGCAGATCCAGGAGGCCATCTTCTCTACTGACTTACTCTATAACCTTGGGCGAGTCATTTATCTCTGTGAGAGTCTGTTTTTAAAAATTTACATTAGATCAGTGCTACTGTGGATTACTTTAGATCACCACACTGTGGACAAGGGCAGCTTTGGCATTTGCCTACAATAGAGAGAGCAAATTCTTGGGGCCTACCCTGACCTGCTCTATCAGAAATTCTGGAAGAGGGCCCCAGAAATGTTATGCTTCGACAAATGCTCCAGAAAATTCTGATGCGCACGGAAGCACTGGATGAGCTGGCCTCTGAGTCTACAAGTCTAATAACCACTGTATCAAGAAAATCAGGAAAAACAGACAAGGGAGGATTCAGCATGGACAACTATTTTTTCACTCTTTCTTTTCCATTTTTATTTACCACCACCTCCTACTTTCATCTCAGGGGCTCTCCCAGGCCACTCTAGGGTAGCAGGAAGTGTGTGGAGAGTTTCATGCCCTTTCTGCTTAGCCACCACCAAGCCACCATTCCTAGGTTGTGGCTGTCACACTGTGCGGGCACCTGATATATCTGAGAACTCAAGCAAGAGCTGCGTCTGATGGTTCATGGCTGGACCCTTGGCTCCTAGAACAACTCCTTGCAAATGCTTGGCCCTCATTAAATATTTGCTGAATGGATTAAGGAAGCCTGCCTCCTCTCCAAGGCCTCCTTGGATGTGACAGAGAAATTCCCAAAGCTGTCTTAGAGTCTGTATCAGTCTGTGTGGCTTGCCCTAGCAAAATACTAGAGACTTTTTGTCTTAAACAATAGCAATTTGTTTCCTTACAGTTCTGGAGGCTGGGAAGTCTGAGATCAAGGTCCAGTTTCTGGTGAGGGCTCTCTTCCTGGCTTTTAGACAACCACCTTCTCCCTGTGTCCTTGCATGGCCTTTCCTTGGCTCATGCCCATGAAGAGAGAGAGAAGGAGAGAAAGCTCTCTTGTGTCTTCTTATAAGGACACTAATCCTATTGGATCAGGACCCCACCCTTATGACCTCATTTAACCTTAATTGCGTCCTTATTCCCATAAAAGCCACACTGGAGGTTGGGGATTCAACACAGGAGTTTGGGGGGAGGACACAAACATTAAGTCTCTAATAAAGTCCTGTTAAGGTCCCCTTTGCATCTCAAAGGGTCACACCCCTGTCCCATTCTCACACTCTCCTATACCATTCACCTCGGTCCCAGCCCAGGGAATTTTTATCTCCTCTATAGTAGGAAAAATCGGCTAATCCAATTTTTAAATAGTCTTCTAAATCTAGGGTACAGACCATGACCTCAGCTTTAGAAGCTCAAAAGCCCTTCTGCTGTGACACTCTGCCTTAAGGCAACAGATGTTTCATTTCTGATTGTCCAAATGGAAGAGGTTCACTGGGTAAAGAGAGACTAACCACAAGGGGAAAACACATCAGTTGACATAGCAGATTATTACCTCCCTATATAAATAATCAAAATATAATATGTGGAATAAATCATGAGGGTGCTGATTTTTATTTCATCCAAGGTACAGGGGGAAAAAATACAACACATACGGTGGAAAATCATGACATGTAAAAAACAACAACAGAAAAAGCAAAAGGGCAATCTGCAGAACGTTGAGGATAATGTGATCTCATTTTTATTTTAAAAAAAAATGAGTTGTCATATTTTCATATGATATATCAATTTACAGGAAAAAAAGCAAAGAGCAAAAGCCTGAATGAGGCAGACACCCAAACACTCACAGCAGTTACCTCTCTGGAATGCAATTGGGAAGGGAGAATTTTTGCTTTGTTTTATACACAAGAGCATTTAAATAAATCTATTAAAAGTTTCAGGTGAATAATCATGTTTCTAAATAATTAATGCTAAAATGTGATGGGAGAGAAAACGAAGACTGGATTCTTAAGATACAATGATTCTTTCATTACGATTCCAGTAAAACAAGGCTGAGACTTATAAAAAGATAAAAATAGACATGGTGAAATAAAAGAATGAAAATCAACACGAAGAAGTTATAACAATCCTACACGCAAAGCTTAAAAAGAAGAAAAGGACACCTGATGAAAAGTTAGAGGTGGAAAGGTGAAGTTGAAAAGCAGAAGCTTTGTTAACGCGATCTTTGTCTGGCTTCCCTAGTGAAAAATCTCCCATCAGAATTACTGTGTCTGCGAACACCCTTGGCCTCTACCACCTTCACCCGCACACCCCCGGGGCTCCAAGTTCTGTCCACACTTGATTTTTTGAGCACCTACTTGTGAGCACTGGATGTAGCTCCTTAAATCAAAGAAACACAAATCAACAAAAAACAATTGCGCTGGCAGATCTTGGGTGGTTGAATCAGCTTTGTAGAACATTTTTGAAATCTTAGCTCTCAGAGGGACTGCGCACTCGCCCTCCAAGGAGCAGGACAGAGCTGAGATCAAATCCCAGGCAAGTTACCTCTCTACACCTCCGTTTCCTCTTTTATAAAGTGTGAAATAAATCTCACATTTTATAGCAAGACAAGAAAAATTTAAATGTAAAAATAATTTTCTCCACCCTCTGGCCTCCTCTCTTCCCTCTTCTGTGCATGGTGGATCTGCCTTCTGCATTGACCAAACCTCCCCAGCAGCAGAAATGCCTGCTCACCCATAAAGAGTAACATTCTCCAGCACCAGCAAGACAAGCCCTTAAAAGATAACATTCCTTCTTGATCTTGTAAAGGGGTCATTATGACCCACCACTTTGTACCTGCAGATCTGGACCATGCAAACTCTTAATAACACATCATTCAAAGTGTAGCCCTCTGTCTCAAAAGCCTATGTAATGAAGCTTTGACCTCTAACAGGCAGAACAGTTCCCAGAGCTTTCTGAGAGGTTGTTCCTGGGTTATAATCCTCAACTTGGCTCAAATAGACTTTTCCACTTCTTTCTTAGATCGACTGATTAATTTTTCATCAACAAGGGGAAATAAGAACTTACCTCATAGGATTGCTATGAGGACTGAACACACATAAAGAGCAGTAGAAAACAAATAAGTTCAATTCTCTCCTTTTGTGAAGGAGTGGAACATGGTTTGAAGATTTCTTCAACAATACACAGCAAATATGTAGAGAAATTTACAGTTGAACTCAATGTCCTCTCTCTCCTGGGGCCACTTTTCATTATGTCAGGTTTGGTTTGGGGATTGCACTATTTTTTTGTTTGTTCCATGACTTTAAGGGCCATTTTGGTCACATGCCTTCAAAGTTTCCAATAAGCAGAGATTTTCAGAGAGGCAATCCCCTGCCCCTCAAAACTATCTTAGGATCTGTTGAGTCCCCTGAAGCTGGGGTAGAAATTCATCTTTCACTCAAAAGAGCTTCTCACACAGAATAAGAGGAAGACTTACATGTCCTTTCCTAGGGTCCAGAGGGCACCCTAGCCTTTCATTTTTCTGTCATCACAGACTAAAAGGCTAGAAGGGCAATGTAATAGAGCTGTCTTTTTGTAAAATGAATTTAAATGATATGGAATGCTAAAAATGAACCAAATAGCCATTAAGTGGTCAGGGGACAGCCATCCCCCAACCTGCACCCAAGGCTGCTTTAAACCCCGCTAATGCCTGGCCTCAAAGCCAAGAATGGAATTAACACTGAAGAAAGCAGAGCCAAGAGATGGAGAACATGAGAGGGAAACCTGATGTCCTACCTGAGCCAGATGCCCTTGAACTCTCTCCTTACATCAACCAATGTCTTGTTTTGTTTCTAAGCCAGTCTTCTTGGTTTCCATCTATCTAAACAGAAAATGTCCTTATAAATATACCTGCCTTCCCTCATCTCTTCTTGTAAAAATTTTCAAGCTAAACTTCCCTGCCTCTTCAGTACACTCTCCCCATAGCCATTGTCTCAACTCGGGGACTAACAGGGATAAAATCCCAGTAATTTCAAATGTTTTCTCTTTCTTTGGTGTAGCCCAAAGTCCAACAGGGTCACCGAGTCACCATAGTACAATTCAGCTAGCGATTTACCAACCATAATGCAGAGGGTGATGCAGGAAATCGGATGGGGAGCGTGAGGAGGGCCAAGTCTCAGGGCTCAGTTGAACCCCTGGGATGTGCCCCACCAAGTGTGGGTCCTTGGCTTCAGTGCAGGAAAGAATTCAAGTGTGAACCACCGTTGAGTAAAGGTAGATTTATTTAGAAAGATACATACTGTATAGAGTGTAAGGCAAGAGAAAGACAAGGAAAGAGGTGTGGGAATTGAGTGCTCAGGTTGAAGTAAAAGTAGGTACACACTCCATACACAGAGTACGTGCTGCCTCCAAAGAGGAGGGAGCGAAAAAGGGCCTCTGGGCATGGTGTTGTCAGTTTTTATGGTCTCAGTAGCTTTAAACGCCTACAGGTGGGATCAATCCAACTGCCCTGGGGAAGGGGCTGGGGTTCCCAGGGACTGGGCCACCACCCATTCTTTGGCCTTTTACAGTTAGCCTTGGGGCTGTCATGGCGCCTGCGGGCATGTTATTTGATCAGCTGTTACAATGAGCATACAATGAAGCTCAAGGTCCATTAGAAGTCAAACCTCTTAATCCTCAAGGCCAACTGGGAGGTGAATCTTCCACCATTTTGGTTGCTGTCATTCCTTGAGTGACTGTGCCCTGCCCCCTTCCCTCCTGTCTCAAGGGGACAGCAGGGGCTCTATTCTAGGGGTAAGGGGGTAGCCATCACATCAGAATTCCAGTAACACTAGGTGATGTCTCTAAAATATGATTGGCCATGTGGGGGGTCTACCTTCTGTTCGTCCTCCACCCAATGGATAGCTAGTACTGAAACAGAGCAGGACTTGTGGGGGGGGGTCCTCCCTGGTACAAATCCTTTGTGTCCCCTGTTCCTTGTTTGTGGGAAATAGGCTTCATTCAGCCTCCTTGACCTTCCTTGAGTTCCAAAGGGCAGATTCAAGCAGTTGTTAATCAGGGAAGGAAGGGGATGAAGGACAAGGGAGGAACAGTCAAGAAACAATAGCACAGCCTTGGGGCAGGGGCCTGGTTCGTCCTCAGACAATATACATAACAAGATCTTTGAGTTCCTCTCCAGGAACTAAGGCCGCCATCCAGGTGGAGGATGCTAACTGCAGGCTGAGAACGAGATTCTTGGAACACCACCTTGTTACCTCTCCAGCAACCGATCAGAAGAAAGTCACACAGCCTCCAACCCTCACCCCCAAATTTTGCCTATCAAAACTTTTACCCCCAAACTGTGGGTGAGATCAGGGTTCTCAAGCACAAGCCACCCATTCTCCTTGCTTGGCCCTGCAATGAACCTTTCTTTGCTCCAAACTCCAACGTTTCAGTTTGTTTGCCCTCACTGTGCATTGGGCACACAAACTTTTGTTCAGTAACAGTACCACTTATTAAATGGAAAGACACTTCCATCCTGAGTGTCTCTAAGAGTCTCAGAGGAGGCAAGTAGATGTGTCACACGCAAGACAGGCCTCCCTGTGCAGCCTGGAGACGCTCACACCAGTTCTGGTCCTGTCTAGTCTGTACCTCTGACACTGCCAGTCCTGGTGTATCGGGCTGTTCATAGACCAAACAGTCTGCCTACCCTTCCTACCAGTGCCACTCTCTTTGCTGCCCCTGACTGCTTAAGCTTGTCAACGACCAAAAAATTAATCAGTCCGTCTAAGAAAGAAATGAAAAATTTTATTCAAGCCAACCTGAGGATTATAACCTGAGAGATAGTCTTTCAGAAAGCTCTGAGGACTGTTCCACCCATTAGAGGTCAAAGCACAGTTCTGTAAGTTTTTGAGACAGAGAGCTGTACAGTAAATGACATATTGTTGACAGTTGACACAATGTAGATCTACACTTACAAAGGGAGCAGTGGGTCATGGGTCAGGGTCCCTTACAAGATTAAGAAGAAGATTATCTCCTAAAGAGCTGTAACCATGATGAGATTAAGAAGAAAGGTTATCTCCAAAGGAGGTCTGGTTAATGCAGACGCACAGCACACACTGAAGGGGAGGGATGTTGCCCAAACAGGCAATGAAAGCATTTATGTTTAAATTTTTCATCTTGCCATAAAATATGAATTTTATTTCATCACAAGGTTAAACTATTTTATTACGTTTCTTACCTGTCTATGGGCATGAATCTATGTCCTTCACTGATTTTTCATATTTGAGTATTATTGAGGTTTTCTTATTGAAATACATCTTTGACATTAAAGTGTTTTTTTCCCCACAGTGCCTTTTGCCTTTTTATTTTGTTTACCACTTATTTGATTCACAGATACTGGAAGAATAATGTAGTAAAATCAATCATTTCCCTCATGATTTCTTCCATTATTTTTGTGTTTAACAGGGTTCTCCTGGTTGCCTTGTAATTTTTCGAAACACTGTTTGAATTTGTATGTAGTAAAACCCAAGGGCATCCTTTTACACAGGTTTTATTCTTGCTGTTACACTCAAAGAGCCTTTCTTCCTCCCCAGGATCTGATAAAATAATCACATACATTCTTTTGTGTTCTCCTTTTTATGATTAACTTCTCTTGAATAAATTAAAATTAATAACATTTTATTATAAAAATAACATTTGTGACAAAATATATGTCTATTATGTGATAGTTAGGAAAGATGTTTTAGCAAATAAGACCAAAAATGGCATATAGAAACCCCATCATGAGATTATTTAAACATTCCTTTTGCATTGTCTGTTCAAGGGCATACATTAATTTTTTAATAATTCTTTTGAGGTCTCTTAATGACCCTAGGTTCATGTTCAGTACTTTTATCTTGATAGACAGAACCCTTCTTAAATTTGGTATAATAAGAAATGTATTTGGGGAATGAGTGTAGCTCAGTGGTAGAGTGCATGCTTAGCATTCCTGAGGTCCTGGGTTCAATCCCCAGTACCTCCATTAAAAAAATTTTTTAAGACATCATTAAAAAATTAACAAATAAATAAAAATTATGTTTTAAAAATGCCCAATCTTACCCATAAGTAGAAAGAAAAAATTTTTTAAAAATTTTAAGAAATACATTTATTTTGTCTTTATCTCCAGTCCTGGCACAAAGGTCCTAAAACCTTGGAATTTCCTGAGTGATAGGAGTGGCTTTTGTCATTCATAAGGAGCCTGTTTAAGCACACCTGAGTTTACAGTGGTGACTGAGGGTGGGGCTGGTCACCAGACAGACCAGGTGATTAGATGGCTGGAGATTTCAGCCCCACCCACCGACCTCTGGGAAGGGACGGGGGCGGGGGTTGCAAATTAAGCTCTACAAAAACCCCTGGCGTCTGAGATTTGAAGAGCTTCCTCGTTCGGGAGTGCATCCACACGCTAGAAGACCAGGACTCTTCCAGACCTTGTCCTTCATCTGCTTCTTCATCTGGTGGTTCACCTGCATCATTTACAATCTCCTTTATCATAAACTGTAAACAATAACATAAGTAAGCTACAAGGATATATTGTCAGCACAGGGAATATAACCAACATTTTAGAAGAACTATAAATAAAGCATAAATTTAAAAAATTGTGAATCACTACGTTGTACACCTGAAACTTACATATCGTAAATCAACTAAAGCTCTAAATAAATAAGTAAATAATAAACTGGTAAGTTCTAAGTTGCTTCCTAAGTTCTGTGAGCTTCTCTAGCAAATTAATCGAACCTGAGCGAGGGGTCTGGGAACCTCTGATTTATAGCCAGTGGATCAGAAGCACGGGTGACAACCTGGACTTGGGATTCCTGTGCAAAGTGGGGGGGAGTCTTACAGGACAGAGCCCTTTACTTGTGCGATTTGATGCTATCTCCAGGGAGATAGTGTCAGAATTGAATTCAATTTGTAGGACACGCAGCCAGCGTCCTCTGAGGATTGGAGAATTGCTTGGTTGTGTTGGGAAAAACATACATCAGACGGTCCTTCTTACTTCTCTCACTACTAGATATGTCTGTATCGATTCCCTAACTTATTTTTGCTCTCTGACACTTTAAGTCCTCTAAAGATGCTTTTCTTTTCCCCTAGTGCGGGATTTGTCTACCTTGGCACAACGGACATTTGGGACCAGATAAGTGCAGGGGCTGTCCTGTGCATGGTAGATTGTTCAGCAGCACCCCTGGCATCTACCTGCTAGATGCCTGGCAGCATCAGCCAGCCCTCCCCCCCAACCAACTCTAAGTTGCAATGACCAAAAATGTCTCCAGACATCGCCTAATGGGGGGAGGGGGCTGTGGGGATGGAGGAGTTAGCCCCCTGCTGAGAACCACTGTCCTACAGTGACCTTCCCTCAAAGGACCTCACCTGCCTATTTCATGCCTACTTATCCTCTGAGATCAGGGCCAAACCTTACCTCTGCCTAAACATGTTCTTTGACCTTCCCCTGTAAGCAAAGTACATCACATTCCCACAAAGGAGGTGCAACCTCTTTCTTTCTCTCATTAAGCTGTTTTGTGATCTCGAACATTGTCTACCCACCCTGGACTCTGAGCTCCCCAAGTGTCTACATCCCCCAAGCATGGTGCCTAATGAGTGTTTGTAGGGTACCCGCAAATGTCCTAGCCTTCATACAGCCCGCTATGAAATGCCATCTGTCTGTATGTGGGAAGTGAGATACAGGGAGTGAAATATTGCAAGTTTCTGGACCCCACAAGATGGGTATGTTAGCCAGCCTCAGGGCCCCCAAATTGAAACTTCACATCTCTTTCCATATTATCTTCTCAATAAAGTCATGCTGCGGGGATCATAATTTGTGTTTGGTCACCACGAATAGCCGTGCTCACCCAGCTCCAGCAACAAAGCAGGGGGCAGTGGGCTTTCCCTCCACACTTGAGTGACCATAAAGAGACTGCCTGCCAATCAAGTAGAACACCCGGGGAATATCTCCCTACAGAAGTTACTTGCAAGACCTCAACCTTTTTAAACAGGGCAATGAAACCTTGTTGCTACAAGCTTGGTGCAGGGGCATTCCATGAAGTCAGATGTTATCAAAATTCCACAAACATTCCTGTCTATCTACGCGTGCTGCCAACAATAGCTCTGGACCTCGCACCAGATCTGGGCTTCCAGAAAGTTGACATTGGTGCTTTGTGGGAGGTAAGTGAGGCCTCCAGGCTTCCCTGCTTGAAGACGTCAACCTGGTGCCTCCGGTGTTCAATGAGTAACTGTCTTAGTCCATTTGAGCTGCTATAACAAGATACCATAAGCCAGGTGGCTGACAAGCAACCGGGTGGCAAATAAACAAGTTTATTTGTCCTAGTTCTGGAAGTTGGGGTGTCCAAGCTCAAGGCAACTGCACATTCTGTGTCTGATGAAGACTCCCTTCCTCATTCACAGACAGCTGCCTCATTGCTCTGGCCCCACATGGCAGAGAGGTAAGGGAGCTCTCTGGGGCTTTTTTAAAAGGGCACTAATCCTATTCATGAGGGCTCCACCCTCATGACCTAATCACCTTCCAAAATTCTCTCCTGCCAATACCATCACATTGGGGGTTAGAATTTAAACACATAAATTTGCGGGGCACAAATATTCAGTCTCTAGCAGTAACTATCATGCCCAAAACATCCAGAGAGCAAGCTGAATATCCAGAGAGCAGCTTGAAGCTGTTCCAGTACAAGAAGAAACATTTCCTTCTCAAGTTAATAAAAACATCTTTTCCTTTTTGGCTGTCATTAGAAATCTGAATATAATGCTCCTTTTGAGTGGGTAAAAGTGATTTTAGTGTATGACTAAGAATGGAAAAACAGGAGACAAAAACAGGTATTGAACAAGCTTTTTTTTTCTTTCCATTTTCGTTTGCGTAAGAATTTTTAATGCAAAACAGGGACATAAAGCATTCATGCAAGTCAAAATATTTAGTGAACAATTCTATAATAATCATAAATAAACCAGTTAAGTATTTTCTAGACCATGCCAGCATCTGGATTTTTTCCCCCATGGGGAAGCTAAGTGATTCAATTTTGTCTTATTTTATTTTATTTTCTGATTTAATTTTAAATCAGAGTTTAAGACAACGGAAGAGTCCATGCCACTGTACATGATGCAGAGACCAGTATTTGGATTTTTTAAGACTTCCTTCCTTCTTCTCTCCTTCCTTCCTTCCTTCCTTCTTTTCTTTCTTGCTCTCCTCTTTTTTAGGAGAAAATGGAATTTATTTGAATTTTAGAGATAAAATACATAATTTCAAGGAAATGCCAGACTTTCAGAGAGAAGTTTGCCTACTTCACAGTATGCACTCCCACTCTTATGACATTAGAGATACATCCATGAAAATATCTGAAAAGCATTAATACAGAATTTTAAAAGTTACCATTATCAAAGAGTAATTAGTAAATACTTCTAGTACTAATTAGAAAGACCAGAGAAGAATGCACCAAATTTAGCAAAATATATACATTAGATGCTGTTGGTGCCCCACTCAGATACTCTCTGCTTGGACAGTGAACACCACGCCAAGTTCCTGTGGGTATTCGCTGCCCACATTGTCCCCTATGACAAAGATTGCTCTCCTCCAATGAGAGCCATCTTAAGCAGGTACATTTCCTATCTGACGACAATTAAATGACGTTTGTAGCCCTTTTGTTGGATAGTATGGATAGTAGATTCCATTCGTTCACTTTGTTAAAAAAAAAAAAAGCAAGTCATCCAACATGGAAGTACATTTTTTAATGTACTTCTCTGTTGTTCCTGCGGGTTTGTTATTAAAATGCAATGAGTTGAATGCGTTGATATAATTTTTAATACTCTGCGGAAGCTGGACAACTTTTATTTGACTCATAAACTGATGCCCCGTGAGGTTTAGGACCGTGCTTCAAAATCTGTTCTGTGCATTCAAATCAGCTGGGAGTCTTGTTCAAATGCAAATTCTGGGTCAGTAGGTCTGGGCTGGGGCCTGAGATTCTGCATTTCTAACAAGAGCCCAGGAGACAGGCTGATACCACCACTCCGGGGCTCACACTCTGAGAGGAGGGTTTATAACCCACACAGCTAGTTTGTGCCTCTCGGGATGAGGACTCAGGTCTCCTGACTCTTCTAGTCTTCTTTCAACTCTATTGCATGGACTTTAATAAGGTAATCATAAAATGCATCATTCAAACTGAGACTTTTTTTTTTTTTATTTAAGTAAAAGGAAGCACCATGAACAATTACCAGGCATAAAGCAGAACCAGCCAAGGCAAGTAGGGACTTATGGTTACCCTAGCTTTAACAGAAGTGGAGAGTACCTGCCAACAAACAAAGTATTAAGCATTTATTTTAAACCTACTGGGAAGAAGTGCAGTGCTTTCTCCAAGAGGAAGTCACTCTGGAATATTTTGCAACTGCTAGAGATGTTTGGAAGGGTAAATAAAGAGGAAGGATAAGAGGAATAAACTTAATTTATGTAGTTGTTCAAAAGGCTATTGATAAGGTTCTCCAGTAAATGCTGATAAAGATGAGTCAGCAGAGGATGGAAGGAATGTTTCCTCGTGATAGGAAACTGACTTAGAGCCCAGAAACAAAGGCGAGGGATAAACAGGCACTTATCTAAGCTGGGGTGGGTGGCAAGCCTGCTGCGTACTGAGGAGAAAGGAGTGATGGGATTGGCTGTTAGGAGCCAAGAATGTGCACTTGGCTTAAAATAAGGAAGTGAATGTATTAAAAAGGCAGTTTCAAGGTGTTGGAGTTTAGGAGTAGGTGAACAGGAGGTTAGGATAAATGCCAGGTGAGATAACACCTTGAATAGGACCAGTCTTTTTCACCCAAAGGAAAACTAACTTCAAGGCAAATACAATTAAAAATAAAATGCTCAGCTTGTCAGCTTGGATGAATATTGGGGGTGAAGGGCGTGACTAAGGGGAATACTATGCAGAAACTGCATTGAGATAGCATAGTTTAGACCAGAGGCTCTCAACCCCAGCTGCCTATCATCACTTGGGGAGTGTCTGCAAACTACCGACTCCGAGGCTGCCACCTGGATCCACTGAATCAAAATCTTAAGAGGATGGGCAACTGTGTTCTGAGGGAAGAAACACTCCCCTGGAGATTCTGATGCACAGCCAGGGCTGAATACTAATGAGTTGATTAATAAGAACGATGTAGAAATAAAGGTTAACATTTGTTAACCAAAGAAAAGGGATTTCAGTTAGTTAATGGAGCATAAGAACATGGGGCATGATTCTTAATATTTATTTATCTTCAACATATATCAAGAAATGGAATGCACTCTTTGTATATTTGTGTAAAACACATTGTTTTACACAAATATACAACTTAACGAATTGTATAAAGTGAACACCTACGAAACCACTATCAGATCAAGAAGTAAGATTGTTGCCAGCACCCCAGAAGTCCTTCCTGTGCACCCTTCCAATCCCACCCCTTCCCTACTCTCCAGAGGTAACAGCAATCTTGGCCTTTTTTTTTTTTTTTTTAAAGTGGAGGTACTGGGGATTGATCCCAGGACCTCATGCATGCTAAGAACATAGTCTACCACTGAGCTATACCCTCCCCCTCATGTCGGTCTTCTTTCATTCAATATTTTTAAGAGATTTACCCATGTTGTTGCTTGTGGTTTTGCCCTTTTCATTCTCAGTGCTATAGAGCAAGGTTCAGAAAACTACAGCCCTGGGCGAAATCTGGCCCACCACCTGTTTTGTAAATAAAGTTTTATTGGAATACCACCACGCCTACTATTTTCGTATTGTCCATGGCTGCCAACACACCACAGTGGCAGAGCTGAGTACTTACAGTGGTGACCATATGTCCCCACAAAGCCTTAAATATTTGCTATCTCTGTTTGACCAACTGAAAAGGGGGCCATAATACTCATCTCTAGAGGACATCTGTACCTCAGTAAGGATAGCCAATACAACTCACTAACTCAAAAATATCAAGTATAACTCCTCCCATTTGTACCATGTTGTACATCCATGGGACATCCATTACCTTAACTCACCCATGCAAACAGTAAACATTTATTTTACCCAAACACATCCAGGTTCTGGGTCAGCGCTAGATCATCAGAAGAGCTCTATACAATGATTATGATTTACTGGGCATTTGTCCTTTACCTTTATGTTAACCATTCTGCATATATTATCTTCTTAGCCTTTCTATAGCAAAGACCATTACTCTCCACAAAATGTTCACTGCTCCCCATTCCATGGTGTGGGGTTGTTGTTCCCAACAAGGTATGACATTTCCCAGCTTTATAGTTAGGGGCACCATATAACCAAGTTCTAGCCATGGAGTGTGAGTGGAAGCAGTGTTCACCTTTTCTTATCCTGGTCAATAAAAGTCCATGAGCTCCTCTGTGTTCTATTCCTCTTCCTCTTGAAGCAGATGCTAAAACCCAAAGGGATGGTGGCCCCAAGACAAGGATCCTAATGTGGTAGCCAATCTCCAGTATGGTTCCCAATGATTCTCACCTCCAGATATTCAAACCCATACAGTCACCTCTTAAACTGAGTAGGAATGAGTTGTGTGATCAATAGGATTTAATGGAAATGATGATGTATGACTTCTGAGGCTAAGTCATAAAAGACACTGTAGTTTCTGCCTTGCTTTATCTTAGATCACTCCTCTGGAGGAAGCCAATGCCATGTTGTAAGGACACTCAAGCAGCCCTGTGGAGAGGTCCATGTGATAAGGAACTGAGGCTTCTCACCAATAACCAGCATCAACTTGCCAGCCCCATGAGTCACACCTTGGAAGCAGATCTTACAGTCCCAGTCAAGTTTTCAGATGACTACAGTCCCAGCCAATATCTTGAATACAATCTCATGAGAGACTCTAGCCATGACCACTCATCTAAGGCAGTCCCAAATTCCTGACCCTTGGAAACTATGTGAGTTAACAAATATTTTCATTGGGTAATTTTGTTACACAGCAATAGATAACTAATACAGCTGGGCCCCAGAATGACTACAAAGAGATCTACTACTGACCAGAAATGAGTGAGTGATACATAAGTGTCTATAGTGTTAAGCTATTAAACATTTGGGGTTTATACTACATTGGATAGCAACTACTCTAACTATTACATTATTAATTTGAATTTGACTCTCATCTCTCACTTTGTATGAGAGACCCACATGGCATTAAAGGTCAGGGCATAGTAATACTTGAATTGTATGCATTTCTTTGTTCTTATATAGCACTGTTGTTTTAAAATTTTATTTTATAATGGAAATTTTTTTCCCAATAACACCTTTTGAAAGCCCCTAGTATAAACAAATAATATCTGAGATGGTTCAAATTGGAACAGGGTTGAACTGGTGACAAGTTTACATTGTCTGTCTATCCCAGCCCACAACTCACCCTTTGAAGTTACTTTAGAACATATAGGGAGCGTTTCCAAAAGGAAAGACATGTTTTGAGGATTGCAGGCCCACTGAATATGAAATTCTGGGACATTTTGCAGTGGAAACGGTCCTTGAAAGGATTAATTCTTCCCCCTAACTTCTCTCTCTTTCTCTCCCCCTTCTTCTCTCTATCTTTCCTTCCATCCTTCCTGCCCTCCCTCTTTCTCCCCAGCTACTAAATTATCCTGAAATAATTTGCACAAAGTAAGTAGGCATGTGTGATGATGAATTCCAAGAAATGTCATTTGATTAGGGGAAAAAAATAAGCTCAACCAAAGTAGATACAATTTTGGAGAGTCAGAGAGAACTCTGAATGTTAAAAAGAGAGCCAAATTACACAGCTCCAGTTGGTGTGAGCCTTCTATCTCTGGTCAGCTCAGAAGTTAAAATCCCGTTCTCCTTGAAATACTTTTATGTTCTAAGACTTCCTTTCTTCCATAGGAAAAGGCAAAGGTGATTCCAGTTAAAGCCAAAAATTGGCAGTGAGTTTGATGTTTAACTGCTCCCAGTTCACTTTCCAGGCAACTCTAGAAGAACATATTTCTTTTCTTTTTTTTTTTTTCACATTTTAATATTACATTTTAAAAGGGTGAAAAAAAACCCTTTGTTCATGCTCAAGAAGAATTAACAAGTATGGCTTCATCTCTTCCCTTAGGAAAGATTTTGAAGGCAAGTAAAAAGTGTTATCATGTTAAATAGATGCTGCTGTCAAACCCAGAAGATTTCAACAGTCTGGGAATAAAGCTTGCCTGTAGGAAGAAACCCTAGTGGTTTTCAATGTTAATGAATTAACACCATCTTCCTTTCTACAATCATATGGATACATTTATGAAACAAGAGTTGTAAGGTTGAAAATTTACCCACATTTAGCCTCATTTAGGATGCTTTTGGCTGCAAGGAAGAGATATTCATCTCAAATAGCTGTAACTTAGGGAATTTGTTCTCTCACATACCAGGCAAGATGGAGCTATGGTGGTCATTTCAAGAGTCCAAAGCATCACCAAGAACACAGTTTCCTTCGAGCTTCTTACCGTACCCTCACAGTGTGTCTGCTGGTCCTCAGCTAACCGTGCCCCTGGGCCCAAGTTGTCTACCACAGTTCTAGTCATTGCCTGCATTAAAACAGAGACTTTCTCCCCTGTCTGTCTCTCATTTTCAATGAGGGAAGTCTTCCCAGATGCCCCCAGTAGATGTCCCAATATTTCATGGACAGAAGTGCTGCAGAAGCCCATGCCTAAACTCATCTCTAACAAGGGACTGGGACACAGTGACCAGTTTGGACTAATCAGTATTTGCTTTTGAGTTGTGGGGGAGAGGGCCACTTTCCCTGAATAAATGGCTGTCCAGAAAGGACACTTAAAATCAGGGCAACCAACAGTATGTGCTAAACACCACAGCTCAGTGTGAGAAACATAAGTTTTCTCATTTGTCTGTAAATATCTTGCTCTTAAGATCCAATCCCACTGATGGCAGAGGTGGAAAAATCTTAACTTCCTATTAAAGTAATTTGGTCACTTCTAGCTCAGAACAGGCTCTCTCAAGTTGACTCAATTTCTTTTGAATAAACATCTAATCCAATTAAAGGTTCAAATTCACTACCAGGGCTATCTCTCTCCACCCAAAGGTTGGGTCCCCATTCTCCTTCTCAAGATGGCATCTAGGTACATGGAAACTCCTACACTTCCTCCTGGTGATGGGGGTGTGGAGGCAGGAGGTCCCCATGCTCCTCATCATGCTGTCTCCTGGATCTCCACTGCCTTCCACCGAGACAACCATTGTCTGCATGATCACTGAGGCTCCTTCATACCTCTGCTGCTGATTACCACAGCTGGTAGAGTTCATGGTCAGTGCTCCTGTTACCCAAAAAACTGAGCCAAAAGACACAACTGAGCCAAAGAGTGGGAGAAAGAAGGATTCATTACTTGCAGCAAGTAAGGAGAACACTGGGGATCTTTCCTGAAGCAGTATCTCCCTGAATAGCAAAATTGGGGAAGTTTTAAGCTAAGGATACTTGCATATTCACGAAGGAACTTGGACTGTTGACAGAGTCCAAGGTTTAGTTCATTAAAGTCTCAAGGGCCAGAAAGTTGTTGGGGGGGGTATAGCTCAAGTGGTAGAGCGCATGCTTAGCATGTACAAGGTCCTGGGTTCAATCCCAAGTACCTCCTCCAAAAATAAATAAATAAACCTAATTACCTCTCCCTCCAAAAAAAGTTAAAAAAAAAAAAAGAAAGAAAGAAATTACAAGGATCAGAAAAACTCAACATCATCATCCCTCAGGTTCCAGTAGCTGGAGGGTCGGGGTGAGTCCCTGCGGGGGTTAAATTCTGCAAAACAACTCAGGAAAGTGCTTCAAGTTAGTCCTTGCCACTGAAACAGAGTCTTGACAACTGATTTGTTATTTGCTACTGTTACTTCTTTTGCCTGATATCAGTCATTTGCTTCTGCGTTCTTTTGTTCCGTTAAGATCATTAATTACTGAAACCTATTCAAGTTACAAAATGGGCGGGGCCAAAGATGGCTTCTCTTATGTTTAGAAAGCCATGCCTGGTTCTCTTTCTCCGGGGCCCTCCCTACTGTATCTTACACTTCTACTCTGCTTGGGTTATATATATATATTTTTTTTTTTTTTAAATGGAAATACTGGGATAGAACCAGTACTAAGCATGCGCTGTACCACTCAGCTATTACCCACCTCCCAGGTTGTACCCTTGTGTGGCTGGGCCAGCACCCTGTGCTGCGTGTGCCCCACCTTAGCTTTCACTGGTTCTCTGCATCCCTCTGAGACTTGGTTGGGACCCCAACTCAATCTCCCTGGCCCAGGTAATCCATCCTACAGCTCTTGGCTACAGGGTCATTTTGACCTTATAATAAACAGGCAGCCAGGACATTCGGTTGCCTTCTTTGTCCTTATTGGTGATGGTGGAGGGGGAGGTGCTGAGTGCTCCCAGGCACTAGAGAACTGACAGTCTTAAGACACCAGCACAGGCCCTCTCACATAAGCACACTGAACCCCCAGGGGTATAAATGCAACCTCCCAAGAGTGCTGTAGGGCTCCCTAGGACTAACTTGCAACCCAGAGTCCCAGATGGGGAGTGTGGCCCAAGCCCCGCTGCTCTAGCATCTCCTCCAAATGCCTCTAGCTGCTTCTCATCCACCCTCCAGCCGCTCCGCAGCCCACTGCCTCGCCGCCTCCTTCTCCCCTTCCTATGCCAGCTGGGGTTTGCATCCCTCCTCTTTCCTGGGAACACAAATCTCATGAGTGAGCCTTAATAGAGAAAATGGTTCCCCTTAAGAGGGAAAGTGACTCAGATCGCTGAAAGAGGAAAAACACTTCTGTTTGCAAAACAGCACTCATTGGTATGGGTGGTTTTAAAATGTTATCCCTGCTCCATCACTTGTCAATTGTCTGTGTCAAGTGCATCTTTTTTCAGTTTGAAACAGGCAAAGTTCTGTTAAAGACCATCCCTTGCACAAACATACTTAATTATGACAGGCATTCAGAGCAGTGACTCAGAAGCCAGGGATTCATTCACAGAGTTCTTGCGTCCCTGGGAGCAATGCAGTTCTATTAATTAGCTTAGTTCACTGGGTCATTATGATAGATGTCCCTTGTTTAGAACCTACTATGCACCAAAAATTTTACATCCATTAATTCAATTATCTTAATTTTAATGCCTTACTCATAAGGTAGTAATTATCATTTCTGTCTGACATCTTACTAAAGCTCAGAGAAGCTAAGTAACTTTCCCAAAGTCACACAGTAACGAATCCAGAATTTAAGTCCAAGTCTTCTGACTCCCAAATCTGAGTCTTTTCCTCCCCAGGAGAAGCTGCCAGGACAGAATAGCACAGTTAAGAGCACAGACTCTGGACTCTGACCAACCTGGATTCCAGTTCCAAGTGGCCAGCATGACCCTGAACAAGTCATGTGACCTCCTTAACCCCCAATTTTCTCATCTTTCAAAGGAGGTAATAATAGTTCATACTTCCTATGGATGTTGTGAAGACTGAATGAGATAAAATACCATACGCACTAGAGTTTAGGGCTGCATGCAGTGAGAACTTACTGATTAATTTTGGCCATTATTATTATTTTTATACTATAATGCCACCTCTCCCAAGGGTCTTCCTGCTGAAAAGAACTTGGAGAGCGTCTGTTTCTACTGCAAAATTTTACAAATGAGAAAGTGAGACCCCGAAAGTTGACTTATCTATATTAACATATATAGATACATAATTTTATATATATATGTAAAAATATAGTCACCAAAGCCTGTAATAAATGTATCTATATATAAATCTATGATATATATGTATCTATATCACAGGCTTTTGAGACAAAAAAATTCATTGTTCTTTCAAAGACAAATACAGCAAGTTCAAAAGTAAATGGATTCCTACTGGGTTCTTCTTCAATCCATTGGTTTGGGGGTGTCTGATGAACCTGTGGGGTCAGAAAGATATCGAAGATGCCATGGCGGGGGGAAGAATTCAGGGGTGTGTGCAAAGCAATAAACGAAAATTCTAGAAGTCAACTAAGAGGATTATGAAGGAAAACTGCCAGAGACCATGAGCAGTTCGTCTATCAGCAGAAGAAATCAGCTCATAATTTCAAAAACAAATAAAAATTGGGCCATAATTAGGCCCAATTAACTCATCCTTCAAACACATTCTCTGTAGTGGACATCTGTTGTTTTGGCTGTCTTTCTGGTAATTACAACCCAGTTTCCCTTCGGAGGAACAATATGATTGCCATAGAATTGTTTGGGGGTGACCCCATTGTTAGCTCCAGGAGTGGGTCCCCATTGACTTTAACCAATCAGCTAATCTCATCCCCCAAGCCACAGTTCAGACAGAGGCGCCGAACCCATCAGAGCCAGTGAGACTTGAAGGTGTGTGTCTGGGGGACAAGCAGCTTTCGCTCTTCCTCTGAGTACGTCACAGCCGTCTCGCCACCACCTGAGGGTGAAGCTGACCTAATGAGGAAAGCAGTCGGGATGGTCACACTGTTCGAGGCTGAATGTAGATTACTTCCTGAACTTCTCAGTACTGTGAATCTGTCCTGACCTCCCCACACAGGACGGACATCATTTACACAGCCCAGTGAGAACTACAGTGTCACCTCTTTCTCCAGGAAACCTGGGGCTCAGATAAAGTAGGAGAATTGCCTGGTGTCACAGGAGCCAGGATTTGCACCTGGTTCTCTCTGCATGCTTCTATAATCCTCACAGCAAACTGAGACTCAGAGAGGTTAAGTAACATGCCCACAGTCACACAGGAGTAGGTAAGAGCTGGACTTCCCACTTAGAATTATTTGTCTCCAAAACTCGTGTCCTCTGCTCTGATTTTACCCTATGAGCTGGTTTTTGAGTCAGAGCAGACAAGAAGATGAACACATGGTTTTAGGAGTAAGTTTCCGGTGCCCATGAGGCTTGTGCACTCCAAATAAATTTCACATGCTTATATAACTTATTCTTAAATTCCGCTCTGATACGATACAGAGAGAGGGGCAGGAAAGAGAAATGTCATGATAACCTCACTATGCACAGACAGATGCCCAGCTGGGTTTGTATCCTGCTTAGAGGATCCATTGGGTGCCACCAGCTTGTCCGCAAATCCCTTCTCTCCCTCTTTCTGTGTATGCCGCTGAACTGCATTTCCCAGCCTCCCTTGCAGTTAGATGTGACCAAGTGATGCAGTTCCTGCCAGTGGAATTCAAGTGGAAGTAATGTGTGCCTAGGCCCTAAGCAGTGGGCGTGGCTCCTCTGTATTCTTTCCCTTTCCCACCCGCTGGAACCCTTGACCATGCAGACGAAGCTAATGCCTTAGCATATAAGGTAAAGCAACATGATGGAAGGAACCTGGGTCCCTGAAAGACTGAGCAGATCAGAACCACTCTAGCAATGGTGAGTGCTCACCTCAGAACAGTTACATGAGAGAGAATAAGCTGCTTTGGTCTTTAAGCCGTGTGTTGTTGGGTATTTTTGTTACAGCAGCTTAGCATCTGTATCCTGACTAAGACAAGGGTCTAGTCATCTGGCAGGGGAGCTCAGGGAGAGTAAGTAAACTCAGCTTTTTACCTCTGGTTGAAAACTACAGAGTTGCATGCATCTTTGTTAGACTTTCAGCATTAATGATCACTGCGGTGTGGAAATAAAGCGAGCACTGGGTCAGGGACGAGGGTGGGCTGCAGGGTCCTTCAAGCATGGAACAGACAGCAGAGGAAGAGGACCACAAGGCTTAGAAGTGTTTCTTAAAATCCTGATGCTGCGAGCAGAGCCTTGGGGAGAACAGGTGGACCTCAGAAACATCTGTTACATGAAGACCAAAGATGAGATGTCTCTTCTGCCCGGGGTGGGGGGGGAGCTTCTGAAAATATTACTTTGATGGGGTTTCTTAAAAAAGAAATCAAACAGGCCAGCAATTCACTGATGGCCAAGGTCTAGAACTTCTTTTCTCTCTCTCCTACTTCTCAGTTCAGAAATACCTTTGGGTAAATTGATTTCCCAGTATAAACAGTACGTTCAACAGATAAACAACAAATTTATACTGCATATAGCACAGGGAACTATATTCAATATCTTATAGTAACCTATAATGAAAAAGAAT
Organism: Camelus ferus; assembly: GCF_009834535.1. Classification (NCBI taxonomy): domain Eukaryota; kingdom Metazoa; phylum Chordata; class Mammalia; order Artiodactyla; family Camelidae; genus Camelus; species Camelus ferus. The sequence continues at coordinate 30,302,069 of NC_045713.1, read as the reverse complement.
ATGAAAACAAATATATATATGTATATGTATGACTGAGCTATTATGCTGAGCACCAGAAATAGACACAAAATTGTAAACTGACTATATTTCAATTAAAAAAAATAGTATGTTCACAACCCCTTTGAGCAGATAGGTGTTACCCATTGTGGGTAAGCGTACAGGGAATTGACTACCTCGTACTTAACTGCTCAAAATGTTGGAGAAGCAGCGAGCAAGGCGCCGTGGCTAGGAGCTAGGACTCCAACACTAGCTGTAACACTTCCCAGCTCTGTGACCTGGGCAACCACTGCTGACTCAGCTTCAACATCTGTAAAATGGGGATGATCATAATAGTACCCACCGCGTATCATTATCACGAGGATGTTCTCATAAGAGTGCCCAGCACATAGTAAGCACTCCGTAAATGTTCGTTGAATAAATGTTGATCCCACCTTTAAGGAAGGACTTTGATAATGTCCATCAGAAGCCTTGACTCAGCAATCCCACACCTACAAATTTTTCCTAAGGAGATCATCATGGGTGTGTGCAAAGATTTTTCTTCAAAAAAAGCTCATTGTGGTCATAAGTGACCATCAATAGGGTGCTGGCTAAATAAACAGTAGTTCAGGACAGTCATATTTTATGCAAGGGATTGTATGGCTAAAGATCTCACAGAATGCAAAAACTCACATTATGCAAGATTACATTTCCTACCAAAAGTAAATGCAAGGCAGGATTCACATTATTTCAAATTTTGCCCATAAAGCAAAATTTAATTAGTATTTTATATCCTACTATTTCAAACTGTGTAATTCCAATTTGCATTAACTGTAACCTACTGTATATTTATTATGAAGCCACACAAAAATTTATGTTACAGAAGAATAAGCAGTGGCTGAGGAAGACATTCATGAGACATCAATTTTTAGAAGTGTGACCCCATTTTCGTCAGTTAGACGTTTTTCAATGCTGGGGAAATATACTTCAAAATGTAAAGTGTGCTGGCAGGATTACTGGTAATTTTGGGACCCTTCTTCTTATTTACCTACATTTTCTAAGTGTTCTACAGGGAGCATGAATTATGTTTGTAATAAGAAAAAATAAATGGAAATTTTAAGGACTAAATGTATCATTGATACTAACCTAATTTTGAAAATTGTTACAGAAATATCTATGCGGACAAATAGCTTCATAAAAGAAGATAGTTTCAAGCTGTTAAGTGATGTCTACAGCTTTGGGGAACTGGAGGCTTATATTCCTCTAACATATATTTGGTCCCAGAGACAGGTCTGGACAGAAAAGAGCAGAGCTGACCAGAGCTCAAACTGAGGTTCCATTGGCCTAATCCAGAACCATTTAAATCAAATCGCATTTCAGAATGCAGCAAAGAACACTTTAGAAGCCAGATTATGCTGGATCACTAGCTGCATAGGCCTGTGTGGGCTTCTTTTTGAGATTCGGCCGTATCTTTAAATGAAAAAAGTATGCTGTGTTGGTGACTCAAAAAAGAACAAAGGAACACCAAAGAGCCTTCAGTCCCCTTCTCTGAGCTGTTTCCCTGACCAGAGCTGGCATGTTCCATGCAAAGCAGAAAGGAGAAGAAAATTGCAACTCTCCATTCATTTCCTCCTTTCCAGGGAACGGGCAGGTGGGGACATGGGATGGTCTCCAAAGGACCCCAAGGAAGCAAAGCCCAGAGCAGGCTGTGGTCTCCTGAACTTTCTGCCCCGTGGTCAGTAACCAGTGGATGTTAATCTCATTAGAGACCTTACAGATGTTACCGCTCCCTACACCAGCCATTCTGAACCCTCTAGAAGTTGTCAATCATTTTTCGTTTTGAACAAACACTCTGTGCTAAGTGAACACATTCACACGGACTGTCTGGTTTACCCATCACAGAAAGCCTACGAACTTCCAGCTATAAGACGAATGAGGTCTGAGGAGCGAATGTGAAACCTGGTGACCATAGTTGATAACACTGTATTGTATAATTTGAAATTTGCAAAGAGAGTAGAACTTAGAAAACTTAGAACTTAAATGTTCTCACCAAAAAAAAAAAAAAAAAAAAAGAAAGATTAATACATCAAGTGATGGAGGAATTAATTAGCTAGATGAAGGAATTAATTAGCTAGATAAAGGAATCCTTGCCCAATGTGTGTGTGTGTGTGTGTGTGTATGTCAAGTCACAATGATGTATACTTCAATATGTTACCATTTTATTTGTCATTAAAGTTCAATAAAGATGAAATAAAAATAATTTTTAAGAAATGTAAGCCTACCTGGCAAACATGATTATTTTTCTAACCTTAGAGAGTTGAGAGAGTTGCTGAAGATTGGCCACTGTCCCTGATGAGCCAAATTGAGAGTCAGAGACCGGGTCTTAGAGCATAGGAGAAAAGAGACAGCTTTATTACTTTGTCAGGCAAAGGGGACTCAGAGCAGGCTGGTGCCTTCAGTACTGTGAACCCACCTTGGAGGTGGGGCAGGGTGATTACAGAGCCAGAGCTCAAACAATACAACATCGATAACCATCAACAGTTATTTTCTCATCGTAAAACTTAGAGTGGCATCATGGTGCCTCCAGGAGACCAGTTCTATAGAGGCTAGCAGTTGTCACTTTTTCAGTCTCTTTATTTCATAAAAGCCCATGACATGGTCTTCTTGGTAATTCAAGCTATTTTGTAAGGTTACAATTCTATGACTTTCTCCCTGGAGAACAACTCAGGAAGCAAGTGTGGTTATTACTTTTGATTACTGGAATAAAGCAGAAACGGTGAAATTAATAGCTTTATTTTAACAATGGGCCTGGAGCTGTGAGCAGCAACTGGTCAGTCAGGTTAGTTGAACGTTTTAAGGGCAAGCATAAGAATAAGCAATCTGTTCACCTAAATGTGGCCATTTAATTAATTCTCCTTCACGGGAGCCAGTGGGTATGTGTGGCTACTGAGTACCGGAAGTACTAGTCTGAACTGAGATGTGATTTTAAGCATAAAATACACCCTGGTTTTTGCAAAGATTTAGCATGATAAAAGAATGCAGTGACTTTTCACACTGATAACACACTGAAGCAATCATAACTTGGTTAAAATAAAGAAAAATTAAAGTTAATTTCATTCGTGTCCTTTTTAAGGTGGCTGCTGTGACCAAGAGTCCTAGCTGGTACTGCTCACTGCACAACAGGCCAATAAATCAAGGGACGAGTTGCTGGGGCAAGGACTAGTGATTTTATTCAGAAAGCCAGCAGACCAAGAAGATGAGGGAACTAGTGCTCCAAAGAACCATCTTGCCTGAGTTAGAATTCAGGCTTCTTCTATACTAAAGGGGAGGGAGTTAAGCCAAACATTTCCTGGTTCCGGTCAGCCTCCGGAAGGGATGTGTTAATTTCTTCCTTCCTGCTGTCATTCACAGGTGGGCCTGGTCAGGATGTTTCCCCAGAGCTGAAGAAAGGTATTTAGATTAACACTCACTACCTGGGAGGCAGGGTGCCCAGAGATGGGCCATCATGTACCATTTAAGCCATCATGTACCATTTAAGCTTATAGGCAACATCCCTTTAGTGATTAACTTGTAGCAAAAGCAGTAGAATATAAATGTTAAAGTAAAAGAACCAGATCCAATATGAAGTCAGGTTTGCTCTACCCTATTACACCACCAGAACGTGTAAAATCGTGTGTGGTGGCTCACATTATATTTCTATCAGCTAGCACTACTCTGGAGGGAGAGGGCATCCTGAAGGGCAGGCCTGGGCTGGCCACAGAATCTTAAAACCCATCCCCATGACTTGAAGCAGAATAAAGTGAAAGCAGAAGAGATGGGGATGCGCAGAGGCAGATGTGATATATTCCATCTCTTGTTCCTCTGACTTCCTTCCGCATCCCAAACCCCCAGGCAACGTAACATGACTCACTCACCCATTGCCTTAGGGAGAGAGTTGTCATTGTAACATCAGAGAACAACGGAAGCAAATTCTCAGTGTTTAAGATCCAAAGCCGAAGAAAAAGCCACCCTCCAGACTAGATAAAGCCACCACCGGCTTTTGTCTACTTACAGCATCCAGGAGGGAGAGTTGGACCACCTGCATCCAAATCCCAGCTCTGCCACTTACCAGCTCTGTGACCTCCAACCGATGACTCCCATCTGTGTCAGCTCCTTCTTCTGCAAAAGGGGGCCCATAAGAGTACCCAGCTCACAAGGCTGCTGTGGGGGTTAATTTATACCAGAAGTTGTGATAAGGACGGATGCCTAGAAAATACGGCTGAAATGCTTGCTGTTACCTGTGAGTGAGTCCTGCACAGCATCAGGGCTGAAAGGCCACGGAACAGGTCCAGTAAAGATAGCAGGAGCTGCCACACTGCCGAAACGATGTCCATGTGAGCCCCGGTCATCGCTCCAGGTCCATCTGATCAACCCCATGATGTCAACCTGACCACTTGTCAATACTCCAGACTCCCTCAAATTAGCGGAAGCCCACAGGCCTTAAAACAAGCAAGTGTGGCTGGGTTATTATGCCTCCATTCACATTCAGGATCCAAGGTTGTGCATGACGTGTCTGAGGGTGGTTGGTTGCGCAGCCATCGATTTTAGGAGGCTTAGCAGGCAGCTTAGACCGGGAAGCCTGTCTATTCAGAGAAGAGCTGAGACTGGACCCAGGCTGCCCACTGCCCTCTCTCCAGGGCAGCTTCTGAGATGCTCCCGGATCTTGGCACCTGATGAGACCGTCCAGTCCTGGTGCTTCTCTGCCCTTAACCGAAGAGGCCACAGTGAGTTCTGCTTCTAAGTGGGACAGGGTCAAGTATGCAGCAAACGTCCAGGGACGGTGGAGCCAGGAGGGGACGGGACCGAGGAGATATGAACTCATAGCCCCCAGCTTGTCTCCTCCTGAACTTGAAGCTCTCAAAAGTCGGCACTATATGCCCCTTGTAACCCCAGAACTTATCAGGATACAAGCAAAATGAGTGTTTGGGAATGAATGAGTGAATGAATGAATGCGAATGAATTAGTGAGTGGCTTAGTCTTTAGGAGAGATTCCAACTCATGTGCTCTCAGTGGGAAGGAAGAAAAGGGGGATATGTCTACTTTAAAGGACGTTCGGTGGGAAAAGTCAAGCAGCCACCAGCAAATATTTCTTTTCCTTTTTTTTTTTAGTGCTTATAAGAGTTTATTATTCGTAGTACCATCATCACTTTGTTGTTGCTTTTAATTTATTGACTGCCACTCTGTCATCAGATGCCAGCACACAAGGATAGACCCACCTCTGCCTTGAGGGAGCATTTGTTTCTGCGAATCATTTGGAGAAAGATCTGAGTTTGCAGAGACACCGGCAGCTCACCTGGAAGAAATGAGAATTGATTGGAAGTTTGTCCCATCTTAAAAGGTCTGTCCATATTCAGAACCTGTATGGGTATGACCTCCCAAAAAGCCACAGACAGAAAGAAGGAGGGCGAGATCAAGGGCCCTGTCTGGTCCAACATGCCTGAAAGATTTGGAAAGTTCTCAGAGCCTTTCATGGTTCATAGCTCCAGGCCTGAAATAAGTCAGCTGGTTCTGAACGGCAGTCAGGCCTGGGCCCAAGCTAATCTCAGTCTTTCATGCCCCTATGCCATGTGTAAAATGAACCTAACAATACCCACCTGGTACAGTAAGCATGAATGTAAAATTCTTTTAAATTTTCCCCGCACGTAGTTAACATAGAAATTACTACTTCCAGCTTTCTCTCTCGTCTCTTTATCACCCTAATGATTTCTCAAAAGTAACTCACCGTATTTGCCCTCATTGGGAGTCTCCATCTTCTTGGCCTAGTGATAAAATCCGAGGACTTTTTGGGAGGGACAGAAGCACACCTTGGAAGGGAAGCGGCACGTGTTCACTTTTCACGGGACAAACTGCTTTTGGTCTCCGGATTAAGGAGCTTTGACTTTTGGGGTTAGCCTGGCCTCTAGTGGTCAAACCAAGAACTGAGCGGAAAGCTGATAGGAGGGGCTCAAATGTCCAAATGCGGACTGGGCCCCAGGAAAGGCTAGATTTCACTGAGAGTCTACTAAATGCTGAATTGTGTTGAATCCCCAGAGAAGTTACTCCCTCTGGTGACGTCCACACAGTTTATAAGTGGAAATGGAGGGGAGTTTAACCCAATCGCATCTGAGACCCTCTTGTTTATCCAGGAGGAACAGTGCGCGGCTGGAGAGAGCCATCGTCTTGCATTCAGAGACATAATCCCGCTTATAAACACCTTCTCTGACATCACTGGGACAACACGAACATCCCGTGACGAAGGTTTTTACACCAGTTTTTCACACCCAGAAGCTGCAGTTCTAAAGGGTTTGCTCCAAAGTTATACGCACGTGTACCCGTCCGTGCTGGGCACTACGCTAGGCTCTCACAGATACGTGGAAGGCAAAAGAAACAGGATGCCTGCCCTTGGAAACTGGAGGCTACCACCTAGGTGCCACAACGGAGGTCCCTCGCTCTCCATCCAAATGCTGTTTTCTCTAGAACTTTAGAATCGCCGCCTTGGAAAGCCAGCTCATCTCAGGGCACCAGGCTTCCCACCTGGACAAGAAACTCAGCAAAAGGCAGATGCCACAGTTTTATTTCCTATTACTCCATCCACGGAGCCTCGGGTGGGATCTTGCCTGCCGTCAGCCTGGGGCTCAGGCTGCCCTCCAGTTACCTGGGTTGGAGGGACTTCGGTGTCATGAGCACCACCACTACTGGGATGAGCTACTGCTTGTTAAGTGTGGATCCCATCCCAGCCCCCCACCCCCAGCAGAGGGCTAAGCATTTTACTTGCCTCTCTGGGTTCGTTAGCCCAGCACCCCAGGGAGGCAGGTTCTACAATATCACCACTTTACAGAAGAGGAAACTGAGGCTTAAAGAGGTTAAGTAACTCATCCAAGAGACAGCAGAGCCGGGACATAAGCCCAGTTCTGTCGGATTCCAAACACCACACTTTTGACCACTCCCCTCTGTCGCCTCCTCCCTGACTTCTGAGCACTGCAGCTTGACCCATAAAGCTCGGGCACCCCAGGACCTTCTCCTCATTGGGCTCAGAGTTGGGTTCCCAAGACAAGGATTTCAGTGCAAATTATTTGTTTGGGAAGTGATCCCAGGAGGCACTGAGAGAGGACTGGGGAAGGGCCCTAGTCTGCTGGGGCTTCCAGAACGAAGTGCCACACACTGGGGGGCTTAAAGGACAGAAATTCATTTTCTCACAGCTGGGGAGGCTGGAAGTCCAAGATCAAGGTGCCAGCAAGATTGGATTCCTCTGAGGCTTCTCTCCTTTGCTTGCAGACGACCACTGTCTTGCTTCCTCTTTACATGGTTGTCCTCTGCGTGCAGCCCAGATGTCTCTCTGTGTGCCCTAACTCCTCTTCTTAGAAGCTCATCAGTCAGATTGGATTAGGGCCCATCCTAAGGGCCTCATTTTAACTTAATCACATCTTTAAAGGCCTTGTCTCCAAATAAATGCAGTCACATTCTGATGTCCTGGGGTTAGGAATGGGGCGGGGTCACAGTTCAATCCATAAGTAGGTACAGGAAGTAAGACAGGAGAAGGAAAGAAGCCAATGAGGGGAGCTTTCCTGAGCAGATTGCTGCTGTGGGTCACTGGAGACGACGGGAGACAGTGCAGAACACTCTGAGTTATTCCATCCGTTGTTGCTCGTGGCTGCTCCTGGGCACCGGCCCCCCAGGACCCCTAGTCCAGCAGGAAGTGCTCAGGCTGAGCTGCAGCTGCTTGCAGGAGGATGCAGTCAGCATGGAATGGAATGGAGAGTGCCAAAGGCACGTGGGTGGGCACTAGATGTCTGCTGTACCAACCCCCCATCCACTCCTAAATCCACCGGATTCTTCTGTTACAGTCCCTGGCTCCAACCCAACTCCGGTTGATTTCAACAGCTGATCTCACAACGATCTTTCTACCAACTGCGTATGTTAACACGCAGCAGAGTTAAGTCAGAGCACGTCCATCAGAGCTTGCCTGGTTTCCCTTTTTGCTACTCTTCCCATCCCCATGGCAGGAACAGTTTCATTCTTCACACCTTCTGGTTCAACCTTGTAAGAGTCAGGACTCTTTCACTGCAAATGGCAGAAGCTCAGTTCAAATTGGCTTAAAAATAAAGGACGGGGAGGTTGGTTGAAAGGCTCGTGTAACTGAATGTGCCAGCCCTGCTGCATCAGGCGGTCAGAAAAAAGCCCTGGGAATGTGTCTTTCTGAACCTCTTGGCTCAGTTTGCTTGCGTTGGTTTCTCTTAAAGTAGGATTCCTCTGTGTGGTGGCACAGGTGACCGTGAGCAGCTCCAGGTCCATCCGCATCCCACCAGGAGCTTTATCCGTTAGGATGCCTTTGGCTACTAGAAGCAGAAAATCTGGCTTAACAATAAGGAGAGCAAGGGGGCCGGGTATGGCGCAACTGGTAGAGTGTATGCTAAGCATACACAAGGTCCTGGGTTCAATTCCTAGCACCTCCTCTAAAAATAAATAAGCAAAGATAATTACCTCCTCCAAAAAAATACAAATTAAAAAAATAATAAGGGTCCAGAGGTAGGCTGGACTTCCAGTGTTTTATTTAGCTATTCAGTATGAATACAGCCAAGTCCACCAGGCAATGGCTCCAAAGAAGTGAACGGCATAAAATATGGACCTGTGTTGGACCATGATGTAAGAAATACAATTTTATTGTATTTAGGGGTCATTTGTTACAGCAACTCATGTCATTTACTTTAACCAATACATCAGTCTAATCCTAGCTCCAATTCTCACTTAGCGATGCAGCGACTACCGCCAGGCCCACCAGGTAGTGGCTCCAAATAGGTGAAGGGCACAAAATATGAGCTCTGGCTGCTTCTGTTCCTGCCCTCGCCTCCAATCTCTTTCCCACACAGAATCCACCCCAAGTGACCCTTTATAATGGAAACAGAACTCTATCCCTCCCCTGATCAAAAACCTTCAGTGGCTGCCTTTTGCTCTTTGGAAACCTTCACCGGCAGAGATGAATGCAGCCTCTGTACTCGGTGCATCAGGTGAGTTCTTTTCTGTTCCCATCAGAAAGGAGGACCCAGCGCAGTTCCATTCGCTTGTCCACATCCATGGTCTTGTCCAGAGCTGTCCCAACTCTCTTGCTCTTTGTCACAGTGTAGTCTCAAGGGATGTTGCTCTTCTTGACCTGTGGGACGTCCCACAGAACATCGCTCTCATTACCACACAGGACATAGGATTGCTACTGTAAGAGAACAGAGAAGAGGATTCCGGAACTCAGAGGATTTCCTGGGGTGCCCCTTGGTGCTCCCATGCCCAATTTTAACTGTGAAGACCCAGTTACAGAAACCCCAGCCTCCTTCAGGCATGGAAACCTGGGGCTCAGAGTCCTCAGGGATGAAAACTGAGTCCAAACCACACAAGCAAAATCGGTTGCCCAAATAAGCACATGGAAAGATGCTCAACATCATCAGTCATTGGGGAAATGCAACTCAAATCCGCAATGAAATAGCACTTCCCACCCACCAGGATGTCCACGATCAAAAAGAAGAACAAGTGTTGGTGAGGATGTGAAAAAATTGGAACCCTCATGCATCGCTGGTGGGAATGAAAAACAGTGCAGCTGCTCCGGGAACGGTTTGGCAGTTTCTCAAAAAGTTAAGCTTGGAGTTACCATATGACCAAGCAATTCCACTCCTAGGTATAGACCCAAAAGAAATAAAAACATATGTCCACACAAAAACTTGTACACTCTGTACAGGAATTATACTACAATAAAGATGTTAAAAAAATAAAGACTTAAACCTTAAAAAAAAAAAAAAAACTTGTACACACGTATTCATAGCAGCATTGTTCATCACAACCAAAAGCAGAAACAGCCCAAATGTCCCTCCTGAATGGGTAAAGAAGATAGAATACTCATACAGTAGACTATTATTCTGCCATAAAAGGAATGAAGTACTGATATATGCTATGAGGTGGATGAACCTTGAAAATATTGTGCTAAGTGTAAGAGATTAGATGTAAAAGACTCCACATTTGTACGAATGGGCAAGTCCACAGGGACAGAAAGTAGGTGGGTGCCTGGCAAGGGCTGGATGGTGGGGTGGGTAGGGGATTGGGCAGTGGCTGCTGATGGGTATGCAGTGATGAAAATGATCTGAAATTAGAGAGTGGTGGTAATTGCACAACTTTGAGTGCATACTAAAAGCCACCACACTGTCCATTTGACAAGAGTGAATGTTATGGTTTGTGACTTCTATCCCTACCTTTCCTTTTGAAAGGTATGAGAGAAAAAAAATTGCTGGCCAAAAGTTGAGGAGACTTAGAATGGTGACTGAGGATGCATGATGGCCTCAGGATCGACTGAGCAGAGATGTCGCGTATCCCACGGACACTCTTTCTGGCAATCTTTTTTTAAGGAAAGTGTCACAATGGGCCGCCACCTGAAAGGGTTGGTGACAGTACAGGGGGAAGAACATAAGGAGAAGCAAGAGGGACTCCAAGCACACAGCTTTCACTACAGCTTCTGTCTGCAGCAGCTGCAACTCTGCCCGAGGGCTCTCTCTGGCCACCTGCAAGGAAGCCCACTTGGTCCCCGGGCGAGGAAGGCTGGGAATGCCCTTACCAAATGCTGAGGAGAGCTGATGGATTACCCAGCCTTTGCACTGGTTATACATTATGCTAAAGAGACATTCTGATAGGGTGTGTACAAAGGTACAGTGTGTAGGATGCTAACAGCAGCAGTGTTGACAACAACAAAAAAAGGAAAACAACCAAATGTCCACATTAAGGATGTAATAAATATGCAGGGAAAAAAAGGAATTGATGTTATCAGTACCCCGTCTCTCTCTCGGTTGATCTGGGATCACTCTAATATGTGATCTGTGCTGTCTCCCAGAGTTCCCCAGTGAGGTTTCGTCCCCAGATGCCCACAGCAGTAAACTGCTCCATAAAACAGGTTGACTGGCTTCTTCCCCTTCCCTGTCTCATGACTCTAATCCCCTACTGAGGCTCCTTGGGATTCACTGTCACATAACTACTGCACTTGCATGCTTGTGGGAGGGTCTGCTTCTCGGGGAAGTCCACTGGCCGCACTCCCTTCCAGGCAGGGTCTCCCCAGTAGCCATCAGTAAATTCAAGTTTACATTTTTTTTCTTTGAGCAAACTAAACTGCTGTTTTCAAGCAAAAGGGACAATTCTTTGAGATTTTCAGAATTCCCTTGGCCACCCTCCCCCCCCCGCCGCCAGCACATTTCCAACAGTTGCCAATATTCCCTAGACTATTTTGTCGTATAAGAAGCCAGCAGTGTCTTGAAAGAATCTTGGTGTCCCACTGGAGTGGAATTTCCCCCAAGCTTTCCTTTCAGGGGAACATTGCAAGATGTCTCTGGCTTGCAGGCGAGTGTTTCTAGATAGAAGCACTGTACCTTCACCAGGACAATATACATGATATAAAGGCAGTATTTTAAGTGGAGGAGCAAATTAAGCCATTGCATGCCACCCCAGAAGCCTCGATTTGTGATGGCCCCATGCAGTTCATCTGGGACGTAGGGCTCAGTGGACCTGAAAGCAGACATAGAAGGAGGCTGTTTGAGGCTATGTGGGTCCTGGGAGACAGAGAGGCCCACTTTTTTTTTAGTGGAGTGAGTAAGAAGGAGGTTCCTGAACAGCATCTCTGTAAGGAAGGAAAGCACTTACTAAACCAACTTTAGTGGGGAGGGTCTAGCTCAGAGGTAGAGTGTGTGTTTAGCATGCATGAGGTCCTGGGTTCAATCCCTGGTACCTCCATTTTAGAATGAATGAATGAACGAATGAATACATAAATAAATAAATACCTAATTACCCCTCCCCCCAACAAAAAAGGTAAAAAAAAATTTTTTTTTAACCACTTTAATTTCCTGGGTAGTATTGTGGCAATGTGAGTAAAGGGTTAATTAGCTTCAAGCCTGGGCTGGGGCAGGCATACCTGGGAATGAGCTCAGGTTAAGTTCTCACAGCGCAGTTTCCTTGAAAAACAAAGAGTTCTGGTGAATGTGGAGTATTGTGAGCTTCTTCTGCTGAGTGGGAAGGCGCCTGTATTGGAGGCTCCGTGAATCAGCATGCGAGCCTCAAGCCCACGTGATTAATATGGCATAAAAAAACTGGTGACAAATCGAGGCTGAGGCTTCTATGTCTAAAGGGGATTTATGCACATGTTGGCTCTTGTCAGGACAATTGTACACAGTTGGTGGCTGTCACAATGAGGGGGAAGGATGCTACTGGCATCTGGGGAGGCTGTTAAACATCTGTCAATGCCCAGTTCAGCCCCCCCCCCCCAAGTAAGACATGCAGATGACTAGCACATTCTATTTTTCCAAAGAAATTTTTCAGGGAAAAATACATGTGAAGTACTTTCAACATATTTCTACAGAAAGTTTTAAAGTGATTTTATAAAGACAAATTTGCTTTTATAGATAGATAGATAGATAGATAGATAGATAGATAGATAGATAGTTAGATAGAGTAACTTTTATAATTGAAGCCCCCCCACCACAGAAGATTATTCAGCCCAAAATGTCAAGAGTGCTGAGGTTGAGAAATTATTGAAGTCCGTGGTGACTGCTCTCAGTTTCTGAGACAGACTGCATTCTGTCTGTGGGACGTGTGGGTCTCTCTCCATGAACTCGCTTTCACTTGAAAAAATGTCTGCGGTGCCTTTTGAGTCTGACCCAGCCCAAACTTGTAACCAAAGCTCTGATACCACAAGCTGACCTTGATCTTGGTCCACAAGAGAGTACTCATGCTGCAGGGATCAGACTGTTATTTCTTTATGCCCCGGCCACACTGAGGATTATAACTCTCTCAGGATGCTGGCAGGAGAGAGGTGAGGGACCCGGAGCGGGGGTCCTTGCCATTCAGTGGGAGCAGTTTTGCAGAAGTCCACTAGGGGACAGCTATCAGCAGCATCACCTCGTGAAGGCTGCTTAAAATTAAATCAAAATCAGACAAGAAAAGGCCTGCCTTCTATCCCCAGGCTCTCCTAAACAGAGGTGAACGAGCCGGGAGTAAGAGAGACACATGGGTTAAAATTCCAGCTCTTCCATTTACCCATATTTGCCCCCCAAATAAGACATGCAGATGACTAGCACATTCTATTTTTGCAAAGAAATTTTTCAGGGAAAAATATATGTAAGTACTCTCAACATATTTCTATGGAAAGTTTTAAAGTGGCTTTATAAAGACAAATTTGCTTTTATAGATAGATAGATAGATAGATAGATAGATAGATAGATAGATAGATAGTAGTGTAACTTTTATAATTGAATGTACATGTGGAACAAAATTCAGAGGGTACAAAAGAATACACAACAGAAAGTAAGTCTCTATCATACCGTTACTTTCATGCCATATCATTAAATTGGCAAAAAACCAAAAGTGTTGTAATTCTATGTGTTGGTATGAATGTCGATATGTAGGTATCGTCCCCTCAACTTTCAGAAGCCGTGTTTGTGCACACTGTCCTCTGATTCTTCAGGCCAGCAAAATCAGGTATTTTGGCCAAGTTATAGCCACCTGCCCTCAGCACAGATTTGCCTGCCTTGAAAACAGGACATTCACTCAGCCCTGTCTCTTTCTTCCACGTGACAACACTCCTTGAGCACCTGCTTGGTTTTGGTCATTCCCCAGTGCCCTCAGGTAGTTAATTTTTTTCTACATTTTGTCTGGAGTGTATAGCTGTTAACGGCGCAGGATTGATCCGGGTTGTTACTCGGGCCGTGACTGGGAGGACGTGGCCTCACTCTTTTGAACTGCCACGCTTCGCCTCCAGGGCAACCCTGCAAGAAAGGTATTATTGTTATTGCCTCCTCTCTGCAGAACAACGGGTCCTGTGTATCCACTGGACCCCAGATCATTGGAGCATTTTGGGATCGAATGTGGGTTTGTGGGGGGGATTGTCTTTTCATTTTGATAAATTAAATACTTTCAGTCTGACCTTGGAAAGGTCACTTAACTTCAGTTCTGATTTGTAAATCTGAATAATGCTGATGCTTTCCTTACAGGGTGGACCTGGAGGTCAATGAAATTGCACAGCGATGGCCGATATTCACATGACGCTTACGCTGTGTGGGTACCACTCCCCGGTGCTCTATTTCTTGCAATAGCCTGTAAGTGTGGTACACTGTTGACAGCTTCATTTGGCGGCAAGGAAACCACGACATAGTGAGCCTTCCTGACTTGCCTGGTGCCCCTCGTGTTGTACGTGGCAGAGCTGGGATTTGAACCGACGCTCTGTGGTGCCTGCATCTGTGCAGTTAACCACGTGCGACCTGGAACATGGTCCTTCATCCTAGCTGTGCAGCAGAACCACCTGCAATCCCACGAAGCCCTGCTGAATCTGCTCTCCGGGCTCTGCCTTGGCACAGAGTTGGTGCTCAAATATGGGCACCCCTTGCCCTCCCTGTTTCCCTTTTCCTGCCTCACCGGGGAGGATTTCTTCTACCAGCCCCTTCCTCTACCAAGTCTCGGACCTAGATAATTAGGGTTACCTTTGACTCATTCCTGCCAGATCTACGTCACCAGCCTGCACAACAGGTGGAACAGGCTCCAGGAGCTGCAGGAAGGAATAGCTGTCCTTTGGCTCATCCTTCCCCACCTGTCTGAAGCCTGGCCCTGGTCATGTGACCACCGGGAAGGTTGCTATGAGCCATGGTGTATGTGCCACCCGACCTCTGCCTTTAAATAAACCACACCTGACAACCCCACGCGATCCTGGGCCCCTTCAAGTTCCTGGTACCAGTCATACTCAGATTGCCCTGAGCATTAACATTGGAGGATTCTGACTTCTTACAGCCCTCTAGGATGTTCCTCTCTAAATCAGAATTTGTTTAAATGGCTTTTATGGCCCTACAGGATTGGACCCCGGCTTCTGCCTCTGGTCTAAGCCCTGTCACTCCCCATTGTTATCCATCCTTCAGCTCTCCCAGACTTTGGACTGTCCCTTGATCATACCTCAGGGTTCTTGCACGTGCCGCTCATCCCACCCAGAAACTTCTTCCCCTAGAACCTCACACGGCTCACTCGAATGTCACCTGCTCACAGAGGCTTTTCCTGAACATCCAGTGTTAAGTCACCCTCACCCCTCGACCCCCCGTCACTCTCCATCTTGCTAACTCGGTTTAGTTTTCTTCAGAGCACCTGTCACATTCTACGATTATCTACCTTCTCTTTGCTTGTCTGGTCACTCATTGTAGCTCTCCTCCTAGCACTAGGACGGAAACTCCAGGATAGCAGAATCCTCACCCACCGTGTTCACTGCGGTATCCCGTGTCCCTGGGACAGTGCCAGGAGCAAGCTGTCACTCAATAAGCATCCATGAGATAAATGATGCCTTTGCCATGGGCAGCAAAGAAGACAAGGGAGACACCCGACACACAGGTGACAGACAGACACCACCAGGAACCCCCGACAGGGAGAGGAAGCTCACCCACAGGGTTTGAATCTGGGCTCCATCACTACTAGCTGTGACCTTGGACTCACCTCTGGATGTGTGACCTTGGGCTTCTCTCTCTGAGCCTCTGTTTTCCTCCTGTGTCAAGCAGGGAAAAGAGTCAGGCCTACCACACAGGTCACAGTCAGGATAAATGAGATACTGCACTGACAGGCCCATCCGACCAGCAATCCTGGATGCCGAGTGGGGGAGTTGGGGAGAGGCCGGCACAAGGCCTGAGAGATGGATGGCCTGTGGACCTCAAGGCACCCCCGCTGGCACTTCCTCCAAGGGTAGCTTCAAGGCCACTGCCCTGCTTTAACTTACCAAGCTGGTAACTGCTGGAGAAGCCAGACAGAACCACTTATCAGGAGTCATTTGGGGGCTCCACAAATAATTATCCAGCGCCTACCAGGTGCCTGAGGCAGATGAGGTCCGTGCCCTCCGAGAACTTAATCTAGAAGCAGAGATCAGATAAAACATAGGCCCAAAGAAAACAGAGGAGAAGTGGGAGATGGAGGGAGGAAGGTAGGAGGCAGTCTGTTGGCAGTGGATCAACTTTGCTCCCAGTACCCGAAAGGGAGGGTGCCCCTCCCTGCGGGCCCCTCAGTTGGACGCCTCTGTGGTCAAATAAAGTCAATAGTTAAAGAGACCAAGCTCCCCAGCCAGGCACACCCCATTTTAAATTATGGATCCTGTGTGACCTCAGGCACATGACTTCACCTCTCTGAACACCACTGCCTCGTTTATTGGGACCTAGTCACAGGGTTCTTGGGAGGATTTAAGGAGATTTGCATTAAACGTACCTGGCATGGTGCGTAGGAAACGGGTGGGTGGGAAACGCCAGCAATAGTTGTTGTGTTGTTATCGTGTGTATCCAAACTGCAAGCACTTCAGAGAAACATCTCTAGCATTTGTCACTTGCGTTTATTTCCCAAACATCACTTATAATGTGCTTCTGCGCCAGGCACTGCCAGGAAATTGTCTTAACAAACTTTTTTTCTCTCTGTCTTTGTTGTCTTTTTTTTTCTTTTTTTAAACACATGACAAATTTACCCTCCTAACCATTTCTAAGTGTATAGTTGAATAGTGTTAAGTATATTTGTTGTGCAACAGATCTCTGGAATTTTTTGTCTAGCGACACTGAAACTTCCCATTTCCCCCTCTGCCAAGCCTGACTTTCTGTTTCGAGGAAAGTACTATTTCAACTCTGTCACAAATCAAGAAACCAAGACCAGCTACATACTTTGTGGGACTCAGTGCAAAAGGAAAATGAAACTTACAAGGAATGTCAAGACGGCAACAGCGGAGTATTAAACCAAGCATGGGGCGCTTCTGAGTGCAGTCACACAGGGCCCATGAAACAGGGCCCGGGGGACTCCAGGGGCCAGAGAGGTTAAGATACTTTCCTATAGCCACACAGCAAGTTTTGGAGCCTCTAAAATCACACAATTTCTCTTACTTACTGTAAACCCCCTGTAGGCAGGGGCTTTGATCTGTTCACTGCAGACCACCCAGCACCCAGCACCGTGCCTGGCACATACGGGCACTGATTACAAAGTTCATATCTGCAGGAATGAATGAATAGGCCACTCTCACCCAAAAAAGAGAGAGAGAGAGAGCGAGAGAGAAAGAGAGAGAGAGGCTCTGCCTCGGCTCTGGCAATAACATTCCATCCCTACTCCTCTTTGGTGTTTACTAGAGCCCTGGCATTCTTAGAAGCAAGCGTGGCGTGTGTCTGTCTCTACATAAAGTCCCCTGGCACTTTTATGAGGCCCCGCCTCTTCAGAACATTCCTGCTTTTGAGTCCCACTTTTATAGGGTGAAGTGAGAAGACGCGGGATAATGTGACGTCACTGGTGGCATGTTCTGGCTCCAGGTCCCCAGGTCACTGAGAGTCTGATGGCCAAGTCCCCTCTCTGACCTGAACAGAAGAAAATGAGAACTGAATGAAATATAAAATAGAAGCAAAACATGAGTTTTATTTCCAGTTATGGCGTTAAATGAGGCAAGAGTTTAGGCAGCCAACCTAATTTTCGTTTCATTTCATTTTTCTGTCTGTAAGATTCTTTGCCGGTAGTGGGATATATAACCAATATAATACGAGAAACATACTATATTTTTGGTCTGTCTTTTTTTTTTTTTACATGTAACACAAAATATATCATCTTAACCATTTAGAAAATTTTTATTTATTTATTACTGTATTATTTAACTATTTTATTTTGGCATGGAGGGGGCAGGTAATTAGGTTTGTTTATCTTTAGAGGAGGTACTGGGGATTGAACCCAGGACCTCATGAGGAAGCTCATACATAAACCTGAAGGAAACCTAAACAAATAAATAAATATCTAAGTAGGTTGTTTAACGGCCAGGAACTACATTTTTAAGTCTACAAGTAAAGTCAAAAGACATAAAGGAAAAAAGCCTGATGGATTTTTATTACATAAAAATGGAGAAAATTTTGTAGGCTGCAATATTAACTAAATATAAAGGTAATATAAAGGCAATCAACCATCTGGAGAAGGTACCTTGATGGCATGGGGACATATTTTTCTACTTTTGATGAATTTGGCCTGACAGTGTGGAGGCCACACTCAATCTGGTGACATCACTGCTACTGGGTCACTTGGGATTGGATTATAAGTGTCTATAACAGCCTCCGTGGGGCACAGGCTTCATTCTAACTTTCAGAGCCTGGGTAGTAGCACAAGTTCCGTGCAGTGGACAAGCCGGGATTCCTGAGTCTCCCAATTCTGAAATCTTAGCGAAAGGAAATAAGGTAGGGGATCTACTAGATGCATGTGTTTGATGGAGGCATGAGGGTACAGTGGGTTTGAGAATAACAAAGGTATAAAATCCCAAGATGTGGGAGCCCTAGAATTGCCACATCGGAGGAGCTTGGAAAAGGATGCCTCATTCGTTGCAGGTAGAGTACAAAAAGTTTCCTAGGGCTTACAAAAATATTGAAAGGGGTAGGCGGCGGTATGCCAGTGGCAGGGAACGAAGTCCCATAGAACCAAAAGAAATTTACAAAATTGATATCAGTAAAGGAATTTAATGAAACAGGCCAAACGTCACATTTTGTCAATTAGTTAAGCAACTCAGTTAAATCTGATCATAAGTATATTTAATGTGGGTTGTGGGTACATTTTGACCTGTTTGGTGTGATATGAAGTGAAATCTCCATAAATGAGAGCTCAGGGTGAACGAAGCTTTGTAAAGGGCTCACGGCTGAGAAGACCGCTGGACCAAATCATAGCACTGACTACAGATACTCTTTCGAAGGACACTTACTCCTCTCCTGGCAGTGTTTTGATCCACTCCGCTCTAAGGATGTGGCCTCCTTTGAATCCCACCTGATTAAATTAAATTGGGGATGAAGGAATTACCCAAAGTCCGGGACACCTAGGTGATTCTTCATTTTCTGGTCCAGTTTTTCTTTCATTAGATGTGATTTTCCTCCCTTCCTCCACGCAGAGGTTTTTCAAGAAAAGCAGCTGTTCTAAAGTGGACCCGAGAGCAAGAACATTTTAGTGAGTTCCCAAAGAAGATAAAGGTGAGAGAAATTGTTACATGTGAAAATCACTGACCATGATGTGGTTGAATTAAATTGTATTTGTGTGTCTCTGGGACTGCCCTTTATTTGCCAAAATCTTAGCACTGCGGTATTTCTATAGATCACATAAACATGTATTTAGTTATACAACACATATTTATTGAGAACCTACTATGTCCAGAGATACAGCATAAACAAAAGAGATTTAAAAAATTCCTTTTCCCAGCTAGGGGAGAGACAGAGAATTTAGAAGTAAATATAAACCCTGTCAAGTAATGATGAGTGTTGGGAAAAAAATTAAAAAGAGTAAAAGATGGAGAATGATGGTGGTCCTCTTTAGATAAGGTGGCCTCAGGAGACTTTTCTGATAAGATGACTGATTAAAACTGAGTTCAGTAAAAATCTGGACTGTGTTTAGGAAGTCCCTGGCAAACTTTTCTATGTCTTAGCTATGTGATCTTCTCAGCAACCAACTTCTCTCAGCCCATCCTGTAAGTTCAGAGAGGATGTGGAAAATGCATTTGTAAATAATAGCGATTATTGCAGTTTATGAATGCAATTTTATTATATTATGAATTTTAGAGATGTAATAATAACTTCCCCATGCACCAAGGAAAAAATGGTCCGCTGCACCGAGGGGATTCTTGGCACACTTCCCGGCATTTATAATTAGCGACAGAATTTTGGACCCCTCCAATAAGCAGACATTCTCCTGATTCTGGGAATTCAGAAAGTGCATGATTGCTAGCTTCAGTTTCCTCATCTATAAATTGGAGATAATGGTAGTGCTGACCACCTCGGGTTTTTTGTTGATGTTGTTAAACTGACATTTACTGAGTCACATTGAACCCTGTGCCAGGCATGGTCCTAAACAATGGAAATGTATTCATTCATTTAATCCATAATAACCCAGTAAACCAAGTGCTATGTTTAACAGCGTTTTATAACCAAGGAAACTGAAGCACAGAGGAGTAAAATCTAGTGTCCCACAGCTAGGGTTCCAACCCAGACAACTGGGCTCCAGAAACTGGAAATGTTATAAAGCGCTTAGCCCTGTGCCTAGTACTTAGAAAGAACTCAATATGTTTTTATAGTGGTGGTTGTTGTCAGTTCTATCCTGGGGCTGCTCCTGAATTTCTCCCTAGTATGAGTTTTAGGTAGTCAGTCTGCTGCGAGGGGAAGCTAGGGAGTGTTTGCATAGCAACCATAATGTTAACTTAAACTGGGTAGCTTGGGGGAGTTGATGAGGCTTGATGGGGGTGGTGGGGAAGGGGGAGTAGCCGGCCGCCCCTCCGCGGTGGAAACCAGCTTAGCAGCAGCTGAAATCTGAACTCCCCTCCGGAACCCTGTGAGCCGGTCCTCTTCGCAGCCTCCCCCCTCCCGCCCTTTGAGCCGGATGGTTTCTTCCGTTCTCCCGGCTGGTTCAGGTTCCGCGCTCAGGAGTCACAAAGCGCGGGGTCACGTGGGCGGGCCGGTGCGCTTTGTGACGCCACGGGCCCCGCCCCTCGGCCCGCCTATCGACTCACGCCAGCCCCGCCCCGCGCGCGCCGCCCGTGCAATCCCTGCTTAAGAGACCCCGGAGTGGGGCGCTTGCCCGAAGCCAGGCCGCGTCCGCCATAGTGCCTGGCTTGGAGGTGTCGCCGGCGCCTGGTGAGGGCCCGAGAGCGGCAGGGGGGCGAGACAAAAAGGGAGCCGGCGGAGCCCTCGCCGTTGCCCGGCGGTTTCCGGGCCTAATCTCGCGGTACCGGGCCGGAAGGCGACGGGAGCGAAAGGCGAGAGAAGCGCGGAGCACTCGGCGAGAGGAAGCGTCAGGGAGCCTCGGCGGCGTCGCCAGGGTCCGCCGAAGCCCCCCCGGCCGTGGGCTGGGGCCCGGGGTGGTGAGGAAGCGCTGCGAGGCCTAGCCGAGGCCTAGTACCGGCTTTGTGTCTGAGGCGGCGTTGGCGGCGGCGGCGGCGGCGGGGGGGAGGCGGAGCCGGAGCCGGGGGCGGCCTGCGGGAAGGCCTCTCCTCCGCCGACCGCGCGTTTCGGCCTAGGCCGCGGGGCCGCTCGGGGCCTCCGGGGAGCAGGCGCCAGGGGTCTGTGTGTGGTGGGGGCCTGGGCCTGGGCCTGGGGAAGCCGACGCCGGTCGTCCGGAAGCCGGGAGGAGGCGAGAGGCCGCTCGTGGACTCCGGGCCTAGGCCCTCTCCCCTCAACCTTCTCCCGGGGCCTGGGTCACCCCCATCCACGGAGAGAGAGACCATCCGGGAGGTGCGGCCGCGCTATGGACCCCTGACCCCGCGGGGTCATTCGGACTCTAACGTGTGGACTGACCGCTACTGACTGCACCGCCTGCCCCCGTCGCCTGCCGGCCCTTATTATGAGCGAGGGGGACCCAGCCGGGTGACATTGTGCCCGTTGGCGGATTCTCGCTTGCCCCCTTCCCGGTCCTCGTCCGCCTCCTCCCACATGAAGCGATTCTGAATTTCCGGGGGGGTTCTGGATTATTGTTTTTACGAACCCCTGCTTGTGGTTGGGGGGTTATTTAATCTGAGGCCTTAGGGTCCTGTCTCTGAGTGTTCTGTGTGTGTACATATTTTGCTCTTAAGTTTATAAATATACATATATTGAGAGTGTCCACGTCTCCTCGCTGAACCTTAGGAATCCTTTGGCACCATGTCCTGTGTGCATTATAAGTTTTCCTCTAAACTCAACTATGATACCGTCACCTTTGATGGGCTCCACATCTCCCTCTGCGACTTAAAGAAGCAGATTATGGGGAGAGAGAAGCTGAAAGCTGCCGACTGCGACCTGCAGATCACCAACGCGCAGACGAAAGAAGGTAAGAGACGTCTGGGCTCCACATCCTTGCTGGTTGAAGATAGATGCTGGTGGTGAGGTGCCTGGCAGGAGACTAACCGCCATCACGTCTCTTGTGGGACTGCCCGTTCTAACACTTTTCGTACGACTTTCATTGATAGCCAAGTGTTGCAGCTGTCGACCTTCGAGTTTTAACTGACTTACTTGATTTCTGCGTACTTGGATCATCCGGAACAGGCTAATCCCAAATCGTGGAACTTTGATTATTCCTCCCCACTGTTTTTTAAAATGAACATTTTGGTGGCATAGGGTCGCGGTGTCATCTAGGTTCTTTGGGTGCTTGCACTGGAGCATCTTCTAACCTATTTTTCATCAGGAGAAGAGGAGAGCATAAGCAAGACTTCTTATTTCTTAAAGCAGCGCTAGAGAGACTTCTCTAACTTTCTATCCTAACAGCGTTTGGTGGTTTAATGACAAATTTTATGTGCTTTTCTCCTTCCTTTCATTAGTTAGCCCCTAGTTTTAATTTTGGAGTTGCCTGGTTTGTGGAGAGAGATGAGATCCTCACTTTCTTGTTTTTGAGGATTTAATCCAGCCAGTCTTTAAATGTTGGAATTGGTATGTTTTGAATTTTGGTATGTTCTGATGTGATCACTTTTGTGTGTAAATTCCAGAATTAGTAATACAGTAAGTAAGTAGTTGAACTTTTCATCACATTACTTTTAAAGTTTAGCAATTTCATAAATATCAGAAGTACAGATTTTTCTTTTTTAACATAGTAATTGCTAGACTTTACATGATTATGTTGATACCAGGATACTGGAAAATAGTAGGCTGCTACCATATGAGTATAAATAAGCCACTTTTTAAGTTTGCTTTTTTTCTTACTTTATTTATTTAGTTAGTTAGTTAGTTAGTTTCCCCTCTTTTTTGAAGCATTTTATATAATAAGAATTTAACAAAGATATGAGAACTTGACAAAATGGCCTTTACAGTTCTGACTTTGAACTTGTTTTGGTTTCTTTTTCTCGGTACTGTAATGCTGATGTGTAATTTTTAGTAGGTCAGTCTTTTGAGTTTTATTGATGGGATGAGAAGAAAAGTGAAGTTCTAATTAGTGTATTTTATTGATCACTAAATTTGGCTTAAGGTGTGACTTGGGTTCTTTTAGTTGAAATTGAAGGGGGGTCCCCCACTTCTGGTGTATAGTTTTGTAGGTAGAATAAATCTTGTTATGTACAAGAGCTGTTTTCTGTTTACATCCAGACATAAGTGTAGTTCTATTATGTTAAGAAACAGCGCTACCCGTGCCTATCACGATTCAGAAATAATAAGGAAGAACTTTATTTGCTCACATAACACGTGAAAGAATATTCTTTACTTACCCCCTTTTTTCAATGTATCATAACAAAGGGACACTTCATGTAAGGCTTTGGTAATTGTAATTTTGTGTAGCATCCCTCTGCTTGAGAGGAAATATTGTTGGTGATCGTGAACATTTGAGAGAAACAGCTTTTTAAAATATTATTCAAGAAAATACCTTAAAGGAAATATTCTTTCCTTGAGGAACATTATAGTCACACTTAACAGAAGAGAAGGTAGGCCATCTTGATATGTTATTGTTAATTAATGAATGAGAGGAAGGAAAATACAAGTGAAATTGGAGATAATTAAAGCAATTTAAACTGTCATATACCATGTAAGTTTCATATTTTACTAGAGTATAACATGATTTACTCATTTAGGGCTAGACTTTGTCTTTTCCACCTAATAATTGATTACAACTTTGTTAGACTGGAGTAAATTATGGTTGATGGAATTCTTGTCCACTCTGAATTTTGTGATATGTTATTTTTCTCCTAAGCCAGGAAATTATGTGATACATTACTATGCAGACGCTGAAAGCAGAGAAGTGCTTTGCCCAGCAGCATATTTTTTATTTTTGAACTGTTATTATTCGAGGAAACTTTGCTATTATTCTTGGTTAAGAAAAAGTTCTTACCTCATATGATCCTCAAATTAGGAGAGAAAAAGATACCTAGTCACTTAAAGAGTTTTATGGGAAATAGTATCCAGTGTCAGAAGGCAGCTGATTAAGAATGTCACTTGGTTTCAGCACCATCCAGTGAATTAAAGAGGACAGAATAAATATTTATAGCTTCATAGTTAGGAGATTGCCTAGGAAAGAAAGCCATACTGGATCACTTAAGTTTGTTTGAATTTATATTTAAATTACCTAATCTATCACGTTTCTATAAAACATTCCTTGCAATTTTAGAAATTTGTCCATGTTTAGGACTCTCTTATCTTGATTAGACAAAAATGCTTGGATCAGAATTTCATGTTTTAGATTTGAGAATCTTGCTTTATTTCTAGGCTCTATTTCAGAATGAATCGCAAATTATCTTTTTATATGATTGTCCTGTATAAACTAGTTTTCCTACTTTTCTGCTTATTTGCAATCCCTTCTCCTCCCCAGCCCCCCCCCCCAAAAGGAAAAACAAACCAGCAAAACAACTTTTATTCTGAACTTAGTGTGAAAGATTGGGAAGCTGAGGATGAAGTATTTTCAAAATACTGTTTCTCCATTTCTTAAATTAATCTTGTTTTATATTTCATCCATGGTCTTCATGTTTTTGGATCAAAAATGACACTGTTGGACCCTTCAAAAGGGTCTTTTGAAGTTAGTAGGCTACTTACTAAGGAGGTATTTTAAGACTAGGAAATCATCAATGTAATTCAGTTACTTAAAAGGTCAATTAGAGAACATCTGGCGTCAGGGGACCAGACTTTAAGCTTGACACACTACTGTGCTGATCAGATGAGTAAGTTGTCTTAGAAAGTGATCCGTGAACACATTCGCTACTTGTTCCCACAGTGAACTCTTTTGACTTAGAGACTTAACTGTCAGGTGTTTGACACCAAGTTTTGTTTCTAGAATTTTTTAAAGATCTCTCGTCTCCCCTGCTCCTAATTTTTCTTACTCAGAGCTTGCTTGGCATTTGGGATTATCATGAACTATCCAATAGATAATGATGATTGTCTTATGATGATTGTATTACGTTGGTATGTCTGAATCCAGGAAATTGCATCACTCTAATTGGATACTTGTAAAGATATAGCCTACTACTTAAAATATACTGAAGAGTCCTTTCCTGAACAGTTTAGTTTATAATAGGAAATACTAATAGTATGATTAAAAATAATAGAGCTGATATATATATATATGTATATATGTATATAAAAGCTTAAGTAACTTAAGTAAACTCAGTTAAGAGTGATCCCTAATACCTGATTGTGTGATTAAGGGGGATGGGTACATTTTTATATCTATCTTCCTGTAGTGGATTATTTTTGTTTTTTGTAGTTTTATGAGTTCCTTTCTTGGCAATTTTTTTTTAACACCATAGTAGAAGTCATTGATCCAGTTTCTTTTTTAATTTCATTCTTTCAGAAGAAGTATTGCAAATAATAGACTGAAGAATAGAAAGATCCTTCTTTCCTCTGTCTTCTCAGAAAGTGACATCTCTTCATCCTGTTGCCTAAGCCAGGAACCCCGAAATTCATGCCAGATTCCCTTTTTCCTTCATTCCCCACTCCCACCCCAAACCATCTGAAAGCCTTATCTGTTTCTCTGTCACATTCCAGAACATCGTTTATTCTGTTCTTACCTGAACTACAGTGCAGTTAACCTTATTAGTCACCCTGTTTCTATTCTTGTTCCCTTGCAGGTTCATTCTCCACTTAGATACCAGAGTCATCCTTTTTGTTTTGAATGTAGATTAGATTGTCATCATTTTTGTTTAAAATCCTTCAATGACTTCCTATTGTAGTCAGAAACAAAATATAAATATATATATATGTGTATATATATATAAATTTTTACCTTTCTACTTGTATTTTCAAGTCATTCTTTTATTTTCATCAGCTGTTCTGGCCTTTTTGGGTAATTTTTTCACATGCTTTTCTATCTGAAACACTCTTTGTCCAGCTTTTTGGCACATCTGGCTAGCTTCTTAAGTCTTCTAGTGTCAAATGTCACTTCCTCAGGGGGCCTTCCTTGAATCAACATTCTATCCAAAGTTGCATCTCACTTTTAGTTCTTTATTACAAAACCTTTCTGTATTTGAAATGTGTCATAATTGAATTTTTTTTATCTGTCCCGCTATGTTTAGGGCCTCAGGGAAGGAAAGTTTTTTCATTCCAAATAACAACTTTCTCTCATACATAGTTCAGATGTTCAGCTTTACTGGCTAAATAAACTAGAGAATGACTTAGTCTTACTGAGATTTGGGGTTCCACAAAAGTAGAGGTGCCAGAACCAAAAACCTGCTGGCACTATTTGGTGTCCTTTGAAGAGAAAGAAGTCATTTATGGCTTTGGATATTTGTTCTGACAATATCAGTAATCTAGATGCAAGGAACATGTAGTTATTAATGCTCCTTTATATTTAAGATCATTTCCCATAAAATTTATGTTTGAAGTTTTCTAATTCTTGAAACCTATGATTTACCCAAATCCCCAAGAAGAAATTCAACTCTATATCTTTTTATTTACAGAATATACTGATGATAATGCTCTAATTCCTAAGAATTCATCTGTAATTGTTAGAAGAATTCCTATTGGAGGTGTTAAATCTACAAGCAAGACATATGTTATGTAAGTATCAAATCCCATGTCTAAGTTCTCAAGATAAACTTTTTGTTTTGTGAGAAGGAACAGTATATTTTAGAACTGAACCCATTGCTTTATCCTAATAAGTATATTTTCTTAACCTTTAAAATTATGAGGATGGGTTTGTTTTTTCCTGATTTCTTCCCGCAGTTAACCTGTAGTTAGGAGTAAAAGCTATTAGAAAGACGTTTTTCTCTATGTAGGTAATGTTTACAAAGATGAGAAAATGACTGTTCAAATTAGTGAGTAAATATTTCTGTCCCCTTCTTTGGTTTTGATTTGCCTGCACACTTTTTTTCACTACCATTTTTCCACTAAAATGTATGTTAAGTGTCTTAAGAGAGCTGTCCTAAATGTTGTCAGCATCAAGAGTGTTCAATAATGCTAACATTTGCTCCTCATCAGTAAATGGAGCTTTTGTTGGGAAGCTGTAGTGTTCACAGGATTTATGAGCACAGACACTGGAATCAGGTTTAGGTTTGACTCCATTTACTGCTTCACACCAGTTGTATTACTTTGGGTAAGTTACCTAAAGTCTGTACCTCATATTCTTTAAAATAAAAGATGATACAGATATTTAACTCAAGGGAGTTGTAGGAATTAAATAGTGCCTGGCACATGGTAAATGCCCTTTATTGGAGTAAGAACATAGCACTAACTTAGGAGTAGTCTAGAGCTTAAGATAGTCACTAAAGGGGCAGGATTTAAACTTTTATCTAACTTTCTCTGCTTTCTTGCAATATAAATGATGATAACAGAATTATAATACGTGAAAAGGGTAGCAGCTCAGGCTATTTAAAGGGTAGTGATTTTTACTTAGAGGTTAAGGAGACTTACTTTAAATTCTGGCAAATTCTGCTTTTGGTCAGTAAAAAATACTGGAATTTGCCAGTCCTGAGAAATGGAATGTGTTCTTGGAATTGAGGTAAAATAAAGTCATTTCCTAGAGCTTTATCTCATGTGGGCAAGTTTTCATTCTAAGAATATTCACTTTAATTTAGTGCAGTTATGTTCCATATCTTAACATTTGGAGATTCTTTTGTTTAATATCTTTTGTATAGTAATAACTTAAAAAGCTGAATCCTTTTTTTTTCCCTGTAAATACCAAGTGAACTATGTGCCTTAAAAGTGCTTTTTAAAAAATAACAAACATTCAGTTTTAGTAGATTTTTTGATATTCAGAGACTTTTGGGGAGAGAATTGTTTAAAGTACATGGGAAAATAGTTGCTTCTTACAGAATTGCATGTTTATTCACTACATATATGATTTTTTTTAATGTATTTGCCCCATAAAATGCTTTTGAGTTTGTTGAGCAAATACTGGTAAATGAAAATTTCATTTTTATCTCAGGACTTGCAAATCATGCACTAACTTAGAAACTACTTTCATATGCTATCTAACATTTCTCTGTAGCCAGGATAGCATAAACTTAAAACTAAAACTAAGCCTTTAAAGGCTATATTTTAGCAACTCAACCATTGTCCCCTTTCCTGTGTGAACTTTTAAAGGAATTACTTCTTGAGCTTATTTGTGTATGTGCTTCTGAAAATCAGTTTGTTCAATTCTCCATAACCATTTGACTCTAACTTATTCTTTTAACTTAAATACTCTGTGAGACTGTGCTGGATTTTTCTGTAAGTTAGAATTCTTATTTACTCTTTGGTCATTGTCTTGAGACTTTAAAATTAAACTGCCAACCTGTCTTCATGGATTTGAAATTTAGTTTTTGGACCACAGCAGTTTCTCAGATCGAAATTACAAAATGTTAACATTGGTCTTGCTTTAAGGAAATTTTGTTGTATGAAAATTCACATCTGTACCTATTTAAAAACTGGGGAATAATATAATTGTTCAGTCTATTAAGAAATGACCACAAAATTTCTTAAATAACAAAATCCTCATACTGCCTTTCAGAAAACATGTATTATAAGTGGCAAGATACCTACCTATTCTAGAATTCCCCAGTATGGATTTTTTTTTAAACCAGTAATGCATTTTAAACTGTTCAGATAGTAAAGATTGGTCAAGGTGGTGTATTTGTTACTTTGGAAATCGGCTGTTTTTAAATCATTGTGCCAAGGAAAAATTACGTTCCTAAAAATGTGTGATCAGAGAAGTGTTTTTAGCCCAAAAATTCATTAAAAGTTACAGATAACTAATGCTATGTTTCTTTTTGTTTTTTAGAAGTCGAACTGAACCAGTGATGGGAACTTCAAAAGCAGTATGTAAAAACACAATCTCACACTTTTTCTACACATTGTTTTTACCTTTATAATGTAGCAGTGAAGTAAATCATTTTAGATCTTAATATCCAACTGATCATAGTTCATATTGTAAATAAAATGTATTTTGATGACAGCTCAGTTGAATATGGATATATGTGGCATAATTTGCACACTTTATTTTGTAGAAATGGGTAATTTGTGCCTGAAAAGCACTGTTTCATATTAAATATGATAGCATTCTCCCTGTATGACGCTGTGTTGTACAGTTAATGTATGATCCTCTCTAGATCATGTAGGTTTTACACTAATGAACATGGTGACATGTTCTACATCTGTCTGTCTATAGTTAGTATTTTGTATGTATGTACAGGCTGTTGTGTGCTTTTTGTTTCTTGCAATAAAAAAATGTTTGGAGTGTATATTTTGCCATTTTCACGTTGTATCACTTAGTTTTTTTGGTTTTTGTTTTTTTTTTTTTTTTCTGCCTGACTGATGGCTTTGAAAAATGCATTAGCAACATCCAAAGCTTATATTTAAAGTTTGATGCTTTCTCCAGGTTGAGACACATCATAGAAAAGAGATTTCCAGAGACCATTGATGCAGCTTTTATTTGGTTTTGCTTTATTTGGCAATTTTGAGCTCCTATTCTTTGTTTATATCTGTATTACAAAGGAAACCTGAAATTGGGCCCCCTACAAGTATATCAGTGTCTCGTCGATGATTTTGATGATTTTATACAGTTGAATGCATCATTCTCAAATTTTAATAGCAGTCTTCCACTTCTAGTCTGCTCAGTTGTCCCAATTAAAATATTTCCCCCTTTCTCATAAGCTATTAAAATGCTGCATTAATTGTAAGCTGTCTAAAAGCTGTAGCTTATCAAAGGTAACTCCCCTTAACCAGGGTAATATCTTAATTTTTATTATCGTGGATTACCCTTAAGTATGACACCATTTTGACTTTGAGCTTTTAAGTAAAAGGCAGCAGCATTCCTAAGTTTTGGGGTGAAACATTGTTTCAGAACAGAGGTCTGGAGTAATTGGGTTCTGTAAACTTGATGGTTCTCTAAACATTTGACTACTCAGGCTTGATTTGTACACAATACAAGATGTTTGAAATCTTCACTTAGAATTTAAGGGTATTGCTTGCTGTTTCACTTTATCCTTTTTAAATACTACTGATCTTTAATTGTATATCAGGCATTTCACTAACCTGGGATCATTGGATCTTAAACATGATAACATAGAATATCTGAACTTTGGACTTGTTCTCTAAAGTATATGGCCTTTAGTTCTCATGGAACTAAATATAGTACTTCAAAAATCAAAACTTAGTGTTGGGGGATTTTTTTTTTTCCCTCCTTGGGGTATATGGGTTTTTTTCTTTTCCTTTTTCTTTTTTTTAAGCATGATGCTGTAAAAAGTGTCCAAAAGTTTGTTTTGCTGGTAATTGGTTTAAACTGATTTTTATGTATCCAAATGCTAGCACAAATTAGATTGACTATCCTGGTGACTGTCGTAGTTAATGTAACACATTTTGTATAAAGTACATTTTATATAGTATTTAAATTAATTCAGATGAAGTTTTATTTCTTGAAAAGAATTATTTCCTTTTTGTTTATTAGCATGTGTATAAACACAGATCACATGTTCATAAATAAAGTTAACATTCTATTAGCCTTGTGTGTTCCCTGGCATGTCTGTATTACACTTATAAGAAGCAGTATATTTTATGCTTATTTTAGGTTTCTCTTTTCTTTCTTCTTTTTTTAAAATATAACTTTAAAAATGGCTTTAATTTTTAGGTAGAATTATTTAAAGTGGAGACATTAGATAACTTAATAGCCCCGTCATTTATTTGCTTGGGGTACTTTTGCTGACATTTAGGATTTGAAAGAATAAATTCATAAAGCATAATTAGTACCCATCTTAGGAGACTTGTGTGTGTTATACACACAAAGCCAATTATGACAGAATCGCTAAACCAGATTTTTAAATTCTGATTACTAAAATAAATTATTTACATTTTTGGTAACTTTTAAGTCAGCTCTAATCAAGGATGGCTGTTTCTGTCTATATTCTACGGCTTTGTCGTTTATAGTCATCCTTTCATGTTGGTACTCCAAAGCTGTAGGTTCTTCTTGCTAACTAAACATCTGAATTACATTTTGTAAGACCCTTTAATTTCAAGCACATGTATAGTTGGCATAAATTTTTAGATTCTTGCTCCCAGAAGCAAGACCACAAATTAGATGTAAGGAGGTGGGTTGATCTTAATGATGTCTATAGTGTGCATTGATCAGTTTTTTGGAAACTACTTTTTTTAAATAGGTTTTTTTTAATCTGAAAGTTACTATATCAGTGTATAGTACATATAAATTCATAGTCATTTTTAAACTGCTCCTTGTCGGCATTTTACACCTCTCTCTTAATACCTTGCTGTATGTAGAAAACAGTTGGATGGCTTTCTAAATTTGTGGTAAATTTGACTTCCTTGTGCATTACAAAGTATTGAAGTGCTATGGTGATTATTTGGTGGAAAAAGTGATTTAGATGCTGTTGAATATCTGAAACCACTTTTAACTAAATAAATACACAATAACTAATAACAAGTTGGCAGAAAGCTAAAAGATAGGGTAGAAAAACCCCAGCATGATGACAAGACAGCTATATCTTAGGAGTGGGAAGAAAGAAGAATATTAGTTTTTTAGTTCCAGCAGTAAAACAGGATAATGTAACTGATTGCTTTCTTTCTAAGGAATTAATCAGTATGCATATTCTAGATAGTAGTGGGCTATTTTTAAAGGCTCTTAGTTTGTTTCATTGGTTAGAAACATAGTGTAGATGATGATTGACAGCAATTTGTTCATTTCTTGTTACTTAAAATTCAGATAATTCCTAGTTTTGATGTAAAATGTTACCCTCTTCAAAATAGATTGAATAGATCAGAATTTATTCTGGCTAAAAATAGGCTATTTATGTTTTTTGTTGTTTTTTTTTTTCCAACTTCTCCCTAGTTCTTTAAGGAAAGAACACTTCAAAGCTGAACTAGAGTGAGAACCCACTGGTGGATTATATGGTTAGGATTGTAGGATTAGTGCTTATGGACCCTATAGTCTCTTAATGTGGAGCTAAGAACCTTTTGTTTAAAATCCCAATAATAATATCTAGCAAACTAACTGTTAAAACTCTTAAGATATTTATGAGATATATTTTAAATTTAGCCAGCATTTTAATTTCCATTTATTGAAATCCTGTGGTGGGCATTGTGCTAAGAACTTCATGTTGAAACTGGTTTCATTTCTATTTGGGGCTCTTAAGTCATGCTGCTCTTATTTTTAATACTCTTATACTCTTAGTTCCCTGGACTACTTGGAAAAATACATGATGAAGACTCACTTTTTTCCTTTGATCCAGACATCTTGTTACATTCTCTCCATTTTAAAGAAGAATTCTGACCAATAATGCATGAGAAATTTACAACATGTTGAATAAGCAACCCTCTTACTACATTGGAAGCTAATGTTTTCATTTGGGTACACTTGTAGGGAAATCATTAGAGGTACATGCTAAAGGTGTGTGTGTATACATATGCACACACACATAAACAGTTTTTTAAAAACTGATATTAACATCTCGAGGACAAATAATGAAGAATTTTTAAAAGTTACATTTGAAAATACCTTGTTTTGAAGCCCTCTTATATCCAGGTTTAATGCTTGCTCTGTTTGATTAAAGTAATTTTCTTTACTCTGCATATTAAAGTCCATCCTGTAACTGCTCTGTTAGACCTTGTCCCAGGGTACCTTTTGTTTCCCTTTATCTGGCCTAACACCTTTGCCCTGATAAAAGCTGCGATTTCTTTGGCCAGAAGTTATTGTTACTTGTATGGGAGAATAAACAAACTTATTCAGACTGAGCAGTACATATTTAAAAAGAGGAAAAAAGTAGCAATTACTTGGGAGTTGTTTTATTAAAGCAATTACCTGAGCCTTTAAAGAGCTGCTTGTTTTTTACAATGTTGTATAATGGCATTACAGGAAGTTAAATTTTATACTCTTCTCGTGTACATTGTCTTGAGCACTATCAAATTTAGAGACCATTGATAGACATGAGTCTCTTACTTAGAATTTTTCACCGCTCTGAACAGCTTTCCTATGTGACATACATACCTTTTTTTAAACCCTGTTTTTTCATTGTAATTGAGTCCCCCTCAACGATCAGCCTTTGCTTACCGTATGTGAGATGTGTGGAAAGGATAAGTGGGGTGAACTACATTTCAGCTTTAAAACAAGATAACATTCTTTAGAAAATTTCTAATAAAATGCCCAGTATTTGAACATAAGTGGCAGTGGGGACTAAATGATCACTTTCAGATGTTTTCAGTGTGGAACTTGAATGTGTGTTTAATTTTTTGTGAACAGATTGATGACTCTTCTGCGTCTATTTCTCTGGCCCAGCTTACAAAGGTATATATACATATATATATTCTTGAAAATATAAATCTTTTTCTAACATATCTTTTTTAATGTGGAACAATTGTTTTAAAAGGGGTTGGGGGAGGAGATATTTGGCAAAAACATTGTACATATTATTACTATCCTGTAAAGAGTAGTTGCTGTTTTGAAAAGATAGGGGGAGTATTTTGTCAGCCTCACCATAATGTTGGAGTGTTGTTCATCTTCAAGACAGAAGAAACACATGAAGCTACACTTGCTTTTTTCCCTCATACATTTTGTTTAATTATACATTGGAAACTAACAAATTTCTGGAGGAATTCCCTGGTTTTGGCTGTAAATTATGTGGACTTTCTTTAAGCAGCCAAAATAGAAACTTTCCTTTACATGGACGATTGCGTGGTTATTTCTTGAATATTTGAATTGATCCCATGAAGGTCAACATTTTAAATGTGATGCAATTGTTTCTTTATGCTATAGACTTGTAGTCTGTCTGCATTAGAAAAAGTTTTAAACAACCTAATTTGTTTGAACACAGACTACGTGAATTGTGTAAATGTATAAAGTTGTTTGCAGGAATATACCAATGTGTATGTTTGGCAGAGGGGCAAGTTGTTACCTCCTGAAATCATTGTATATGCCATGTTTTTGCGATAAGATTGCTTGCAATTTTCTGCTCAACAATGTGTACCTTTTGTCTGGGAAAGCACTAGTGATGGATTACTTTTTAGAACAATAGACTTCGTTTGCAAATCGAGCCTTAAAAGAAGAGAGGCAGATATTACAGAATAGGCATATTTTTGAGGGCCAAGAAGGAAGTTTTCTAGTTTTCCAAAAATGCTTTTTCCCCTGCTGTCAGAAATGTAAAACTAAATTTAGCAACCAAGGTTAATGAGTAGATGGTTTTTCCATTAGTGCTGTCCCTGTCTTGTCCTTGGCTTTGTTACAGGTTTTGTTCTTATCCCTAGAATGTAACCCCACAAATGTCCTAGTAACAAATAGAGCTTTTTAAGCTCCTGTTGTGGGAAAACTAAACATTAAAGTTGATGATTCTAAAACATAAAGTGGGCTAAAGCCAATCTATAATTTTTTAATGCAAAGTGGTTTAGCATAGAGTTAACATCTTTAGCAGTTTGTAGTTCATTGTTTTAATTCTTATGTACTGTAAGGAACATATTTGAGTTTTTGGTCTATTCCTACGATTGTTTTTTTGTGGGAAGCAACTGGGGAGCTTTGGAGGTTTGGGGGATTTTTTTTTTTTTTAAGTATTTGTAAGTTAATGTTTGGGTTCAAACAAATTAGTTGTTCAACATCTGTAATCCAGTTTTCTGTAAATGTTTCTGTTCTAAGCTCTGTTAATGTTAAGCATTCTTTGTATATACAATTACAATAAAATGTTAAAACTGGTTGCTTGTTTTGTGGATGAATGTAAAGACAAAACCCAGTGAATGGCTGATATGAGTGCTAGATGCTTGAAGATTCACGTTATTAGGACTCACTCCCTTAGACCCTGCTTATATCTAGACTGTTGTACTACTTTAAAAGTGAAATTCATAAATCTTTGAGAGCTGGATTTAAAATTTGTTCACTGCGTGTGCTTTGCACTTAATTTGAAATTCGACACCACTATCTAAAGAGCCTTCTGACTTTTGTATCTGCTGTGTAATATGTTCAGTTGTTCTACCTCCAACCCTGCCTCCAGGTTATATGCTTGACATTTGATGCTTAATGCTGTGACACTTGGATTATTTTAAGGTTTAAAAACATCAAGTGTTTCTCTCCTAACTTAATTTCAATTTTTAACTCTTAGAAAAGTAGTATGCAAATCTAAATGTAAGGTACAAACAGGGTCTAAGGTTTGAGTGCCCCCCCAGAAAGACTTTTCTTCAGCCCTGTAGACACCCAAACGTCATGTAATGACCTAAGGAACTTCCAGTGCCTCCTCTAAGTTATACCTGTAAATAACTGTTTTTATGCAAGAGTAGATACTGCTCTTTACAGGATGAGTGGTGTTGTCTTTGGCTGTGTGGTCTTAAATGTGTTTCTAATGTGTGTGTCAAATAATTACCTGTTAAACAGACTGCCAATCTGGCTGAAGCCAATGCTTCTGAAGAAGATAAAATTAAAGCAATGATGTCGCAATCTGGCCATGAATACGACCCAGTCAAGTAAGTTCATAAATACTTTACGTATATATGATAGGTACTTTGGGGTGGGTCATTTGCCCCCCCCAAACCAAAAGCATGTTTTCAAATCTTTGTGTACATGTAATGTTTTTTTCCATTGCAGTTACATGAAGAAACCTCTAGGTCCACCACCTCCATCTTACACGTGTTTCCGTTGTGGTAAACCTGGCCATTATATTAAGAATTGCCCAACGAATGGGGTAAGTTCCAAGTAGAAAGTTACGATATACCTATTTTTCTTACAAGTTTTTCTTAGCCATATTATTTTTCTTGGTAAATACTGCTTTCTCTATTACAATGGCAAGTGAGCACAGCCTTTAGAGCCAAATTGCCAGGCTTTGAATGTTGACACTGCCACTTAATAGCTGAGTGAGCAAGTTACTTGGTTTCTCCAAGCCTGTTATTTCTTCTCTGTGAAATGGAGATAATAGTACTTACCTCACATGGCTGTTGAGAGGATTAAATGAGATGATAGATGTAAAGCTCTACAAATTACGTAAGTAGTTAGTAAGCACTGCGTGTTAGCTAATATTAAATAAAGATAACTGCTTTTTCTCTTCCTCTCTCCTTCCCATCCTTATAGGATAAGAACTTTGAATCTGGTCCTAGGATTAAAAAGAGCACTGGAATTCCCAGAAGTTTTATGATGGAAGTGAAAGATCCTAACATGAAAGGTGCAATGCTTACAAACACTGGAAAATACGCGATACCAACTATAGACGCGTAAGTGTTCAAATTCGGTGTGGTCTATGGAGACTGCAGTCAGTCCAGGGTATAGTGTTTTATTTAACCTTAGGCTTGTCAGTTGGCTACTTGGATTCCTCATGAACCTGTATACCAAGACTGTTAGTCTTCACATGTTACATTTCTGTGTTAAGAATGAAAGGCTGCAGTCTGCTCCATTTAAAGCAAATTTAAAATGGATTTGGGGGTTTTTGTTGCCAGTGAGTGCCACTTCCCTTGTGGTCTTCTTATTTTTCTTTTTCTGTCATCCCCTGCTTTCTTTCTCATTCACATACATACTCCAACATAATCTTACATGCTTTTTGCATTAAGTGAACAAGACAAATATCTTAAGCTTTTTGAGAAACAAGAGGCTTAAGAATAAAAATTCTTCACAATGTCAAGGCAAATTTAAGTGCCAGGATTAAAAAAACTACTGAAGTATCTTGAATAAGTTTGCATATACTGTGTGTCTTAAGATTCTGAAATATGATTTATTTTATAAACCATTAGTTCAGATCAACTCCAGCTCTATAAGCTATACCTTAGTGCTTACTCTTAATGTGTTTTCAGATTTTATTTTGTGAGCCAATTTTTAATGAAGTGGATAGACATGAAAACCTAGTGGCATAGTTCAACTAGATAACTTTCCATTTTATCTGCTTTTCTTAATACATTTAATTACCATTTTGATAACAGTTGCAAACTCACACAGTATGCAACATAATATTAAATGTTCCTTTGGACTACAGTTCTCTAACTTTGTGGTGCATAAAAGAATCTCTTGCAAAAGTGTGTTAAGTGTTCTGGGTGCCCTGCCCACCCCTCCCCCCCCCACCATCTCAGGGATTATAATATGACAGGACTCTGATTCTGCATTTTTAACAAGTCCTCCAGGAGATTATAGGGTTAGGGGGTCCTCGGGACATAAACTGAGAGACATCAATTTAGAGAATAGATACCCGTGTTCTCAGTGACAAAATGTATGTTAAGAACAGCTTCATGCTCTGTTGTCAAAATGTAGGGAGCAGGTAAGGACGATGAAAATGGCTGTGCTATAGAATGATACTGAAAAAAGATTGTGTTTTTGAGTAGGTCCTTCAATAAATACGTTGTTTTAGTTCACAGATAAGAATTAATGTTTTCCTAAACTCCCAACCCTGCTCACTTTCCCAGCTTCACCCCCATCTATTTTTTATCAGTCCACCATCATGTGTTTTGTGGTTCATCATAGAGCAGTCTGTTGTTATGTTGTTTCTAGTTCAGACATTTCATACATGCTTGCAAACAACTTTAGGTTGAAATTGATGACTTTGACAGCCACAGTTTAAGAGCAGACTGCTTCATCTTAATATAATAATGTATAGATGTAAAAGTGTTTAAATAAAAATTTGTGTTGGAAAAATTAACATCACCTGTGAACCCTTACTAATAATTAACATCATTGCTTTTGAATACTAAAATACAAAAGCCCTTTTGTGCCAGACACACAGCAAGTATTGGGGAAAATGGGAACCCAAATATTTTAAATGAAACTTTCACCCTCTCCACTAACACCACTGATAAGCAACTCAGACTCTTCTTCTGTTTCTTTTTCTATCCTCTGTTCTCCTCTTTTTTTTTTTTTTTTTTTTTTTTCTTTTTTTTTTCTCTCTTTTGGGCAGTGGGAGACTCCTCTTTCACAAATTGGGAACAGTGGGGCATAAGCAAATTGATACTTATTTCTGGAATCGTGGTGATGTCTATGGAGCAACTGCAACACAAATAACACACCTAAGGTACCCTGCTCTGTCCAGATGAGATTCTTTCATTTGCAGCATTGAGATGAACACACTCTGTTCCTAAATGAAGTAGAAAGGATTTCTGTAGGAATTCCTGTGTTTTGCGGATGTGCCTGACTACAGAGAAGATGGGGGTGTTGGAAGCAGTGGTGATAAGTCTGAGAATAGCACATTTTGTTTTTTATTTTTATATTTAACACCCAACATTTCTGCAGAATACATTTCTTCAAAAAAAAAAAAGGACCCCAAATGTGTAAGGTGTTAATTTATATTTTTAATGCATATTCTAATTATTTGTCTTTAATATTTCTTAATTGACTGTAAATAGATTAATCTCTCTTTTAAAATGTTAAATATGAGTAGACCATTGGCTTTGAAGTCTAATTCTGGCTCCCAGCTATTGGTGTGATAGTGACGTATTGCCCTTGAATTATCCCCTTTAATTATGTAATGTTTGTGTCAGTTTTAATTTCCCATGTTGTGTCATTCACACTAGTACCTTCACAGATTTTGGGGACTTAGACTATGGAGGAGAAATTTTTTTCCCCCAAGAACATGGTAGGCTAGAGAAGATTGTGATTAGGGTGTTGTCATAGCTTAAGTTTCAAACCCTGTCTCTGTCATTTAAGTAACTTTGTGGCACTGAAGGTGTCGCTTTATCTCTCTGGCTCTTAGTTCTTGGAGTTACAAATTCTAAGATTCTTTTAGCCATTTTTTTTAACCTTTTTTTTTTCTTTTTCTTTTTTGTTATACTTGTTTAGGATTTTGTTCAAGGGAGGATGTTCATAACTGCTCCCTATTTTGGAAGGCACTACACTTGTGTAAACTAATTTGGCATCGTACTGAATTATAAGTTCCCATTATGGTATAGTAGAACATATAAACATCTTAGAAATACTTTGCCTTAACAGTGTTAAAACACTAAAACCTTCTTTTACAGAGAAGCATATGCAATTGGGAAGAAAGAAAAACCACCTTTTTTACCAGAGGAACCATCATCTTCTTCAGAAGAAGATGATCCTATCCCAGATGAACTGTTGTGTCTCATCTGCAAAGATATTATGACTGATGCTGTTGTCATTCCCTGCTGTGGAAACAGTTACTGTGATGAATGTAAGAAACATACGTATTTTATTAGAGTATGTGTGTTTCCTTGGAAAGGCTCTTAGCAGTATTGTGTATTTTAATAATGAAATATGAATTACTGGTAAGTGATAAGTTCATCAATGAGCATTTATAGCAAGAACTCCGTTGTTGTTACTACTTTCTTTTTTAAACAACAGCCTCTTTGTCCTTTTACATATTAGAATTGACTGCCTCCTTTACCTTCAGCAGGGTAATATGACTGAGGTTTTGTAAAATGTGGGATTTTTGTTTCCTATATGTTTTAAATGGTATACAAAATTTAAAAGCCATTTGGTCCTTAGATATTCCAGATACATTTTTAAGTGATACCCAAATCCCTTTCCAAGACTGTGAAAAATAGGTTATTCTGAAATTCCTAAGTGTGATTGAGAACTGCTCTCTGTAAACATATTACCCAGAATTTGCCATGGAGTTACTTGTGACTTTTTTCTCTAGTTACTTGTATTAGTACTTGAGGTTTTTTTCTGCCACTTATCTTAAGTCTGTCCCTTCTTACCCAGATGAAAATGGTGTCCTCTGAAAATTCCATTGCTCAGTCCTGCTCTGGTCTTTTTCATTTCTAAAAGATAGTTTTCAAATAGAAATCTTTGTTTTGGGACCTCTTCAGTGAAGACCAAAGTCAAGAAGAGGTCACTTATGACTTGTTTCAGAGTGTGTCTTGGATTTAACAAACAACTAATTACTGGATTTTTTTTTTTTTAACTACACTGGAGCATAATCAGTGCATCTGTAATTTAGTGTGTTTTCTTACCTGCTGTGCTGTAGATGTTTCTAATTTCCTTGCCTGAATAATGCTTCTGTTATTTATAATGCTCTTTTCTAGTAATGCCTCTCTTAAAAACCCTGTGTTGGCCATATAAAGTTTTTGTCTCTTTCTAGACAATCTCTATTTCTATTTTTTTTCCCTATAATCCAGTTACTAGCTAAACAAGGAGAATAGTATTTGGGAAAGAGCATCTTTTCTCAATTTAAATGCTTAAATTATATCCATGCCTTCTGTGTTTAAGGTAGAGAGAAGTTAGAGTGGAGGAGTGCAAATCAGCAAGAAATTATCAGTTTCTGAATCTAAGTGTAGAAATTAGTGATGTGTGCTTGGAAAACAGTGCTGTAACTGAACACATGTAAGCTTTTTAACTCTTTCCCTAAAAACTGAGTCCCTACTATGCTTTTCTTAATATTTAAAATCTTATACATAGGTATAAGAACAGCACTATTGGAATCAGATGAACATACATGTCCAACGTGTCATCAAAATGATGTCTCTCCAGATGCTTTAATCGCCAATAAGTTCTTAAGACAGGTAGCTAATGTATTTGTATCCCTTTTTATGAAAAAAATTTTTTTTTAATCTTTTAATTGATTTAACTGTACTTGAATAAATACTACGTTACATTTTTCTGCATTTTTATGTTTGGTGTTTGTAGGCTGTTAATAACTTCAAAAATGAAACCGGTTATACGAAAAGACTAAGAAAACAGTTACCCCCACCCCCACCCCCAATACCACCTCCAAGACCACTCATTCAGCGGAACCTACAACCTTTGATGAGATCTCCAATATCAAGACAACAAGATCCTCTGATGATTCCAGTGACGTCTTCTTC
This sequence comes from Camelus ferus, assembly GCF_009834535.1. Taxonomy (NCBI): domain Eukaryota; kingdom Metazoa; phylum Chordata; class Mammalia; order Artiodactyla; family Camelidae; genus Camelus; species Camelus ferus. Next base: position 30,261,495 of record NC_045713.1, on the reverse strand, counting down.
AACTCACCCGGCTCCCTCTATATCCTCATTGACTTCTAATCAGTCTTCTTTGGCCCCTCCTGTGCCTGGAAATCCATCTTCTGCCCCAGCCCCTGTACCCGACATAACTGCAACAGTCTCCATATCAGTCCACTCAGAAAAGTCAGATGGGCCTTTCCGGTAAGTCTGTGTACAGTTCTCCCCGTTAGGAAACAGGCGAGATCAGGGCTGTAGTTCTTAGTGTCTGTCGCTTCAGCTGTTGTCGTAGTGGCCTGTACTACATAGCGTGCTTGCAGAACCACTCTGCTCCGCAAGGTGGGTGACTTAGGAGAAGTGACGTAGTCTTCCTGGAGGAGCAGGCAAATGAAGGAGATTCATGTGCAAATGATTAAGCATCCCAAGGTCAAAAACTATACAAATCGCCATCAACCCCTGTTACATGTTGAATCACATCACATAACAGCTCTGCAGTTCACAGGAGGGAGAATTCAGTTCTGGTTACAATGATGGAATTAGGAAACAAAGCAGTGGGTTTGGGCAGGACTAAGAACAATTTAGATAGGCAGAGAGGAGGGGATGAACACTGGTAGAGGCAGACAGGTCAGAAATAATCATTGTTTTGGAGCATGATTACGTAGAAGAGTTGTGAAAACTCAGTAAAATCCCCACTCCTGAAATGAAAGGGACCTTTGACTGTATAGTCCAGTGGCTCATAAATTCTTAAAAAATCAACTGGCTTTTGAAAAATAGTGCCAGGAGTCGGTTCCAGAGGCAGAATCTTCAGGAGTAGACCTTTACAAGAAACCCCACTGACGTGCTTCAGCCTTCTGTTTGATTCGTAGTCGGAACAGGTCCCACAAAGGTTGCTGAGTTACCTAAGACTGATTTAGTGGTCGAGCTGGAAGTAGAGTTTACTCTTAATCTCTTTTTTTGTCTGTTTTCTGGGGTTTTTTTGTTTCACAACTTCTTTTCTTTTTCTTTTTTTTTTAAGCTTTCCTAGTTTTAAAGCTGAACCAGTTTCTATCATATGTATCACAGACAGTACTTTTTAAGGAGGTTCCTTCACTTACACGTGAGGAATTCTTCAGAAGTCCAGTCCTCTCTCACTTTTCTCAGATGTTTCCAGTTGTCCTTGCTTTAACTCATTTTAATGCAGGTTTGCTGGATAAACAGAGTTAGTAACAGCAGGATGTGATTTTTACTTTTTTTCTTTGATAATTCTTACTCAGTACATGCGAAAGGAAACCTTATAGTCCTTTTATCAGAGGTTATACATTCCTGAAACAAGAATATTTGTGCAATGTAGACATTTTCTTCAGATCTGTTGTTTTTTCTAACTTTGCAGGTATTATAGAGGCCTCTTAAATATGACTCAATCTTTGTAGCATGGAATTTTGTTTTTTCCAAAAAATAGGGAAAATGTTGTCATTGACTGCCTGTATATTTTTTTCCAGCTTTATGGAGAAATAATTGACATATATCACTGTATACATTTAAGGCACACAGCATGATGGTTTGAATTACATATATTCTGAAATAATTACCACAGTAGGTTCAGCGAACATCCATCTTCTTACATAAATACAATAAAAAGGAAAAAAATTTTTTTTCTCTTGTGATGAGAAATCTTAATGTCTGTGCTCTTCTACCCGCTTTCTCGAATACCATAGCGCAGCGTTGGCTGCCGTCGTCCTGTGGTACATTACTTCCCGAGGCCTTACATATCTTACGTAGTTGGAAGCTTGTGCCTTTGGTCCTCCGTTTCTGACAACATGTTCATGTACTGTAAATTACATTACTTTCCAGGGATTCTGATAATAAAATACTGCCAGCGGCAGCGCTTGCATCAGAACATTCAAAGGGGGCCTCTTCAATCGCAATCACTGCTCTTATGGAAGAGAAGGTAGGTTTTACTGGCTTTTAAACTAAGGGATTTTTTTTTTATTGCAGTAGAGTTGTTTGTTTGTTTGTATGTTTGTTTTTAACTATTCCCTTTTTGTGCTTTTTCCTAAAGGGTTATCAGGTGCCTGTACTTGGAACCCCATCTTTGCTTGGACAGTCATTATTGCATGGACAATTGATCCCCACAACTGGTGAGTAAAATCATTTTGGTTTGAACTTTGTTTTCCTTAAAAAAAATAATATTAACTTTATTTAACATGTACTTTTATATTTACTTACTGTTTTTGTTTATTTTTGTTTCCAAGGTCCAGTAAGAATAAACACTGCTCGTCCTGGTGGTGGTCGACCAGGTTGGGAACAGTGAGTATATGTTTGAAATAATCTTAAGATGCTTGCTTTCTAGCTAGATAATGGAAATACAATCAAGCAGTGTGTTGCTGAGTGTCTTTTTATTGTGAACTCTTCTATATGCCGTGTTAACATGGTTTTTATGTAAAATGTCACAAATTCAAGACTATATGAGGAATTATTTTCTAAAAGAATGATGAGTAATTCTTTTCTAAAATAATAAAATATAAACTCTTATAAATTCTTTTTACTTTTATGACTTAACAAATGGTGATCTTGTCAGGATCTCAGTTAAGAAACAGATAAGAATTACTTGAAAGAATATTCTAAATACTGAATCAGTTATTATCCTAGTAGATTAAAGTTTTTCCTGTCTTTAATTTGGATTTTCAGAATTTGATTTGAGTAAATAAACATGTACTAAGGTTAAAGGCTACCAAACACAAAATTTCTCATTTTGAATAGCTTTGTTAATGAAATTTGATTGCGTATTAAAATCTACAGGGTATGGGAGACCCTGCTTTCTGAAAAATCCTCAGTGTTAGCCTTACTTGCTGCAAGTAATAAATCCTTCCTTCTCCTGAAAAAAAAAAAAATCTATAGGGTATGATTTTTCTGCCCTGAAGTACTGAGAACTTTGATTTTCTATAGGATATTCTGGGCATTAAAAATCAGATATATTTATTGTTTTTATACAATTATTTCTGTTTACATAACCCATATTAATATTATATAAACTGGCTTATATTCTAAAACTTGAATCTTTTTGTAAGATAAACCAAACTTCTTGCAGAAAAGTATGTTAATTGAGAGACTAGCAGAATATATCTGTAGAAGGAAGACAGGATTTGGAAACAGACCTGGGTTTGAATCCCAGATCCTGCATTTACTGGCCAAATGACAGTGTCTGTGTGACTTTACTTCTCAGCCTCCATTGCCTCACCTGTAGAGTTGAAATGGTGCTACTCACCTCACATGTCAACGCCCCACGTAATACCCATCAGATAAAAGGGCTCTCTTCCTTTTCTATAGCAATAAGTTCACAGAGTAACTTACAGAATGCTAATTAAAATATAACATTACATAAAATATATATTGAGGTTTAATTATTGTTTATAATACATTAATAAGAAAAATATTTAATTTTAAGTAAATGTAATGCTTGCTCGTATCTCCTCTGTCTGGAACGAGTTTAAGAATCAGGATCAGGGGGTAAGGGAAAGTTTTCAGAATAGTTTTAGAATAGGTATCCTAAAGTCTACGCACAGAAAGTTCTTGGATTATACTCAAGCCTTCTTTATCCTTTTTCACACAGTTCCAACAAGCTTGGATATCTGGTTTCTCCACCACAGCAAATTAGAAGAGGGGAGAGGAGCTGCTACAGGTAGGCTCGCTAAAAATCTTGAAAAACAGTAATTTGATGATACACTGAAAAATACAACACAAATTCAAGCACAGCAGTGGCAGACGGAATGGATTCATTTGTTTTACACTTACCTCACTGAAGTCTTAAGTAGTTGCCCTTAAGAGACTTAGGAAAGAAGAGATTACATTTAGTATTTTAAATGATGATTTTTTTATATGAAAACTAATATATGTGTGTATATGTATGACTAGGACTTTATGCTGTACACCAGAAATTGATACATTGTAACTGACTATACTTTAATTAAAAAAAAAAGATTAGGGGGAGGGTGTAGCTCAAGTGGTAGAGCAGCATGCTTAGCATGCACGAGGTCCTGAGTTCAATCCCCAGCACCTCCTCCAAGAATAAATAAATTAATTTCCTCCCTCGCCACCCAGAAAACCCAAAATACAATAAATAAATGAAAATAAATTTTTTAAAAATTAAAAATTTTTTTAAAAACTAGTGAATGATATGTATAGAGAATTTCAAATAAATAAATTAATGATGATTTTTTTTTTAAGGCTACATTTTTAATACTCCTTCCCAAGGATTATTTTCTCCCTGTCAGCACACAGCAGAACATTGGCTTACATTTACTCTGTTGAGCGTAGAAGGAAGTCAGAAAAGCCCAGACAATATTTAAGGTGTCTATTTAAGATGAATATCAACCAGCTCAGCTCCCAATTAAAAACAATTGGGTTTCTCTCTCTCCTAGACTCAGTTGTCCCAATCTTCTCCCACTTTCTCTTCCAAGAGAAGAGATAAGGGGGTTGATAGAGGCCCTTGCCCTGGACAGGCACAAGCAGTGTTAATCTAAGAAGTAAGCCATACAGGTCTAGGTCATACTTAAAGTATCTTCTGGTGCTTCAAGGAGAATTGCTAAGCTTATGAAAGATAGCTACTATTTCATTGTTAGACCACATATTTATTAAGAAGATAATATTTACTAATTCAGACTTTCTGAAAAGAGGCTTAAAATCCAAACCCCTGCTGCTGCTGCTACATACCAGTTACTTATAATTTAAAGTTACTTATAGTATAAATATACTATAAATTAGAAATAAGACCGCTCTTTTAAAGAAACCACCGTTTCTCTGATGAGGCAAAATTCAGAAACTTTGGCCAGCACTATTATTTTTACCTAACCCTTTGAGAGAAAACAGATTTTCAGTTGTTAATTACAAACATTAAACTTATACTTATTCTACTTTGAAGGATCTTATTTCCTCAGAAAGATTATAGGAAGTGGTTTTTCTTCATTTAAACTCTTGGTCTTGGAAGGCATTTGAGGGAGAACTCGGTCACAGAGAATTAACCTGTCTGTCCTTCAAATGACAGATTCGGAAGTAACAAGAGATCATTGTGGAGTGATAATCTGAATGTCACAAAAGAACTTTGGAGGGAGGGTCTAGCTCTAGTGGTAGAGTGCATGCCTAGCATGCAGGAGGTCCTGGGTTCAGTACCTCCATTAAATAAATAAGTTAAATAAACCTATCCCTGCCCCCCGACCAAAGGAATTAAAAAAAGAGAGAGAACTTTTAAATATAGTATCTCCATATATACAAGGCCCTGTGAACTTGTATCATCTCAGCCCCTAACTGGCCTTAAAAGTTACTTTCATGTATAAATGATGTTAACTTTTTTATGCATAAATGATATTGGTGTCCCTATGCTTATTTGAATAGTTAATTCTTTTCCATTGTTTGGAAGCTTTAAAATAATTATGGATAGAAAAGATAAGCTTACTTGTCTCTGATGCTTTTAGTTTGAGGGAATAATATTTTGGAATTTATTTTTCTAGAAGTATAAACCGTGGACGACACCACAGCGAAAGATCCCAGAGAACTCAAGGCCCATCACTACCAGCAACTCCAGTTTTTGTACCTGTCCCGCCCCCTCCCTTGTATCCTCCTCCTCCCCATACACTTCCTCTCCCTCCAGGTGTTCCTCCACCACAGTTTTCTCCTCAGTTTCCTCCTGGCCAGCCACCACCTGCTGGGTATAGTGTTCCCCCTCCAGGGTTTCCTCCAGCTCCAGCCAATTTATCAGCACCTTGGGTATCATCGGGAGTGCAGACAGCTCATTCAAATACCATCCCAACCACACAAGCACCACCTTTGTCCAGGGAAGAATTCTATAGAGAGCAGCGGCGGCTGAAAGAAGAGTAAGTGTTTTAATTTGAAATGATTATACACTTTCATTTTCTGATGTAACATTAACTAGGTATCTTTGGAAACATTTTTCAGTGTTTCCAGTTAGTAGAAGAAAAATCACCTGAAAATTAAACCAAAGCCATGCAAGCAACTCCCTCAGGGATTCCTAGTTATTTGTAGTTGTAAAGTGGAAAACTGATGGCAACTTCATTCATTTCATTCATGATCTAATTACATTTGTCTTGTTAGTTTTCTTAAATGGTTTTTGTTAACTTTCACTCTTTAACTTTATTTTACTAGGGAAAAGAAAAAGTCCAAGCTAGATGAGTTTACAAATGATTTTGCTAAGGAATTGATGGAATACAAAAAGATTCAAAAGGAGCGTAGGCGCTCATTTTCCAGGTTAGTGTTTTGCAAGCCTTCACAACAGAATTACAAATGGGACTTTGAATATCCAGGGATTAGCTATGGATATAAATAACATCACACTTATGGAATTTTTCTGATTCGGTCTAGGTTTATAGAAATGGAAATGTAGCTTATTTCCCAATATCTGTTTTTTGAAATAATGTCTCACTGTAAATTCTATTGTGTAGAAGTAGCAGTTACGGGGATTAAATTGCCCTTGTCCCTTGAAGTTATTTATAGTGTGAAATAATTGGGAAATGTTTGTGAAAGGAAAGAAATAGGGGACTAGCCAAAGATTACATTTCTGAGGACCCTTTTACTTAAGGCTACAGCTTCTTGCTGGAACATTAACCTGTGTCATCGTGAAGTAACAGTAGAAGACAAATTGCTTTATTGATAGAAAAATTGAATTACAAAAATTCCCTGGAAGTTTGTTTAAGAGACTTATTTTTTTTTAAAAAGCTTATGCTTGAAATGTGGTTCCTTTTAAAGCTAGATTATTGGTCAATATAGGACAGAAAAACTACTCCTACTTAAATAATCAGATAGGAAGTAAAATTTAAATTTAATTGCATTCTGTTTAATGTTGATTAGTTCATATAACTCACGGTACATTAATGCACTTCACTCTGATTGTTAAGATTTCACTTTTGTTTTGAACAAGTGATTGCTCTGATCTTTGTGTACTTTATTCCATTCCAGTAGAGGTCACCATGCCTCTTTAATAGTCATCTAAGGTGAAACTTGTAAAGAAAGATGGAACCGTGAGGAGAGTGTACTTGAATCTGAGAGTCTTTTATTTTGTGTATATTTCTCAACTATCAACTGTTGTTTTATGTTTGTTTTTAGGTCCAAATCTCCCTATAGTGGTTCATCCTATTCAAGAAGTTCATATACTTATTCTAAATCAAGATCTGGTTCAACACGTTCACGTTCTTATTCTCGATCATTTAGCCGTTCGCACTCTCGTTCCTATTCACGGTCGCCTCCATACCCCAGAAGAGGCAGAGGGAAGAGTCGAAATTACCGTTCACGGTCTCGATCCCATGGGTATCATCGATCTAGGTCAAGGTCACCCCCATATAGACGATATCATTCACGATCAAGATCTCCTCAAGCGTTCAGGGGACAGTCTCCTAATAAACGTAACGTACCTCAAGGGGAAACAGAACGTGAATATTTTAACAGATACAGAGAAGTGCCACCACCTTATGACATGAAAGCTTATTACGGGAGGAGTGTTGACTTTAGAGACCCATTTGAAAAAGAGCGTTACCGAGAATGGGAGAGAAAATACAGAGAGTGGTATGAAAAATATTATAAAGGCTATGCTGCTGGGGCTCAGCCTCGGCCGTCAGCAAATAGAGAGAACTTTTCTCCAGAGAGATTTGTACCACTTAACATCAGGAATTCTCCCTTCACAAGAGGCCGCAGAGAGGATTACTCTGGTGGACAAAGTCACAGAAGTCGAAACATAGGTGGCAACTATCCAGAAAAGCTTTCATCGAGAGACAGTCACAATCAGAAGGATAATACAAAGTCAAAAGAGAAGGAGAGTGAAAATGCTCCAGGAGATGGTAAAGGAAATAAACATAAGAAACACAGAAAAAGAAGAAAGGGGGAAGAAAGTGAAGGTTTTCTAAACCCAGAGTTATTAGAAACATCGAGGAAATCAAGAGAGCCTACAAGTGGTGAAGAAAATAAAACGGACTCATTATTTGTTCTCCCAAGTAGAGATGATGCTACACCTGTTAGAGATGAGCCAATGGATGCCGAATCCATCACTTTTAAATCAATATCTGAAAAAGACAAGAGAGAAAAAGACAAACCTAAAGCAAAAGGTGACAAGACCAAACGAAAAAATGATGGGTCTACTGTGTCCAAAAAAGAAACTGTTGTAAAACCTGCTAAAGGGCCCCAAGAAAAACTAGATGGAGAGCGTGAAAAATCTCCTCGATCTGAACCTCCGCTTAAAAAAGCCAAAGAGGAGACTCCAAAGACTGACAGTGTGAAACCATCATCTTCCTCTCAAAAAGATGAAAAGATCATTGGTACCCCCAGAAAAGCTCACTCTAAGTCAGTGAAAGAACACCAAGAGACAAAACCCGTCAAAGAAGAAAAAGTGAAGAAGGACTACTCCAAAGACGTCAAGTCAGAGAAGCCAGCTAGTAAGGAAGAAAAGGCCAGGAAGCCTAACGAGAAGAGTAAACCGCTCGATAGCAAGGGAGAAAAAAGGAAAAGAAAAACCGAAGAGAAAGGTACAGAGAAAGATTTTGAGTCATCGTCAATGAAAATCTCTAAATTAGAAGTAACTGAAATAGTGAAACCATCACCAAAGCGCAAAATGGAACCTGATATTGAAAAATTGGATAGGACACCTGAAAAAGACAAAATCTCATCATCAACTGCCCCAGCCAAAAAAATCAAGCTCAACAGAGAAACTGGTAAAAAAATTGGAAGTACCGAAAATGTATCTAACACAAAAGAGCCCTCTGAAAAATTGGAATCAACATCTAGCAAAGTTAAACAAGAAAAAGTCAAAGGAAAGGTCAGGCGAAAAGTAACTGGAACTGAAGGATCCAGCTCAACGCTTGTGGATTATACCAGGTATCTGATTATGCCTGGGTGGGTCGGGGCATATAAAGCAGAATATGTTGATTAAAAATGTACTGATGTTGGGGCTTAGGCTGCTTTACTCTTGTCTTTGAAGAAAGGAAATGTTAAAGATAAGATTATAAGTAGATTTTGGGGGGGGTGAGCCACGTGTCCCTGCCCACCCACCCCCCACGATGAATGTGCCTTGTGCAGCCTGGGGACAGGCACAGCCGCCCAGGCCACTGAGGGCTGCTCTAGCCCTGCGTTCTGTCCCCTGGGAGCAGCAGAGCTCTGGGCAGGCAAACCTCGAGGAGACTGCATTTGTTTTTATATAATCATACACTTAAATCATTTATCTCTCTCTCAGAGCAGAGTAAGTGGCTTTTGAAAGTTAAAAGAACATTTGTCATGTTTAAGTTAGCTTTTTATATTTATCAGTGTTTAATAATAGTGAATTCTTTATTAATTAAAAAATATTTCAATTATTTTTTTTAGTACGAGTTCAACTGGAGGCAGTCCTGTGCGAAAATCTGAAGAAAAAACAGATACAAAACGAACTGTCATTAAGACAATGGAAGAATATAATAATGATAACACAGCTCCTGCTGAAGATGTTATTATTATGATTCAGGTTCCCCAATCCAAATGGGATAAAGATGACTTTGAATCAGAAGAAGAAGATGTTAAATCCACCACCACACAGCCGATATCAAGTGTAGGAAAACCTGCCAGTGTTATAAAGAATGTTAGCACTAAGCCATCAAATACAGTCAAGTATACTGAAAAGGAAAGTGAGTCATCAGAGAAAATTCAGAAGCTCACCAAGGAAGTGAGCCATGAAATTGTACAGCATGAGGTGAAAAGTTCAAAAAACTCTGCATCTAACGAAAAAGGGAAAACCAAAGATCGAGATCATTCAGTGTTAGAAAAGGAAAGCCTGGAAAAGAGGAAGAACAGCGCTCAGCCAGAGAAAGATAGTAATCCAGACCGTCTGAGTGAGCAAGGGAATTTTAAAAGTCTGTCTCAGTCTTCCAAAGAGACGAGAACTTCAGATAAGCATGATTCCACTCGAGGTTCCTCAAATAAAGACTTCACTCCCAACAGAGACAAAAAACCTGACTATGACAACAGAGAGTATTCAAGCTCCAAACGTAGAGATGAAAGGAATGAATTAAGGAGAAAAGACTCTCCTTCTCGGAGTAAAGACTCTGCGTCTGGACAAAAAACTAAGCCGCGAGAAGAGAGAGATTTGCCTAAAAAAGGAACAGGAGATTCCAAAAAAAGTAGCTCTAGTCCCTCAAGAGACAAGAAACCTCATGATCATAAAGCTACTTATGATACCAAACGTTCAAACGAAGAGACAAAATCTGTAGATAAAAATCCCTGTAAGGATCGTGAGAAGCATCTGTTGGAGGCGAAGAACAATAAGGAGTCAGGTGGCAATAAACTGCTCTACGTACTCAACCCACCGGACCCCCAGGTGGAGAAGGAGCAGGTTACTGGGCAGGCTGATAAGAACACCATCAAACCTAAACCCCAGGTGAGTCACTCCTCTCGACTGTCCTCTGACTTAACTAGAGAAACTGACGAAGCTGCTTTTGAACCAGACTATAATGAAAGTGACAGCGAAAGCAACGTATCTGTAAAAGAGGAGGAGACTTCGGGGAAAAATTCTAAGGAACCGAAAGATAAAGTGGCAGAGAAGGCAAAAGAGAGCCTGGACGCGGCGGCAGTCGGCCAGGCGGGCGCCGCCAGGAGCCAGAGCCAGAGCAGCCCCAGCGCCAGTCCGAGCAGGAGCCACAGCCCTTCCGGAAGCCAAACCCGAAGCCGCAGTAGCAGTGCCAGCTCTGCAGAAAGTCAGGACAGCAAGAAGAAGAAGAAAAAGAAGGAAAAGAAGAAGCACAAGAAACATAAAAAACATAAGAAGCATAAGAAGCACGCAGGCACTGAAGTAGAATTGGAAAAAAGCCAAAAACACAAACATAAGAAAAAGAAGTCAAAGAAGAGCAAAGATAAAGAAAAGGAGAAGGAGAAGGATGACCAAAAAGTGAAATCTGTCACCGTGTAAGAGGGCAGATTTTAAACATTGACTTAATTACTAAGTCATCTGTATTAAATTTTGTTATAATGTAAAGATTCAAGCCTTGTAAATAATGATACTGAAGACCCTGTGCTGCACTTAAAATATTGCTGCTTGATTATTTGATTTTTACATCAGAGCTTTATAACACGAACTTTTGTACAGAATTGTGAGTTGTGACCATGTAACATGAGAGGTTTTGCTAGGGCCTATTATTTTTAACCACCATTAATTAGTTGGGGTGGAGTTTACTGTACTGTGAAATTTTCACATTTGAATTTTTTTAATTGCCTGGCAAGAGCTGATATCAGTTCTAAAATATCAGCAGAATGATTTGCTGAATTCATTACAACCCCGTTATGTCACTTTTTGATTATAATAAAAGTTTTCAGTAAACTTTTCAAATGCTGAGTACTTGTTTATTTGAAGGGAAGTGTGCCATGTCTCTTTTCCCTTGTAGCTCCCTTTTTAACATTTGCTTTGAGCCTTTAGTATAAGCCCAGCTGAATGTATAAAATTCTGAAGTAAACAAGGAAGATACACGTCATTAGTGGGCTGATAGTAAGTGGCCAGAAATAAGAAATCATGGTTAATTGGAGATCAAATTGAGTAAATTGGGAAGGGTCTTGAATATAGTAGTTGAATTTTAGAAATGAGGAATTTTGTTTATGGTCATGTATTTTTCTTGAAACCCTGATAAGTGAGTATTAAATTCCTTGATAAAAGTGCTAAATAGCACATAGCAGTGAGCCTCTGTGGCCTTCCCAGTCTACCCAGTGACAGAAGCAAGCAGCAGTAGGTCTAGAAGCACTAGGTTAATGGGTTTCTTTAATGGCTGTGGTTCAGCAAGTTTATTGTAGGCGATAAAAAGCTGTTGAAGGAATTTGGGGAGTTAGGGTAAGAATGGAACTTTAGAAACAGCTGTAGAAATAGGCATTAAGAAGACGAAGGTGTAGAAGGAGGAAAAGAGACCCGTTCTGGTCAGTGGTGGTGATCCTAAAGCACTGTGGCAGGGGGCTTTGGACTGGAGTGGAAGAGGAAAGGGTTTACAGCAGCAGCAGCTTGCTTTTATTAACTCCCTGTCTCCTTGCCTTGGTTATTCCCAGTGTGTGCCATGTTTACAGTGCTGTATAGCATTGTTGATAGTCAGTTTTAGGTACAAACATACTTGAATGGGTGTTTTTTTAATGCGACATTTAATATTTAAGGAAAAACATCAAGTGATTTAAAGAAAAGTATGAGTGATAAACAGATGGTATTAACATCATGAAAACCATTCAGGACTGAGTTAAGTTTGGGAAGTGACTTACTTTTAAAGGGCTCTGTTTTTGTTGTGATCCTTCAATCACATTAATTCCCAGGCATCTCCATCACTGGGGATGGGGTGCCTGTTCTCCCCACTGCCAGCCTCACCCGGCCCTACCCACATCACATACCACTTGTCCGTTCAGATACTCCAGCCACACTATACTCTTTAGTTCTTAATCTCCACTCAAAGTACAGACTCTGGGTCCCACATTCTCTGAGGATTTTGGCATCCAGAACTCACTTTTTCTCATGAATTCCATCCTATGAGGTCAGTTTCATTACCTAGGCACATTGTTAGTTTAAGCTGAACTGACCTTCACTTTAACTCCAGTCCACTCTGACAATTTCCCAGAGTTAATTATCACTGGGACCATTCCTATCTTCAACTTAAACTCCAGTATGTCATCTACAACCTCGTCTTCCAGTTCTGTTCTCTATTGGCTTTATTTAGACCTGAGGTTTCAACTTATCCCCCAGTCACTCTGTTGTATTTCCTTTCTACAGTTGCCTATATCCCATCATGTCAACCCCACGCTAACACTCCCAAAACCTGCTCCCCCTTATCCATCTTGCTGTACCTAACCAGCTCAATCCCCAAGTCTAGACACAGGTGCTGAACACTGCTTAGCAAAAAAGGCTTGAAAGAAAATTAAGAAAGAACTTGGCCAGGCAGTGTGCCAGGTGCAGTACTTAACCTGATACTTAAAAATTCTAATGGCTCATGATGTCTAATGCTACTGTGAGCAGGAAACTCCACTTCTTATCAAGGTTCAATCCAATCTTGGATACTCCAGCTCGTGCCTAACTAGTCCACCCCACCCCTGCCACTTGCAGTTGGACATCTAAAACCCACCTGTTTTCGCTGGTCTCCAAAAGGGCCATGTTATATCTCCTTACATTTTGCAGTTGGCTGTTTCTCATCTGGCTGGAATTTCTTCCACCCTTGCCTGTCTCACAAGTCCCTACTCATTGTTTTGAGAGTTAGCTTAACTGTTTTGAATTATTCTCTCACAGTGCTGCCTGCCCACCCCCGTACACACTCAAGATACAACAGCATCACTGGCTATGGTATAGTAACACCAAATTGCTTACTCTGGGCTCTGTTTTGTTGTCTCCCTGGACCAAGTGTGAGCCCCGCAAAGTGTATATTTCAGAAGCCAAACCATGTCTTGCACGTAATGTTTGAATTGATAAGATAAAATAATTTTTTTTTTAGATTTAAAGTTACATTTTGCAAACTTCATGGAAACCAGCAATAAGTCAACTTTTTAAAGACGAGAATGTAACTTTTGAGCTACTAGAGATTTGGGAGACAGTGTCCTTCAATGACTAGCTGCTTTAATATGCCAAGGATACTCCGAAGCCTTACAATGAAGGACCTGAAAATAATTCCTTCGCTAGTCTCAGCATGCCAAATGAAAGAAATGAAATCCCATCCAAAATGCTTTAAGACAAGAATTTCAAAGAGGTAGAAAACTAATGGTTTAGAAAACTAGTTTAATGGTTAAGAGGTAGAAAACCAGTTAATGGCTTAGCCATCCTGGTCTGTGCAAGTGTCCCCCTTTAGGTCTTGTCCACTTTTTCCTGTCTTTAATTCCTTTAATAAACACTGTTCTTATTGTACAAAACTATATAGAACAAAACGTCTAATTTGGAACATGCTTTTGAGTCCTTTTACACTACTGCCATTTGCTTAAGCTAGCTTCAGTGGGTCTCTTAACAACAAAAAAGCCTCACTAATACATATACACGCATATAATGCACCCTGCTTTTTCTTTTTATATATCATAATCACATCCTTTTGACATTAACATTTTTTACACTTTTAAGAATTGAGAATGATCATGAAAGAAAACTGAAAAAAATAAACCACTTAAATCCTTGATAGAGTAATGTAGCTGCTGTTAAGTGAACAATAGGAAACAATATGAAAAAAACGGGGTTAAACAAGAATATTCAAAGATTTCTCATGAATTCTTTCAGTAATATAATCTCAAGTATAAACTGTTTATCAAGGCTTTCTTTGTTGCCTTTGAGATTTTTTTTAAGATCATGTTAAAAGGACTTTTTAAAATAGCTATTGATATTTCATTATATACTGAAAACTGGAGGGTGAACAGTGATCTTTTATTCAAGTCAACACAAGCATGAATCTTGCTTCGCCACTTTGCAGTGTGGCTATTTAGTAATTTGCTATCAAATTGGCCTTGGCCAGAATGAATCTTTCTCAATTTAGTTTTCCATTTTTAAAGTCTTTAGTGGTAAAAGATACTAATGCAAGAGCGGACATTGAAATACTCTTTTGTAGAGACATTGGCACCTTAAAATCTTGATAATTGTTTACTGCATATGTTTTTACCTAGGCTTAATAATATATGACTAAAGCTGGAAGACTGACTCATGCCCTAAAAATTAATAACAGATGTAATGAAAAATGAACATGGGGCAAATTATTATCAGTGCTAGAAACCAGAGAAAGTATGGGAGGGGCAGACAGTCAAAATGTGTAATCTCTGCTACAACACTACATTTTTAAACTTTTTTTTTTTTTAAGAAAAATATGCACCCATAATTCTCTTCTTTGAGAAAGCAGATGGCCTCTTGGGAAGTACAAATAGGTCACCATGGGCATTATGAACGCCTCGTGGGCTGGAGGGCCAAGGCGAGGTTGTGGAGCACGTGAGGAATATTCCCTTTGAGGCCACTTTTAATATGATGGAAATTTGCACTTGCAGTGTCCTTAACCTGAGGCATAGGCTACAACGTTGATGGGAAGAGGGGAATATTCTACCCAGAAATAGATTGCTACACCTGGTCTCACTGCCAGGCCACACAGGCCTCATTGCCCTGGCTGTTACAGGTAAGGAGAAAAAAAAGCTTAAAAGATACATAATTTTCAAATCATTATGGTATTGGTACCAGCAAGGGCAGGCAAATAAGTGGGATGGAATAAAATTCCAGAAATTGACCCCAATGTAAAAGTCACGGCTTCAGCATAAGTAAATGAGAAAAGGATAGATTTTCAGTAAGTGGTTTGAGAGAACTGAGTAACACTTTAGAGTAAATTTCTTTTTCACATCTTGAAAGTTTTAGATGGCTTAAATATTTTTATCCAAAATTTTATTACATAACCCAAGCGTTGATTAATTTTCTTCCAGTCTTCTAGGATCACCTTCTCTTTTAATAGTTTAGGTCTTTGTTTTTCAAATCGGCCAGTCAGCTGGAAACCCAGTCCTTCCTCAATATTTCTGATGATTTTTTTGAGATCGGGTTTATATCAGTTTACCCCTTTTCGATTTCCTGATGCTGATTTTTCTCTTCTCATCTCACTATAGTAGAATCTCAATCTTCATAAGTTTTATGACATTTCCCCGAGAACACATCCCATCCTCTCATCTCCCTATGTACCACATCAGCCTTTTCTGTCCTACACCATAGGCTCTTCATCTTTTAAACTGAAATTAGTAAGGTACTTTTCTGAACCAAGAAAGAGTTCCCCTGTGATGAATTTATGCCATTAGAGGGCAGAAGAAGCTGCAGTTAGTTCTTTAAAATACCAACTCTTTTTTTTTTTTTTCCCTCTACAACAATTTTAAAATTACAAACCCAACTATTACTCAGGAATACAAATGGCCGGTTAACATTTGAAAAAGACGTCTGTCACTGGTAACAAAAATGCCAATAAAGCAAAGTTCCATTGACCTCGGGTGTTTAGAGTTATCTACAAGTCCAAGGCCAACCTGATTCCCCATCCTCCCCCCACCTTGATATTTGCACCAGGATTTGTCTATGATGGTTAATTCGCTTTTTCATGACGTTCACCCAGATCATGATACCCAATCTCAGTTTGCAGGCTTTAAAATTTTCTATTTTGTTTTTAAACAAAGTCATACATAGTTTTAAAAGTCATACATTTCTTCAAGACTTACCAGTCTCCTACCCGGACCCATTGCACCCTGACTCCAGTTCTTCAGAGGCAATCAATTTCAACTCTGCTTGTTCTTTCTTTAAAAACAAAAAACCTTGTTTACAGTAATAAAAAAAAACAACAGCATACTCTTCTTATTTCTTGATTTTCCAGTTTCAAGTATTAACTATTACTGACTAGCTCTTCCTTGTCCCCCCTTCTTTCTTCTGCTTTCTTTGTGTTTCATTTGCTTTCTCTAGTTTCTTAACATAATAGCTCAAGTTATTAAGTCGAGATTTTTCTTTTCTAAAATACACATTTCGTATTACAAGTTTCCATTTAAATACTCCATTAGCTGCATTAACATTATTATATGTTGTGTTTTCATTCAGTTCAAAATTCTTTCTCATTTCCTTTTGATTTCTCCTTAATAACATGGTTATTAAGGTGTGTTATTTAGTTTTCAAGTATTGGGGGATTTTTCGGATTTGCTTCTGTTATTGATTTACAATTTAATTCCATTTTGGTCAGAGAAGGTACTTTGTATTATTTTAATCCATTTTCTTAAGCTCTGTTTTATGACTGAGACTATGGTTTATGTTCTATCTATACTGGAAAAGAATGTATATTCTGCTGTTACATGGAATGTTCAAAAAATGTCCACTAGGTCAGTTTTGTTAAAATGCTGGGTCTTCTTTCCCTTACTTATTTTCTGTCTAGTTGTTTTATTAGTTATTGAGAGACGTGGAAATATCTGCCCATAATTGTGGATTTATCTGTTTCCCTTTAGTGGTCTATCTATATCTATATCCAGTTGTGCTTCATGTATTTTGAAGCTCTCTTATTTGATGAATAAATATTTAGGATTTTTATATCCTCTTGGTAACTGACTTCTTTGCATTATGAAATTACCTTCTTTGTCCATTGTAGCAGACATCTGTCTATGTCTGATATTAACAGAGTCCCTCCAGCTTTCTTTTGAGTAATGTTAGCATGGTGTATCTTTTTCAATCTATTTATTTTGAAACTATTTGGATTTTATATTTAAAACGGGTTTCTTTTAGCGTGTGATTGGTGTTTACTTTTTTATTCAATTTGATAATCTTTGTTTTTGAATGGAATATTTAGACCATTTACATTTAATGTGATTATTGACATGGATGGGTTAACTCATCTGTTCTTTTCCGCCCCTGCCCCCATTTTTCTGCTTTCCTTTAGATGAAATGAATATTATTATGATTCCAGTTCATCGCCTCTGTTAGCTTATTAACTATGACTCTAAATTAGGTTATTTTCATGGTTGCCTTGGGTTTATAGTATGCACCTTTAACTTATCACAGTCTACTTTTAAGTGATATTTCGCTTTACATATAGTTGATATAAGAATCTTACAACAGGATATTTCCATTTCTCCCCTCCTGATCTTTCTGCTATTTCCACTGTACATTTTACTTCTATCTATTTCGTATGTCCACAACACATTGTTATTATTTTTGCTTTTAACGTTATTTTCAAAGAGATTTAAATAAGAAACAAAGTCTTTATACTTTCCCACATAGGTACCATTTCTTGTGTTCTTTATTCCTTTATGTAGATCCAGATTTCCATCTGGTATCATTTTCCCCTGTCTGAAAGATTTCCTTGAACGTTTCCTATAGTGTGGGTCTGCCGGTGATACAAGCCTTTATAAGACTAAAACACACTTTTGATATGCTCTCATTTTTGACAGACTTTTGCCAAGTACAGATTTCTAGGTTGACTTTTTTTTTCCTTTTAATACTTTAAAGATGTTGTTACACAGATGTTAATACTTTAAAGATGTTCTCACTTGCATTTTTCCAACAAAAATGTTGCTCTTATTCTTATCTTGGTTTCCTCTGTATGGAAAATGCCTTCCCCCCTCATTGCTTTTTATTTTTTGTAACAATTTTATCAAGCTATAATTCACACCCCATACAATTTACACACTTAAAATATACAATTCAGTGGTTTTCAGTATATTCACAGAGTTGTGCAGCAACTACCACAATCAACTGTAGAATATTTATATCATCCCAAAAAGAAACACACCTTTTAGATATTACTTCCTCTTCAACATCCTCATCTCCTTCAGCCCTAATCTCCTTTCTGTCTCTACAGATGTGTCTATGTTGCATATTTCATATAAAGGGAATCATAATATGTGGTTCTTTTGGTGACTGGCTTCTTTCACTTAACATAATGTTTTCAAGGTTCACCCATGTTGTAGCATGTATCCGTATTTATTTCTATGGCCAAATAATATTCCATTGTCCTTTCCATTCATCAGCTGATAGACATTTGGGTTGTTTCTAGCTTTAGGCTATTGTGATTAATGCTGCTATGAACACACATATACCAGTTTTTATATGAACCTATGTGTTTGGGGGTTTTTTGTGTGTGATTTTTCTAATGTTTTTCTTTGTTTTGTGATTTTGGGGGGAGGGTGATTAGGTTTATTTGTTTAAATGGAGGTACTGGGGGTGGAACCCACGACCTCGTGCATGCTAAGCACACACTCTATCGCTGAGCTATACCCTCCCCCCATGAACATATGTTTTAATTTCTCTTGGATATATACTTAAGACCAGAATTGTTGGATCAAGTGGTACCTGTATGCCTACATTTTTGAGGAAATACCAGACTCTTTTCCAAAGTGGCTGCACCATTTTACATTCTCAACAGCAGTGTATGAGAGTCCAGTTTCTCCACACCTTTGCCTAGCATGGTATTATCCTTTTTTAAATTGAAGTATAGTTGATTTACAATGCTGTGTTAGTTTCAGGTGTATAGCAAAGTGATTCAGTTATACACACACACACACATTCTTCTTCAGATTCTTTTCCATTATAGGTTATTACAAGATATTGAATATAGTTCCCTGTGCTCTACTGTAGGTCCTTGTTATTTATCTATTTTATTTATAGTAGTGTGTATCTGTTAACCACAAACCCCTAATTTATCCCTCCCTCCCTTCCCCTTTTAGTAACCGTAAGTTTGTTTTCTATGTCTGTGAGCCTATTTCTGGTTTGTAAATAAGTTAATTTGTATCATTTTTTTTAGATTCCACATATAAATGATATTATATGATATTTGTCTTTCTCTGTCTGACTTACTTCACTCAGTATGATCATCTCTAGATCCATCCAAATGGATGCAAATGGCATTATTTCATTCCTTTTTGTGGCTGAGTAATATTCCCTTTTTTATATATACAGCTTTATCCAGTCATCTGTTGATGGACATTTAAGTTGCTTCCATGTCTTGGCTGTTGTAAGTAGAGCTGCTCTGAATATTGGGGTGCATGTATCTTTTTGAATTAGAGTTTTTATCTTTTCTAGATACATGCCCAGGAGTGGGACTGCTGGATCACTTTTAGTATTTTAAGGAACCTCCATACCATTCTCCATAGTGGCTGCACCAATTTACATTCCCACCAACAGTGTAGGAGGGTTACCTTTTCGCCACATCCTCTTCAGCATTTATTATTTGTAGACTTTTTGATGATGGACATTCTGACTGAGTGAGGTGATACCTCATTGTAGTTTTGATTTGCTTTTCTCTAGTAATTAGCGACGTTGAGCATCTTTTCATCTGCCTGTTGGCCATCTGTATTGTCTGCTTTGGAAAAATGTGTATTTAGGTCTTCTGCCCATTTTTTGATTTGGTTGTTTGTTTTTTCTGATATTGAGCTATGTGAGTTGTTTGTATATTTTGGAAATTAAGCCCTTAGCAGTCTCATCATTTGCAAATATTTTCTCCCATTGCATAGGTTCTTTTCATTTTGTTTATGGTTTCCTTTGATGTGCAGAATCTTTTAAAAAATTTAATTAGGTCCCATTTGTTTATTTTTGTTTTTATTTCAGTTACCGTAGAAGATGGATGTACAAAAATATTGCTGCAATTTATGTCAAAGAGTGTTCTATGTTTTCCTCTAGGAAATTTTATAGTATCCAGGCTTACAGAATGTTCTGATTTCATTCTTTTACAAATAGCTGTCCAGTTCTCCCAGCACCACTTACTGAAGAGACTGTCTTTTCTCCATTGTATATTCTCACATCTTTTGTTGTAGATTAATTGACTATAGCTGCGTGGATTTATTTCTGAACAGACCATTGTGAACTTTGAAACAGCTTCAAGTGACCCTAATATATTTGTACTTGAAGACCCTGAAAAGAGGGGGATAGAAAAAACATTTTTTCAAATCACAGCTGAAATTCTTCTGAAAAGATGGAAACTATAAATACACAGATCCAAAAAGCTAAACAAACACCAATCACAAGAAACGTAAAGAAAACTACACCAAATAATATCATAATCAATTTTTTAAAAACCAGTGATAGAAAATATTAATAGCAGTCAGGGGTCACTTCATGCCTGCTAAGATTGTTTTTAAAAAAAAGGTGTTTTGCAGATGACATGATACCATACATAGAAAATCTTAAGACACCACCAGAAAATTCCTAGAGCTCATCAATGAATTCAGTAAAGTTGCAGGATACAAAATTAATATACAGAAATCTGTTGCATTTCTATGCACTAACCATGATGAAATAGCAGAAAGAGAAATTAGGGAAACAATCCCATTTACCATCGCATCAAAAAGAATAAATTACCTAGGAATAAACCAGGCAAAAGACTGGTATTCTGAAAACTGTAAGACTCTGTTGAAAGAAACTGAAGATGACACAAACAGATGGAAAGATACATTGCGTTTGGATTGGGGATTTGCTGACAAGGAATATGACTTGTAGAAACGCGTAAGGCAAGGTCTCTGTCCTTGAGGTGCACTTTCAAATTTCAGTCACATGAACTCATGTGGCACAAACATCCTAAGTGCTCTACTTGTCTAAACCCAAGGCTTGTTTCTACCCTAAGCCCTCAGTCTGCCCCACACAGCCATTAATTTATCACGTCATATAAACTCAGCCACCTGTGCCTACCACAGACATCTTCTCTGCTGTCATTGTATAGGATGGAACAGAACAAAACTTCTGATTTGGAATGAGATATTTCCTCTCACATGCATTTTCACTGCTGCCCATCTGGTCTTAAAATATACTATTCCTATGTGGAACCAAAAATAAAGGATACAAATGAACTTATTTACAAAACAGAAACAGACTCACAGACATAGAAAACAAACTTAATGGTTACCAGGAGGAAAAAGGGGTAAGAAGAGATAAATTAGGAGTTCGAGATTTGCAGATACTAACCACTATATATAAAATAGATAAATAACAAGTTTCTACTGTGTAGCACAGGGAACTATATTCAATATCTTGTAGTAACCTATAATGAAAAAGAATATGAAAAGAAATTTATGTGTTGTGTGTGTGTGTGTGTGTATATATATATATACACACAGTTTTTTATATATATTATATATGTTATATGTATATATAAAACTGAAACATTATGCTGTACATGAGAAACTGATACAACATTGTAAGCTGACTGCACTTCAATTTTTTAAAAACCGGGAAAAAAATATAATCTTCCTTTTCTCAAACAGGCCCCCATATTGTAGAGTGGCAGTAAATCATAGTGTCTCCTTCTAAGGAAAGTGGTCCATATAGTTTGTTTACCTGTTTATAGCTTAGGATCAACCCTAGGATGGAGAATGACAAGAGAAAAAAATTTAATTCGACTTTATTTTAACTTATTTATTTATTTAAATTGAAGTGTAGTCAGTTACAACGTGTCAGCCTCTGGTGCACCGCATAATGTCCCAGTCATGCATACACATACGTATATTCATCTTCATTCCTTTTTCATTAAAGGTTATTATAAGATATTGAATAGAGTTCCCTGTGCTATGCAGAAGAAATTTGTTTTTCTTCTATTTTTATATATAGTAGTTAATATTTGCAAATCTCGAACTTCCAAGTTTATCCCTTCCCACCCCCTTCCACCCCCCCATAACCATAAGATTGTTTATTATGTAATTTGACTGACTTTAAATCTGAAGCAGGGAAAAACCACCCAGGTGACTTTATTTGGAAGTGATTAGATTAAATCTCCTATATTGGGTGGAACGGAGGTGGGGGGGGGGGGCTGGAAGGAGAGGTGACATTGGGGGTGTAGACAAGCAAAGGACTCCCATTTTTGCAGGCCCGAGTCTGTGTGACTCTGAAATTTGCACCTGCTACATCTGTTTATGTCTCTGTTGCCTCTCCCAGACAGCGTGCACCGCCGGCACAGAGATCTTGCTTTACACATTTCTTTAACATCTCTTCCTTTCTCCTTTCTCAGTGCCTAGCACAAGACCTACAACATAGTAGGTGCTCGACAAAAACGTTTATTTCATAAAAGATTGTTTGAGTGAAGGAACAAGTGAGAAGAGGTTACTGCAATGGGAAAAAAACGAGCCAAAGAGATTTTTAAACCAGATCTATTTAACTGCATCCTGATTAAGGAGAGAAATGAAGGAATGCGTCTGTGCAGAGAGCGAGCTGCAGACACAACGGAGCTACGATCTCTAGGAGGAGACAGCCTAATCAGAGCCAGACGGGGCCCCACCTGACTCCTACTGCAGCTGGGGAAAAAAAAAAAAAAAAGACTAGAAGGTTCATCGGGAGCAGTCTCGCCTTCTCCTGCAGCTCCACGGCCTCCCACCTCCGCCCCACTCCCACCGCTCTGCGAGGAGGCATGGAAGCTGTGGGGAGGGGAGGCAGCCGAGCTGGGCTTTCCAGAACGAGGCAGGATGGTGTGAGCTCAAACGCCCTGCAATTGCTGGAGCAACGGTGGCGACACTTGAGTTATTCACAAAGGCTGGAATTCAAATGAGGCTGGCACTGCTCCAAGTCGCAATAGCTTAGGAGGAGGGTGAAAGGCATATTAACTATTCATCAAGATCTGAGCGTTGCATGGGCTCTGAGGTTCTCCATCTGCATCCCTCCTTCTTATCACTGATTTCTGGGGGGAGGGGGGCTCCTCCAGAAGCACTTTAGCTGCCAGTCTGAGCTGGAGGTGGGGGTGGGGGGCTGAAGTTAGGCAGATTTGCCTCATCACATGATGGGGGACCTGTATCATGTGATGACTCCGGTGATGTTGGAGGCAGCATGTGACTCCCAGGGCTACGTGGGCTCAAAAACAATTTAAATACAAAAACACAAGCAGGTTCCCCTCCTCTCCTTTGCCTTTTGGTCTGGCTCTCCCTACCTTTGGGTTGGTGCTCGACTGAATGGAAAATCCGTCGTCTTGCAGCCACTAACCTGTGAGCACCAGGTACCTGGAGACCAGGCCCCTCTGCTGGGGGTCCCCCAGGAGCTGTTCCCCATCATCCTGCAGCCTGGTAAGTTCCTGAACACTTTGAGCAATTACGTGCGAAGCTGTCCTAGACGGCCTCATTAGCATGCACGGGCACCCTCGTTGCGCACGTTGGAAGGAAAGTGCCTGCGGGCCCTGGGGAGCTGCGGCTCCCAGCCCCGCCAGGCAGACGCAGCCCTCCTGGGGAGCAGCGCTGCGCCGCTGTGCTGGGGTGGCAGGAGTTCTCCATCTCTTCTCCCCGTCTTCCCGGCTGCCTCTCCCTCGTCTTCTCTCTCCTCTCTCCGCCTCGCTCCTCTGCGTCTCCCTCGTCTCACCTCCTCCCTCTCCACTCCCCTCTTATTGCCTCTTTCGATGCACCCCCACCGTCTGTCTCCCTCTCCCACTGCTTTTCTTAGGAGTTCCTCTCCCCCTCGCCTTTAAACATTTTTTTTTTTGGTACCTAGATTTTATGTTCTGTCTAGAACCTGAAGGACCAGCTTCTGAGGACTTGGTGACTGGAAATTTACTAACAGTCCCTCCTGAGATGATTTGCTCACTAAGACAATGCAGGCGGCCCCCTCCTGGCATGTATGTGTGTGCCTGTGCCTGTGTGTTAAGGGTGACTGCTATGTTTCTTGGGGCCATCAGAACTGTTTCTTGGGTGGATGTCTGCTGGCTCCAGATCCCTGCTCAGCCAGGGGTTCATCAGGTGATAGGAGCGGCGGCTACAGCCGTTGGTAGACCGTATTCTCTGACCCCAAATGTCTGACTCACTCTGTGGGCGAAATTGCGTCTTAAAGCAGGAGTCAAAATCCAGTGCTCAGTGCTTAGGGGCTCGCTCAGATGTCACAAGGCATCTCACAGAGGTTGAGGCCCCACCTTTGCAGAATGAGGCAGAGTGTTGGCTGAGAAACTAGCCCCTGGGAAGACACACGTTGATTTAATCATGGCAGGGTCTGTAGCCACATAGGAGAGAGATGTTGGCTGTGTCACAAGCTTCTGGGTCACTGTTATCCAGGTATGCTGACATCCATCAGCAAGAAACAATGAACAATTATTGAGAACAATCCACTCAACAATTCAATGAGGAAGTACTATTTGAATTCCCATTTTAGAGATGGGTAAATTGAGGCACAAAGGAGTTAGGTCACTCAGTTAGTAAGTGATGGAGCTAGGATTTGATTTGAGCCCAGGCAGCTTTTCTCCAGAGCCTGCACCATGAACCACTATGATAAACTGCCTCAAGAAACATTCCTTTGTGACAGATGGTGTGCAAGGTTTGGGGCTACATTTGTGAACAAACAGAGACATCCTGTTCTCATGGAGTTTACAATCCAGTAGAAAAGGCAGCCAGGAAACATACCACCACACAAGACAATACATTGATTCAAATTAGGGTACTTGTTAAGAAGGAGAGCAATAGGGTAGCATGAGAATGTGTAATCATAGTTGGGGGCGAGGGGAAGGTGTCCCCTCTGTGGATGTAATATTTAATATTTAAATTATGACTTGAAAGAAGAGCAGGAGTCAACCAGGTGAAGAGCCAGGAAGAGCAGATAGAGGGAGTGGCATGTGTGGGGTCTCAGTGTGGGGAAGAACTGGGACGGCTTGAAGAGCAACAAAAGCAGGACCGTAACAGGAAGTGAGGCCATCCAGATAATGTGGGTCATCATTGGCTTTGCTCAGATGACTTGGGTTTCATCCCAGGGTCAATGAGCAACCATTCAAGCATTTTGAGTAAGGAAGTAGCGTGATTGGATCTGCAGTATGAAAAGACTCCTTCCAGAGATGTATCAGTCAGTTTTTGCTTCGTTACAAACCACCCCCAAATTTAGTAGCTTAAAACAACAATCATTGGTAGTTCATTATGCTGCAAATTGGCAGCTGTGGCTGGGATTATCTGGACGGTGGTGCTGGGTTCACTCAGATAGCTAGTCAGCTGGCAGGCTGGCTGGGGGCGATTGATCTCAGGTGGTCTCACTCACGTGTCTGCTAAGTGGCAGAGGCAGTTGAAACTGACCAGCCACGTGTCTCCACATCTAACAAGCTAGTCCAGTCATCTTCATATTATGACGGGGTTCCAAAATCAGCAAGAGACAAGAAGCCCCAGTGCACAAGTACTTTTCAAAGACCTGCTTTGTTTTTGCTAGTTGTGTTTGCTAGTGTTCCATTGGCCTAGACAAGTTACATGGTCAATGCAGATTCAAGAGTTGAGGAGATACATACCTCTTGACGGGAAGCATTACGACATACTGTGTCAGTTTGTTTCCAGCCTACAACGTGAATTCAAAAAGGTAAGCTGGGTACTGTCTTCCACTACTATGGGAAGACTGGAAATCCAAGAGAAAATTTGGAGCCAATTTTGCTATGTTTGGAGATGAACTTCGACCTGGTCATGTATCAGACCTTATTTTCTGCTGCGAACAAGGGAGTCAGAGCATCTGTTCTGGATGTGGATCAGGAGAGTGTCTAGAAAGTGGTGTGGAAATGTCTCCTCTTCTCACGAGGTAATCTGGAAATGACTTGGAGTCGGAGAAGACTTTGAGGTTTTTACCCTAGAATGAAATTTGGGCCATATGGAGCGTGTTTAAGTGTTCTGGGCAAGGCAGCCGCATGTACAAAGCAAGCAAGTAGGTGACTTGTTTTGGGAAATAGAAGGCATTTGGCTTAATGTAATTGTAGTGGAGATGAAATGAGGGTAGACAGATTAGAAAAGTATTTAAGAGGTAGAAAGAACAAGTCTTTGCTGATCGATTTGATAGTTTAAGGGACATATTAATGAAGACCTGCAGGTTGGTAATCCCATTTCCTAAGGTGGAAAGAGTAGAGGAGGATCAGAATACTTTGGTGGGAGAGGGAGGGTATAGCTCAAGTGGTAGAGCGCTTGCCTAGCATGCATAAGGTCTTGGGTTCAATCCCCAGTACCTCCTCTAAAAATAAATAAACCTAGTTACCCCCACCACCACCAAAATAAAATAATTAAATAATGAATAAAACATAAGGCTTTAAAAAAAAAAAGGTTGAGTATGGGGGAATTTAAAAAAAAGAGAATATTTTGGTGGGGGAAAGGGCAGGGGAAAAATCAAGCATTCTATCAACTGGGTCAAACGTTGAGTAAATTGAAGACAGAAAAATGTCTTTGAGCTGGTAACATGAAGGTAGCTGGAGACTTTGGTGAGCAATTTTGGTGGTGCAGTGATGATGGAAACCAGGTCGGAGTTGGTTACAGGGCGAATAAAGGTAAATAAACTGAAAGGACGCACAGAAATCAGGTGGTATTTAGAGATGGGTCAGTTTGGGGAACTCTCTTGATTTAATGTTTGTTTTAAAACAAAACAAAAACAGGAGCCTGTGGATTATGCAAACTATTGGAGTGGTCCGGTTGAAAGGGAGAGAGGGGAGGAGGAACCAAAGTGTGTGTGAATGCATAGGAGATGTTAGATTTTTTTTTTTCTTAATAGGAGGGAATAATGAGAAAAAAAAGATGAAGCAGATACATGAAGGCTTGTAGATCTGGTGTTGAGAGGATGAAGAATTTCCTATCTGGCAACTTTTATTTTCTCCGTGAAGTGTAAGGCAAGGTCATTAGCAGAGAGAAAGGAGATGAGAAGAGGGAGGAGGAGGCTGTATAAAATGGGCATCTTGGAGAGGGGGAGAGACGCCTCCTGAATAAAGAGGTACGGTTGCCTGGCAAAGCAGAGCGCCTCTTGAGATCAGAGAGTGTGTTTAAGATTGTCTCATTTTCTCCAGTAACATTTAAGTGCTTGGGTTCAATTACCTGGAGATGGTGGAGTGCAAGTCAGGTTGAAGTTTCGCTAAACAAATTCCACAGAAGAGAAAAAGGCCAAGATGTTCAAGAGGTTTACAAGAGTATGATGGCCCAGGTGAGCCTCAGAATCCAGCTGGACCAGAAAGGGAATGGAACCAAGAAGAAGTGATGGAGGATGAGTAAGCGATAGGCTCAGTGGAACAGAGGTTACGACGAGGTGAAGACTGCATTCTTGGAGGTAGCCTGGCATCAGCATCCCTTGGGAGCTTGTTAGAAATAGGGACTATCAGTCGCCAACCTCTGTCTTCTGAATCCAGCTTGCATGTGAACAGTCCTCAGGTGATCTGTACGTACACTGAGGATTCAGAAGCAATGATCTAAGTTGTCTTGGGCAAAATAAAGGGTTCTATTCTGGGCAGAGTGAGAAAAGAATGGACCCCAAAATGTCTCACTCACTTTATTCTTTTTCCCCTTTCAAAACAGATCTTGATTTAGCGAACGTTCCTTTTTAAAAATTTTGCCCTGGTTTTTATTTTCGTTTCATTTTCGTGATGCAAAACCTCAAATAACCTCTATTTTGACTTTTGTAATAAATTTTCTGCTGATTTTGTCACCTAGGCATGCATCCCTAACCGCTATATCAGTTTTTTCCCAACTTTTTGAGTTGTATATAAATGTAATCAGTGACATTTCTTCTGTGACATTTATTTTGAGCAATATTTTGTCTTTGAGATTCATCCATGTTTATGTATGTAACTGCAGTTCATTCATTTTTGCTGATGTAAAATAATCCACCATGCGAACGTACTGTGCATGCCTTGTATGTGTCTTGGGTACTTGAGCAAGAATTTTTCCAGGCTACCTACCTAGGAGTGGAAGTGCTGGATCGTAGAGTATGTGTAAGTTCAACTTTACAAGAAAATGCCGAACTGTTGTCTGCAAGTTGATTTTGTTCATCTCCAATCTTTACACCTTTTAATTTTTGTTGTCACTGCCTCATTGTGCCAGCTAAGACTTCTAACGCAGTGTGACAGAAATGGTGAAAACAGTGATCCTTGTCTCATTCTGATCTCAAAGGGAAGGTATTCAACATGAACACAATTAAGTAACTGTTTTGGTTTTTTTTTTTTAGTGGAAGGGGGCTTTTAGAGTTTTATCTCTTATCAGATTATAAAAATTCCTATTTCTCTAAGTGAAGTAGGCCAGAAAGAGAAAGAAAAATACCATATGATATCACTCATATGTGAAACCAAAAAAAAAAAAAAAAGACAAAGGAACTTAAATATAAAACAGGGACAGACTCATAGACATAGAATACAAACTTGTGGTTGCCAGGGGGGGAGGTGGGTGGGTAGGGACAGACTGGGAGTTCGAAATTTGTAGATACTGACAGGTATATTTAGAATAGATAAACAAGTTTATACTGTATAGCACAGGGAAATATATATAAGACCTTGTGGTAGCTCACGGTGGAAAAAAATGTGAAAATGAATATATGTGTATTCATGTGTGACTGAAAAATTGTGCTTTATGTTGGAAATTGACACAACATCGTAAACTGACTATAACTCAATAAAAAAATTAAAAAAACAAAAAGCCCCCCATAATTTTAAAAATTCCTATTTCTCCTTTGTGCAGAGATATTTTTAAAACTATGAATTATTTTTGCCTTTTATCAAGTACTTTTTCTGTATCTTTTGAGATGATAAAATGATTTTCCTACATTATTTTTCTAGTATTGTGAATTATAACGATTAATTCTCCTTTCCCCAGCTTTATTGATACATTCTTGACATATAACATACATACATGTAAGGTATGCAATATGATGATTTGATACACATATATAGTGTGAAGTGATTACTGCATTAAGGTTAGTTAACACTTCCATTCTCTCACAGGTTTACCTTTTTATATGTGTGGCGATAACGTTTAAGATCTACTCTCTTAACAGCTTTCAAGAATATAACGTATTGTTAAGTCTAGTTACCAGAACCTACTCATCTTATGGCTGGAACTTTGCACCCTTTGCACCAGCATCTCCACCATTTCCCCCATGCCCCAGCCTCTGGCAACCACCATTCTACTATTTTTATGAGTTTGATTTTTTTAAGATTCCACATGTAAGTGAGAACATACAGTATCTGTCTTTCTCTGTCTGACTGATTTCACTTCGCATAATACCCTTGAGGTCCATCCATGTGTCATGTCACAAAAGGCAGGGTTTCCTTCTTTATTATGGCTGAATAATTTTCTATTATACATATACACAGCACATTTGCTTCATTCATTCATTCACTCTTTGATGTACACTTAGGTTGTTTCCGTGTCTTAGCTCCTGTGAATAATGCTGCAATGAACATGAGGGTACACATATCTCTTTGAGACTGTGATTTCATTTCTATTGGATAAATACACAGAAGTGGGATTGCTGGATGATAAGATAGTTCTATTTTTGGTTTTTTGAGGAATCTCCATACTGTTTCCCATAGTGGTTCCACCAATTTACGGTCCCACCAACAGTGCCCCAGGATTTTCTTTTCTCCATAGTCTCACCAACACTTGTTTCTCTTGTCTGTTGGGTCGGTTTTGATTTGCATTCCCCTCATGATTAGTGATGTTTTTGAGCATCTTTTCACGTACCTGTTGGTCATTAATATGTCTTCTTCGGAAAAATGTCTATTCAAGTCCATAGCCCATTTTTAAATCAGGTTATTCGTTATTTTGGTATTGAGTTGTACAAGTTCCTTGTATATTGGCTATTAACCTCTTATCAGATAAATGGTTAGCAAGTATGTCCTCCCATTCCGTATGTTGCCTTTTCCTTTTGCTGATTGCTGCTTTTGCTGTGCAGAAATTTTTAGTTTGATATTGTCCCACTTAATTGATTTTTGCTTTTGTTATCAAATCCTAAAAATTGTTGCTAAGACCAATGCCAAGGAGCTCTTCCCCTATGCTTTCTTCTAGTAGTTTTACAGTTTAGGGTTTTCTATTTAAATCTTTAATTCATCTCCAGATAATTTTTGTGGGTAGTGTAAGATAGGGGTTCTATTTTATTATTTTGCATATGAATATCCAGTTTTCCCAACACCATGTTTTGAAGAGACTATCCTTTCTCCATTGAGCATCCGTGGCTCCCTTGTCAAATATTAGTTGACTGTATATGTGTATATTTCTAGGCTTCCGATTCTATCTCATTGATCTATGTGTCTGTTATTACGCCAGTGCTGTGCTGTTTTATTACTATAGCTTTTTGTAACAAAGTTTGAAATCTGGAAGTGTGATGCCTCTGGGTTGGTTCTTCCTTCCCAGAATTGCTTTGGCTATTCACAGGGTCTTTGTGGTTCCATGCAAATTTTAGGATTGCTGCTTCTGTTTTTGTGGAAAATGCATTGGGATTTTGATAGGGATTGCACTGAATCTATAAATGGCTTTGGGTAGTACGAACGTTTTAACAACATTAATTCTTTTGATACATGAACTTACGGCATCTTTCCATTTGTGTGTGTCTTCTTCAATTTCTTCATCAATGCTGTATCTTCTGCAGTGTGCAGACTTTTCACCTCCTTGGTTAAATTTATTCCTAAGTATTTTTTTATTTTTGATGCTATTGTAAATGGAATTGTTTTCTTTCCTTCTTTGTCAGGTGGTTTCTTGCTGGTGTATAGAAATGCAACTGATTTTTGTGAGTTGATTTTGTATCTGCAAATTTACTGAATTCATCGAATTGTTCTAACTTTTTTTTTTTTTTGGTGGAGTCGTTAGGATTTTCTAGATATAAGATTATATTATCTGCAAACAAAGACAGTTTTATTTCTGCCCGTCTGATTGAGATGCTTTGTGTTTCTTTTCTTGCCTAATTGTTCGGGCTGAGACTTCTAGGACTATGTTACGTAGAAGTGTTGAGAGGGGGACCCTTGTTTTGTTCTTAATCTTTGGAAAGTTTTCAACCTTTTACTGTTGAATATGATATTAGCTGTGGATTTGCCATATCTGACCTTTATTATGTTGAGTTACGTTCCTTCTATACCCCATTTGTTGTTGAGACTTTATCATGAAAGGATGTTGAATTTTGTCAAGTACTTTTCCTGCATCTGTTGGGATGATCAGAGGATTTTTATCTTTCATTCTATTAATGTAGTGTATCACATTTATTGATTTGCATATGTTGAACCTCCTTGCATCCCAGAGATAAATCCCACTTGATCATGTTATATGATTCTTTTAATGTGCTGTTGAATTCAGTTTGTGAGTATTTTGTTGAGAATATTTGTATCTCTATTCATCAGTGAAGTGGCCCGTGTTTTTCTTTCCTTATAGCGTCCCGAACTGGCTTTGGTATCAGGATAATGCTAACCTTGTGAAACGAGTTTAGGGATGTTCTGTCCTCTTCAATTTCTGTGAAGAGTTTGAGAAGGATTGGTGTTAATTCTTCTTCCACTGTTTCCTAGAATTCATCAGGGAAACCATCTGGTCCTGGAGTTTTCTGTGTTGAGAGGTTTTTGATGACTGGTGCTTGGGTCTGGGGTGGTGCGCCTGGGATCAGAATCTGCACAGGTGAACCTGGATCCTGGGTCCACAGGAGCCAGCTAAGTCCTGGGGACCACTGGGGCGAGCCCAGCATCTGGATCTGTGGGGGCCAGCTGGTACTTGTCCAGCGAATGATCAGTAGACTTTTGGAGATCAACACTAGTGTGAACATAATTGGGTCAGGAAGGAAAATACTGGACTTCCTATTTCTATTTCTTCCTTACCTCATTCCTTTGAGTTTCCATTTCATGCATGTTTTGTAACATACTGAATGTTAATTCAATAATACATATACATAAACTAGAAATAAACACACGCATTTGTGTCGGTGCAGGTTCAATGTCTACTGCTGAAGTGAGTATTCAAGAGAGTTTGGAGATGGTTGCTCTAAACCTTTTACTTTCTCTTCAGAGAGAACATAATTGATTAACTTAACAGCTTTCTTAACTACCAGCAGATCTAAATTCTTGCCACCTTGACAGAGCTGTGTTTTCTAACTACCCATAAAATAATATCACTACCATTTCTTGGAGACAGCAAATTTAGGAACTTTACCTATTATCATGGGTCCCAGAGACTAAATCGGATGGGGTAAAATACTCCCTGTGCCTCAGGAAGTTAACTACTTGCTTTTTCAGACACAATAAGAATTCTGCTCTCTGATCACCTGAGAATAACATTTTAAGGTAAGGAATTGCCTATTCATTGAGGCATAAGTCAATATCTGGAGTCGGCTAATGACAGACCAGGGAACAGTCAGGTACAATGTAGTAAATTATGTTCTGTCATCTTGTAATTCTTAATAACTCAGCTGTCACTCTAGACATTTCTGTGTCTTTGTCTGGAAGATGGAAAGAAATAAAATTCAGGCTAATATTACAGACAAGGCAAAAATCCGGGATGTGGGTGGAAGGAAAGACTTCACAGAGAAGACTCTTAAATTGGGTGCTGAGGAGTGAGTGAAAGTTCACAAGGTGACACGGGGAAAACGGGGGGCATTCCAGACAGAAGGAACAAGATGGGCACAGACACAGATGAAAGACCACTTTGCTGGGGAATGGAAAGTAATGTAGAAAGGCTGGGGCGTACGGAGACTGCGTGTGCTTGTGAGAGAGCGCGCAGGAAGGGAAGGTTGACGAGGCAGAGTGGGGATCATATAATACAGTCCTTAAGAGTTAGCCATGCGGGGAAGGTATAGCTCAGTGGTAGAGTACATGCTTAGCATGCTCGAGGTCCCGGGTTCAAGACCCACTACCTTCATTAAAAAAAAAAATTAAATAAAAACCTAATTACCTCCCCCCTAAAAGAAGACTGATTAAAAATGAAAAAAAAAATTTTAAAAAGTTAGCCAAGCCTGGGGTCAGATTCCTGCTCAGCCTCCTACTAGCTCTGTGATCTTGAGCAAGTCCTTCTCTAATACTTACAATTCCCCATCAGTAAATTCATAAACGCTGTACCTGCCTTCTCGGGTTACTATGAGTTTGAAATAAGAGAATCCATTCGAAATGCTTAGAATGGCACTTGATCACATGGCATCGTTTAAGGTCTCAGTGAACAGAAAGTGTTGTTGTTATTATACTAATAACATATATTTGTGTGTGTGTGTGTGATACACACACATAACAACTGTTGTGGGGTTTTTTTTGTACAACTGTTGTTTTACATGAATCAAGGGACTAGATTATGAAATGGCCTATATGCCATGTCATAGAGTTCAGACTTTTTCTATTAGGTCAGTATTTCTAAAATGTGATCAATTAATCTATAAAACAAATGGTCCTCAAGCAGCATCTATGACAAACTATGTGCTGAAGAATTTTATGAATCTGAAACGGAAGAAAATTATCAAATACCATTACATTCTTAATAATGGTGCACGCATCTAGATGGCTCAGACTGGCCAGGCCCTTAAGATGTGGTTGAAGTCAGTTACTAGGACATCGTCTATTTTAGTTATGTCACTGGAGTATTATTGTTTACATGTGTAGAATTTGCGTTCTTTGTTGTTACTATTGTGTTATGGCTCTGATTAACAAAAATAGATTAATGACTGAGAAGCGGTTCGTTGAAGTGTAAGAACCATGATAAAAATAGTCATGCAAACACTACGATTCAGAAGCCTAATTAGCGGACAGGACTTCGGGATCTGCTGGGACGAGAGCATCTGTGAACGTGATGATTTCACCCGAGCAGCTGAATGGGAAAGTGCGAACGGGACGTGTGGCTGTGAATATCTAAAAACTGGATTTTACTGAACAAGGGACGTATCCCCGTCTTGTCTCCCACGTGCCCTCTACTCGAAAACTCTGTCAGAGAGCTTCGTGGCGCTCTCAGAGAATTCACATCATTTCCAAAACAGAATAACCTCATAGGTCAACCAGGAGTTTCTCCTGGACCATGCACCAAAGTCATCTTTCCTGGTATGAAACTGATTAATTTTATTTCTAAAGGCAAAGAGGCCAAAACAACAGCATCAACAGAGGCAGGTCGTACAGTGGTCAACATGCTTCTAAAACCAGCCTCAAATTCAGGACAAAGCAAATGCTGGGAGAGAAAGCAAAAGTGGCCGTAAGCAAACCTTGTATCAGGAGAGTATGCTGCCTAGCACGGATGGGGCACAAAGGTGGTGGAACTATTATTACTGTAATGGTGACAGCCAATACTTTGTTTTCCAGTTAAGCAAAACCACTAGTGGTAAAAGAACAAACCAGTTTTTGCATCTCTGTGGTGCCCATGTGAATGAGAAAGACATGCTTGATAATTTTGGGTTCTCTTTATCAATTAATCTAATACTATTTTTGCAAGACATGACGCAGACTGGGAGTATCCTTAAGGTAATGCTGATGGAGGACCAGCCATGAGTCTAGTGAAGAAAGCTTTGGCATATCAGTATCTATTGCTGCAATCATGCAAAACACTTGTGAAACCCAGTCACTTAAAAAAAATACGAATTTATTCATCTCCTGAGTCCATAGGCCAGTGGGGATGGTTCTTTCCATCTCAGCTAGGTTCACCCGGGTGTCAGTGATTAGATGTCGGTGGGACCTACTCCATAATTTGGGGAGCTCAGTGCAAAATTAAAATGCAGGGCCCTTTATTCAAAAATCAGTTCATTTCAAGATGATATTAATGTCAAGCCGAACATTAAACCACGCCAGGGGCCTTTCTTAGCACAGAACCCTGTGTGACTACAAAAGCCATGTGGCCATGAAGCCAGTCCAGGCTGTGGGTCGTGTAGGCAGCTCTCCTGCTCTCGGCTGGGTTGTTTCATGTGTATGGGTGACAGCGTGGCTCGTCTGGGACGGGCTTGCCTGGGACAACTGGGGTAACTCAACACTACTCTGCACATCTCACCCTTCAGCAGACTAGCCCAGGCACGTTCTCGTGGGGAAAGCAGAGGATCAAGAAGCAGCGAGCCCAGATACACGGGCACTTTTCAGGTCTCTGCTTGGTCACATTTGCTGCCATCCCGTCGGGCCGCAGCAAGTCCCATGGCCAACTCAGAGACAGAGTGGGAGGATGCTACAACACTGTGACAAAGGACATGGATACCAGGAGGGAGGAAGGGCTGGGGCCATTTTAGCCATCCACCGCACTTGACTGCTCCGCAATGGTTGTATCCGGGGGCTAAAACTGCATGCTGCTTTATTCACTAAGAACAGCTATGTGTGCTGATCTCCATTAAGCATTGAAGGAGGAACGAAAATGGTTGGCACAAGCCAGTCCCCATCACTGAGCATGTGTCTTCCCACTGGGTTTCGGGAAGAGATGGGCGGCGTGCGCTAAAACTGCTTTTCCATGCGAGAGCATGCTGGCTGTCCAAGGGGGAGGTACTCCTGTGAATAACAGAAAGGAGGGAGGAGATAAGATTCCTTCATAACACTAATGATGCCAGGAGAAACCAAAAGTGATAAATCTGGTCGTTGTCGTCATTATCAGCGTGGTGAGGAACGTTATCTCACTGGTTTCAAGTGGTGTGTCAACACGCCATGGTCAGTAGCTTGCAAAGCTCAGACCTCTCATTTCAGGCCCAACCTAATAGGATATTCAGGGCTGAGGATAAGATATCAGGAAATTGAACTGTGATGCAGGAGGCTTTGTCAGTCGGCACTGACTCTTTCCTAACACTTGATTGTCTCCATTCTCTGGAGAAGGACATCAGTGACGTTTTATTGGGCAAATTTAAAAACCAGCCACAGTCCTAGAAATCACAGAGAAGGCCTTTCCAGAGCTGAGCCCAGACGAAAAAACATTAGAAATTCATTTGCAACTGCTCTCCAACTTAAAACGTCCAACTGTCCAGCCTTGGATAATGAGATAACATTCTTGGACTTAGCTGCTTCGAAAAGTGGCCTTTAGCAAGAAACTTCACCATGTTTCTAGGTATATGCCCCATCCAAATATACCCAAACCTCTGGAGGGCCACCAAGCATTTGCTGCTTTATCTAACAGCCTGCAGTTCTTAGTTAGTGCTTTCTAATTTGGTAGCACAAAAATAAATGGAATCTGTCATTAATCCAGATATATATCTATGTATACACATACAGATACACACATATATGTGCATATTATATACTTTAATAATTGACTGCAAATAAGTGTCCCCTTTTTTTTTTTTTTTTTTGCTGATTTGATATTTCTCACCATCCTACATTTGCTATTTCAACTCTCTGTACCCAAATTCAGGATCTGAGTATATTCAAATACTCCTTTTTACTAAAAAGATCTGATATACTGCTCTATCCCTAGCTCTTGCTACTTGTAATCCAAAATTCAGGCACCAAGCGTATGCAGATTACACTGTATCCTTTGCCTTATGAACTTGATTTCCAAACTCAAACTCAAGAGATAAATAGGATTGGAGAACAAGGGATATTTGAATATTACCTAATTTTTTTTTTACTAATTTTTAACTTAATGTGTATTAATTTTATTATTTTAAAAATGTGTGAATGTTTACCTACAATTAGAGGTTGGTATATGCTCCAGACAGCCAATAAATAAGTGGTTATTAGTTACTGAAAATTTAAGAAACATTGCTTTCCTTTAGGGAATGAAGGATCATTAAAAGATGCAAAGATTTTTAATAGAGGGGGAAAATATAGTCAGGTTTGCATTTTCAGAAGATTATCAGGTAGTAATATAGTGCTGAGTTTGGAAGGCAGCACATAAAACTTGATGCTGGCCGACTTGATTTTCATCTGTCTAAAAATATTTGAGTATCTACTGAATGCCAGCAAGAGAGCTCAGATTTGGGGATACGAAAATGTAAAGTTGGGGAGGGTATAGCTCAGTGGTAGAGTGCATGCCTAGCATGCACGAGGTCCTGGGTTCAATCCCCAATACCTCCATCAAAATAATAAATAAATAAGTAAACCCAATTACCTTCCTCGACAAAAATTTAAAACAAACAAACAAACAAACAAAAATGCAGAAAATGAAGACTGCAATAGGCCTGTTGTCCTGGATCCAGCCCAGTGGAAGTGATCACTATTTAAACAGATCACACAATGATTAAATTATAGCTGTGCTGATAAAGAGTCAGGGGTGGACCCAGACACAGTATGGAGATGGAAACCCTTCCCAGAGAAAGATGAGACACAGAGGTGAGAGAAGAAGGAATGAAAAGATGATTCCAGGTTCCCCGTTTAGAGCGTGAGGTCATTAACAAAATAAAGGAATTTAAGAGGAAGAGCCGATTTGCCATCTTTTGATAAGTTTTGGACATGATGAATTTGAGCTGCCTCTCAGACATGCAGGATAGTTGTCCAGAAGGCAGGTGTGTAGATAAATGTGGAGAGAGAAATCTGAGCTGCGGATACAGGATGGACCAGGAGCCAGTGGATATTAACTCAGCTTGTCCACTGCCCTTAATAGCTTCCTCTCTGGCCACGGTCAAGGCCATAGGCAACCGTTTCTGCAGAGCAAGATGTTTGTTTCCAACCAGTTCCCATCTCTTAACCTCCACTTTGAACCTACCCACTTTGGTTTCGTTTTCATTGTTTTCTGAAGCCTTGAATCTCTGTTTCCGTGATGGAATTTTTCGTTTTTTTCTTACTCATTGCCCCACCTCCATTCACTCTACTTCTGTTAACAGCTGCTGGGTTTTGTTTGAGGCACCTCTTCTCCCCAAAACTCTCATCCTATGTCGTTCTGGCAATATCGAGTCCGCCCCAAATTTGGGGCAGGGGTTGTGCAGGCCTGGCCAATCCCAAAGTCTCCTGTCATAGTGATTAGCTCAGGATTACAGCAGAAACCCTGTGTATGATCACAGTAGAAAAAAAAAGTTGCCATGAAAGTTTCGCTGAGACTTCTGGCACATACCCAAGGGTTCTTTCCCTCTTAATACAAACCTAAAAGGATATGCGGACAGTATTTCTACGGCAGACCTGTAGCCACAAGGAATTTGAGACCAGAGCCAATACCAAGCTAGGAAACCTGAGAAATGCAGAAAACTTGGATCTTGGTGATCTTGTTGAGTTCAGTCTTTTAGTCGGGGAATTTAACCCATTAACATCAATTGTGATGAACGTCTCCTCCTGATGAATTTGCTTATTTTAATTTTTATTCTTCAAGTACAGTGGTTCTCAGATGCATGTGTAGGACCCCATCCCAGAGATTCTAATTTATGTGGTCTGGGGTGTGCTCTGGACATCAGCATTTTTCAAACCCTCCCCACGTAATCCATGCAGCCAGGTTGCAGAATCTCAAATCTTATCAGTCATTCTTGATTTTTGTTTGTTTTTTAAATGTTTCATTACAAAATACCACATGCACAGAAATAGAAGACACTCTGGAAAAAAATGAAGCAAACAAAACTTAAAATTTTTACATTGAGAAATGAAATATCACCAGCACCCCGGAAGCCTCCTGAATGACCCATTCCAATTCCTCTTAAACCTCCTGACAGATTACCTTCCTGTGAGTTTCTGGATTTACTCTGCATTTACAGCACCCCCCGAACAATTCAAGCCGTAACCTACCTTCACATTCTTTCCTGTCCCCTGCTCCAATGTTGAAATCTTATGAAAACCTAGTTCTAGCTTTGAATTTTTTCTCATGATTTACATATCCACATTTATTTAGATATAATCATAAGGTTTACTGGTGTTTTCAGACATTCTGTTTCTTGTATCCATCCACCACCCCTTTCTCTGGAATTTGCCGAGTTGGAAGCTGGAGTGCTGTCAGTCCAAATGAGAATCTTGTTATTTTAGGAGCCAGTTCCCGGGCTTAGAAGGGACAGGGGTAAATGCACTGCCAGACCAGGTCATTTATGTTCTAGAGGCAAAGGTGTTCTGTCCTTCTGGGGTACTAAGCGTTCTCTGGGGCACTGTGCCTTCCGCAGCCCGTGTTTACTCTGAAGCATCCTACCTTGGAGAGCCACCCACGTGGCTGTGATGGGAAGAGGCCCCGAGGACCTTTCCTCTTCTTCCCCAACCTCGGTCCCTGTTGTTCTGGAAGCCCTGTTAAAAAAGAGCTCTGCTTTCCCAGCCCGACCAGCCTTCAAGGAAACTCCTCCAGGAAACTTACTCATTCCTTTGTTCAGAAAGTAGTCCTGGGGTCTTTATCCTGGGAACTTTATCTGACTGGAGCTGCTAGCTAGAGGGCGATGTCTGACCCAGCCTGGCCAAAGGCAGCCCTGTATTTAATTACCTTAACGACTGTCCAGGGGGACCTCTCTCTCTCTTCATATTTGTTTAATCTTGGATTTCCCCCTGGCTCCCTCGGAAAAGCTACTTTCCCTCAGGAGTGTTTAGTGTCAAGTTTCTCTCCCGTGGTTTTTCCACTGATTGCAAACCTTCTGTGTTTTCTTTACCATTCTTTACCATTTCTGATTTACTAATCGGACTCTGTCTTGTTTTTTGTTAATCACGGACCCATATGCAAAATTTGCCAGACTGTTAAACATTTTGTATACAAATAATATTAAAATATAAATACTCTTGCACATGTAAATAATTTTGTATGTATAGATAATATACGTATTTTTCTGTCATTTTTGTGGAATTTTGGAACATAGGGGTAGATATTTGTGCTGAGAAAAAAAATGGGGGGGGGGGGACTGGCATAAGATGGCATCTCATAGGGAACAGCCATATTTTTAGCATCTAAATTTGGGCCTTAGTGCATGCAAGAGTGTACTTACAGTAACTTGTATTTTAACTAATGCTCAATTTGCTAAGGCTGTAAATCTAAAATCTTAATTTTCCCTAAGCCTTTAACACAGATCCCACTGCTGCATTTATAAGTCTACCTATGTCTTATCTAAAGTTAATGACTAATTTTCATTTGTTCTTATGTCAACGCTAAATTAGCTTATAAATTTGACAGTAAATTCTCCTGAATATTTAACATGATTTACAAACTTGATTTACCACATTCCCTTCGCTTTGGCATTTTTAACCACAATTACAGATCTGATTCTCTTCGGCGCTTCAAATGTCTGACCAAGCAGACGTTTATAAATGGAACAAACAAAACTGCTAAGCACCTAAACACTCTTTACAAACCTGAAATTATTTACTAGTCCAGAGGTTTTTCAACATTTCAGTTTTAGTCTAAGTCCGTCAAATTCCCTTAAATATTTTTAATTAAAGTCACAAATCTTCTTACAGCAATCAAACTCTCTTAACCCAACTTTCTTACTACTTCACCTGTTTGTACCCTGGCAACTGAAGGCAGCAGGAGGAAAAACTCTCACAATTAAGCTTATTGGTTTTGCCCTAGATTTACGTCCACAAATATCCAGTAAGCCCCTAGGACTGCCCTCTAATATTACATTTCCCTAATATATTTACTCTCCTGTTTTCCCAGGTAGCTTTTTTCTTTTTCTTTTTTATTTTTGGAAGAAAGAGAGGATTTATTTATTAGTCTTTTTTCACCTTTTGAAAATTACTATTTTTAATTATGATAAAATACACGTACCATAAAATTTACCATCTTCACCATTTTTAAGTGTCCCAGAGGACTTTTCACAACTCATCTCTCCCTACTCTCAATGGATGACCTCATTCACTATGGAATTATAAGCACTAGGAGTGGGGAGAAGGGTATATGGCTCAAGTAGTAGAGCACATGCTCAGCATGCACAAGGTCCTGGGTTCAATCCCCAGCACTGCCTCTAAAAGTACATAAATAAACCTAATTATCCTCCCCCGCAAAAAAACTAAAAAAAAATATAAATAAATGAAGTCACCTAGAAAATGTAAAGAAAAAAAAATAAGTATTAGAAATAATTTGAAAGGAACGATCTTTTTTCCTTCCCACTGCCGGGTTTACCAGCCCACCTAGATCAATGCCTCTTTAATATGCTTCCCCTTGTCTCACAGTGGAGGCGCTGTCCACGCCAGTCTCCCCACCCAAGCCCCAGGTGCTGCCTTCCCACCTGCTGAAGGACTCTGTGCCCAGCATCATCCCACCCACTCCTCCTCAGCGACTTTCCCACCTACTCATCATTTCCATCAGCAAGCAAGAGTGCTGTCTTGAAAAACACAAAGTTATCTTTGGCTTTTCCTTTCCTTCTGGCTACTACCCCATTATAGGAAAGGTTCTTTCAAAGAGCTGTCTACACTGCTTTCTCACTGCTTTACCTCATAGTCCCCATTCTCTCTTTAACCTGCTCCGATATGGCCCCTACGCTCCATGCTTTAGAGGACCCCACGCTGGCCTCCGTCCTGCTATGCCCATCCCCACGAGGGGAACACAAGCCCTCAGACCTGCCCCCTCCCCAGACCTCACTTAGGATGCTCTGGACTCTGGAATTCCCTGTCTAAATGGTCTCAAACCAGCGCCCAGGGCCTTTGAGGGGGTGGTTCCCCAGATCCAAGGCATGCAGTGCGTTCATCTCTATGCCTCAGAGACAGCTGTCTGCTAAGATGGAGGGTTAGGGAAGCGTGTGTAGGTGGAACTTGGATGTTCAGTCGGAGTGGAGGGAAGAAAAGGCGGGGGCAGGTCAGGGGACCAGTTCTCTCTGTGCCCGTTCATCTGGTAAGGAACTCAAGGAGTCGGAGAACTCTAAATTTGAATCTCGCCTCCCAATATACGATGACTATAATAATATTTTACTTAGAAATTTGCTCAGTTGATATCTCTTAAATATTTAGATGGATAATGTGCAGCCCTCCCCTTGTACTTTTGGCCCCACGAGTGCCCCCTCCAATCAGATTTTGACAAGTCCCACGAAACCTCTCTAGTGAAGGTCGCTAATGACCTTCAATTTGCCAGTTCAGTAGCTGCATCTCCGTCATTTTCAACCTCTCAGCAGCCCTTGACACAATGAAAACCTTCGTCTCCTGAGTTCTGTGACACCCCTCTCTTGGCCTGCCTCCTGCTCCCTCTCAGTCCCTTTGTTTGTTCCTCCTCCTCTTCTCACTCACCCCAAATATCTGAATGCCCCAGGGTTCAGGCCTCAGACCTCAGCATCACTCCACTTAAATCCTCTCCTTTGTTATCTGAGGTCTCATGTCTGTAAATACCATCTACAGGCTGATAACACACTTCTGACTTCCCACATCCAGCTGCCTGCTTACATCGCTGCCACCCGGGTACCTAATAAGCACCCCAGATTTTATAGGTCCAAACCAGAATCCTTGATGTCCCCTTAACAAACCTGTTGCTCCCCCCACCCCACCTCCAATATCTTTCCACCATCCGCCCAGACGTTTAGTCCAAAGCACTAGACATTCTCCCTGAGTTCTCATTGCCTCACCTCCCACGCCCGATCAACCCACAGGTACGGTCTTTGGTCCTACCTCCGCAACATACCTTCAAGCTACTCCACGTCTCTCCGGTTACAGTGCTGCCGTCCTCTTCCCAGCCAGTATCGCCTTCCACCTGGACTCTTCTTGGAACTTTATGGTTTTAGGTCTTACATTTAGGTCTTTAAACCATTTTGAGTTTATTTTTGTACATGGTGAGAGGGAATGTTCTAATCTCATTGTTTTGCATGTGACT
The DNA here is from genome assembly GCF_009834535.1 of Camelus ferus. Taxonomy (NCBI): domain Eukaryota; kingdom Metazoa; phylum Chordata; class Mammalia; order Artiodactyla; family Camelidae; genus Camelus; species Camelus ferus. The sequence goes on along the minus strand of NC_045713.1, from coordinate 30,218,883 downwards.
GTCCAGTTTTCCCAGCACCAGTTCCTGAAGAGACGGTCTTCTCTCCATTGTATATTCTTGCCTTCTTTGTCATAGATTAATTGACCATAAGTGTGCCAATCACTTTTAAAATAATGTTAGTTGTGTATTTGTTCTCTGAGTAGAACTTAAGCTCCATTAAGGCAGGGACTCATCCGTCTTTCTCATCACTGTATGCCCAGTGCTTAGAATAGTGTGAAAATTCAATAATAAAATTTCAAAATAAATGAGCATTAGTTAGTAAAATTCTTCTAAGTGTTTTACATACCTTAAATAATATGCAAAACCCCACAACTTATCACAAGGACCGTGAACATTTTCTGCTGAACCTAAAGGTTCATGTTGGAACTTCTTTTCCAACATCTCTGTTCTTGTTTTTATACTTTCCCATGTCTTGTCAAGTCACTTCTCTAAAAGAGCAGATTATCATCCCAGGGAAACTGAGGTTATAAATTCAGGAACCTCAGACTGGAGATTACGAACAGCAACAAGAGAAGCAGAATATGCTCTCCAGGGTAGGGCAGGACGAGCCCCACTTCCACCACATTGACTCTTTCTTGTAGTTACGCTGGACCTGGTCTGTTTATGGTAGGAATCCAGCCTGTCTCTTCCACCCAGAATTTAGTAGTACATTCACCACCTAAGCGTCATTTATTCTGCACATTTAGCCAATTTAAAACAATCTTACTCTCCATATGACTGTTTTCTTTTTTAATGTGTAAAGCTGGAATTCTGCAACTTTCACCTAGATTCTTAATTACTTGTACTTCGTGGGATCCGGTGCCTCCCTCATGTCATACTTTCCCCATTGTCTCATCATTCATCTCATTCCATAGACGTTCCATTTGCTGGGTTTTAGGGGAAAACTATTGTTCTGCGGGTATTTATTTTGTAAACTTTGAGGACTCTCTTCTTCTATCTGATCGTTTTTGTATGACTCTCCAAAGGTTTCAGGCAAGATCGTTTTGGTTTCATTTCCAAGAGCTATATACCTTGTTTTGTCTCCATGGTTTTTTGTTTGTTTTTGCTTGAGCCTCCAGGAAAACGTCAAATGACAGTGGTAGCTCACATCCTGGTTTAGTTTCTGACTTTAAAGAGACAACTCCGGTGTTTTATTAAGTATGATGTTGACTGTTGATCTGAGATTCTTTGATCATCCATCCCTTAATTCATTACATATTTATTGGTCCCCATCCAAGTGCATTGGATTTGGCAATATGTAGGGCACCGAGCGCCTTGGGGAGCACAGTTTCCATGGCATGGTGCCAGCGTGAGCCAGATTGCAGTGGTTTGCAGGGAGGCACGTGATGGAAACCTTCTTCTTTAACACATTCAAAGGGTTTTCATCAGGAATGGATGCTGAATTCTTTTTTAAATATTCTTTCAGCATTTATTAGTTAAATGGTGAGTTTTTTGTTTATTTGACCTATTGGGATGATTTAACGTATTAATACATTTTCATTCATTCATTCAGGAAATATTTGAGTGCTTACTCAAAGCCATGTATTTTTCTATTATTGTGATATTAAATTCGTGATTTTTTTCATAAAATATTGTAGGCCCTTGTGATTTCTTTAATAGCAATTTGTCAATATTCGATGGTTTTTTACAATACTAGGATAAATTCTACTTAACTGTGGTGTGTTATTCTTTAAATTTTAATTACTAAATCAATAGATCTTATTATTAATAATTCAAAAGATGCAAAAGCACATAAAGCCAGAAAGTTCACATCTAATTTCCCCATATCCCAAGGGATAGGAATTTCTGGACCTTTTTCTTTTTCAGTTTTAATAAACCTTTGAAAATCATTGGCAAGCATTTTATATAGGATTTTTGCGTCTGTATTCATGCTTGTGGTACAGATGTCCCAGGAGAGTCACACCTGGTTCCACATCAGGCTGGCGTCTCCTGCTAAATGACATTTTGTTGCATTTCTCACCCATCTGTTCTGTCTGGGCGACAAGGCACCCCTCCCACCCCCAACCACCCCCCTCCCTCTCTGGGCGAGCTGGGCACCATGCAGAAGTAGCTGAGGTTCATGTGTTCAAAAGGTGTCTATTGAGCACTTATCTGACTCCACAGAACTCACCTTCTAGGCCAGCGGCAAATAATACACAAAATAAATAAAATGTATGGTGTGTTAGGTGGTGATTAGAGGTATGGAGGAAGAGCAGGGAAGGGGGACCGGAAATGTTACTGGGAGAGAGGGAACCATCATTACGGTGGGAAGGAAGGTCCCAGGTGGAGAAGCTGAAAGTGTTGCTGAAAGAATTCAGATGGCAATGAGAGTGAATGAGCCGCACCCACTTAGGGCGAGGTCCGTGAATCCTGCGAATACCACACGGAGCAAGAGAAGTGAGGCAGCCGGAGTGTGTCCTGTGTGGTTCCATTCATGCAGAGCACAAAAGCAGGAACACTGATCTAGGACATTAAGTCAGGAGGGCAGTTACTGTGGAGGAGAAGGAGCGTCTAGAAGGAGACACGGTGTGAATTCTGGCAATGTTCTGTTCTTAATCCAGCTGTGTGTTCCGTCTGTGAAAATCCATCAAACTGAACTTTTGTGATGTGTGCATTTTTATATAAATATTACATGTCAGTAGTTTTCTTTCTTTCTTCCTTTCTTTCTTTCTTTCTTTCTTTCTTTCTTTCTTTCTTTCTTTCTCTTTCTTTCTTTCTTTCTTTCTTTCTTCCTTCCTTCCTCCCTCCCTTCTTTTCTTTCTTTCTTCCTTCCTTCCTTCCGTCCTTTCCTTCTTTCTCTCGAAGGGCTTGTTGGTTATGACTGCCCATCCTCCTTTTTTTTAATTGAAGTATAGTCAGTTTACAATGTTGTGTTAATTTCTGGTGTACAGCATAATGACTCAGTTATTTATATATATATATTCCTTTTCATATTATTTTTCATTATAGGCTATTACAAGGTATTGAATATAGTTTCCTGTGCTCCACAGTAAGTCCTTGCTGTTTATCTATTTTATATATAGTAGTTAGTATCTGCAAATCCCTAACTCTCAATTTATTCCTTCACCAACTGTTCCCCCCTATTTTTTTTTTTTAATTCAAAATTAGCTGTCTCACTGGTAGACACAACCACCAGAGGGACCCTCCCTGAAATCCACTGCCTTATCTTTCTCCCATTAAAGTGCACATTAAAGGGAGTCACTACGTGTGTGTGTGTTTGAATGAATACGTGAGTCAGTAAGCAAATGCACCTGTGTCATCTCTGACTGGCTTTGTGTCCAGCCTCCCTTAAACTAATCACCGTGGGAAAACGGAAGCAATAGCTATTTTTACTGTCACTCTTGTATTCAAAAAAAATCTTTTCTGTCTCCCCTCTGCTCATATGAGAATAATAATGTCATTCAGCAAACATTCAAACAATTTTAGGATTGAGAGTCAGGAGATCAAGGAAAATGAGGCCAAATATTTGTCCACTGGACTTGGTGACACGTAGGTTCTTGATGGCGTTGGTGGAAGCAGTTTTACTCATGTGGGTGCAACAGATGCCAGAACGCAGGGCTTCAAGGAGAAATGGGACGCGAGCAACTAGAGTGCATGCTGACAAGTTTTCCAGCACCTTGAAAGTTAGGAGAGTATTATGTGGGAGTGTTTATCACAAAGGACGAGAAAAACTAGAGCATGATGACTTGCTAAATCGAGACATCAGTGGACAGGAATACTTTCATTTACTTCTGCAGTCAATCCATTAGTCATTCGTGTCCTAAGTACCTCCTGTACAGGGTCTTCAAAGGTATATCCTAGTTACTCCTCAGGTCTGCCTTTCTTTTTCAATTTTGGGGGGAGGTAAGTAGGTTTATTTACTTATTTATTCTTAGAGGAGGTACTGGGGATTGAACCCAGGACCTCACGCATGCTAAGCATGCGCTCTACCATTTGAGCTGTACCCTCCCCCTCTTGTACAGGTTCTTAAAGCTGACAAAGAGCAGAGAATTACACAACTACACACAATCTCTGCCCTCATGCAGCTTACAGTCTATTAGGGAAGAGAGACGCTGAAGACATAGGTGACAGAAAGAACGATGCTGGCGGGGGAGTGGTGTGGGCAGGTGTTAAATCAAAGTACAAGGGGGAGAATTAACATGGGCAAGAGGGATCTCTTCTTTTTTTTTTTTTTTACTGAATTATAGTTGATTTACAATGTTGCAGGTGTACAGCAAAGTCATTCAGTTATACATACATATTATTTATTTATTTGCTTATTTTTATTTTTTGGGGGGGAGGTAATTAGGTTTTATTTATTTATTTTTTAATGGAGGTGCTGGGGATTGAACCCAGGACCTTGTGCATGCTAAGCACTTGTTCTACCGCTGAGCTGTGCCCTCCCCCCCGTATGTATCTATTCTTTTTCAGATTCTTTTCCGTTATAGGTTATTACAAGCTATTGGATACAGTTCCCTGTGTTACACACTAGGACCTTGCTGTTGTCTGTTTTATACATAGTAGTGTGTATCTGCTAATCAAGAGGGGCCTTTCCTCACAGTGAGACAACAGTGACGTCCCTTTCTTACAAAGGGATAAAAGTGAAAGATAGACACAAATGCTGATAAGAAAAATGGCTGGCACAGCAGAGTGGTGCACTCCTCTTAGGCAGGAGAGTGGAAAAGTATACGAGGTAAGGTGAAGCCAGGTAAAGGATCGGGGTGTTTCAATCAGGCCTTTTCCAGCACTTGGATGCTGGGTGAGACCTTAAAGAGACCTAGAACAGCAGCTATCAATCTTGGTTCACAAACCAAGCAGTTGTCAAGGGTGACTCACAAAACCTGTAAACAAGACTGTGTAGAATTCTGCAGAGTCACATCTGACATGAGGATCAGCAAGCCAGCAGAGGCGGTGAAAACTGCACCAAATTTTCCAGTGAGAAACTTGAAGGAAGAGGCCATACTAGAGATAAGCTGTTTTTTGGGCACATTTTCTTCCCCCAAAAGCATAGGTACAGATTTTCATTTCTTTAATTGAACACGAGCTAATGTCATTGGTTTGCATGTAGGGGCCTTATATAAAAAATGATATATGTAAATCTCAGCTTAATGAGACCTTGGCAAGATGGGAGGTTTGCAAAGACTGAGACCAACGGAGAAGCCAGCAGGTCCCTATTTCCCACCTCACACTCATTCTTCACTAAGTGATGAGTTCTTCTTTCCTGTGTTCTCTGTCTCCCTCCCTCTCTCTGTCTTTTTATTCTGAAGGTGGGTAATTAAACCCTCACTAAGTGTAACCTGATTACAGTCAAAATACCAAGCTTACAGATTATTCATTTTTAAAAAATATTAATAAAAACACATTGAAATTTTCTGCCATTTCCCTGCGTTCTGATAGGCTTTTAAAAATTTCTTCTTGTTTATTTTTATTTTTTTATTGAAGTATTGCTGATTTACAATGTTTCAAGTGTATAGGAAAGTGATTCTGTTATACATATATATAGATAGATATGTATTCTTTTTCAGATTCTTTTTCCATCATAAGTTATTACAAGATGTTGAATATAGTTCCCTGTGCTATACAGTGGGTGCTTGCTGTTTCTAATAGGCTTTCTTTTTTTGTTGTTTCTTTGTTTGTTTGTTTGGTTTTGGTTGGGGGAGATAATTAGGTTTATTTATTTATTTTTGGAAGAGGTACTGGGGATTGAACCCAGGACCTCATACATGCTAAGCATGCGCTCTACCACTTGAGCTACATACCCTCTCCCCTCTAATAGGCTTCCCTGAGTGAAGAAGGGGGGAATTTAACACCCAGAAGTCGCATATGGGAGTGTATCTCACTGGTAATTATATCTCACTAGCTGTATTCGGGAGGGAGAAAAATTAAAAGTAGAGAATCACTAATACCATGCAACCCCTTCATTTCTCAGGTGTGAACACTGAGGCCCAGAGAGGTGATGTGATTTGCCCCAAGTCATGCAACTAGTGGCAGAGCCAGGCCTAGAAGCCAGGTGTCCTGGCTCCCAAGACATTCCGCTGCCCGAGGAATGGAACAGGTAGTATCCTCGCACTGGGGGCCGTGGGTCAGTCCATCCAGCCCAGAGCTGCCTGGGGTTCCGACTAAGGCTCAGCTCAAAATTCTGACCATGCAATGACTCAGGGATGAAATCAAAACTGGGTTAAGAGAAACAGGGTGAGGTTTGAAATGTAACCATCATGACTCCAAGACAGAGGCCAATGGACCATGTTCCTACGGCAGCTGTCGCTTCTCGAGGTGGACCTAGCTGGGCATAAATCATGTCCATCTTCAAACAGCTTACCAGCGTGGTAGCGAGTCACCTTCTGGCCATTCTGACACGCGTGCTTTCTCCAATGCAATTCACAGGGTTTAGAACATCAGTGGCCACTTGCAGGGGATGAATGGGGAGTCGGGGAGGGAGGGAGTCAGGAAGACCAGTTAGGAGGCTCTCGTAGAGATGTAGGAGGAACATAATGAGGAAAGGCTGGCTGGTGGGGTCTGCCGAGTCAGTGTGGCGTCACCTGGGTTAGTGGCTGGTAAAGCTGGTCAGCGGTGGGAGTGGAAAGGTAGACAAATCAAAATCGGGAGGCAAAGAAGTCCTGCTTTCATAGATTAAGGGATGTTCTTAAGACCAGTACTGATGAAAACAAAAACAACGTGTACTGCTATAAGTAAGATTTATCCTGTGTGCTCTATGTAAGCAGGGGTACTAGTCACTGCTAACGTGTGCTGCCCCCTCTGTGGAGTCTGACTCGTAGTTCCTTCTTCACTTATTCGATGGTTCTTGTTGAGCATCTATTGCGTGCCAGGCTCCATTTTGGGTACTTGGAATTCGTCAGGTGAACTAAACAAATGAACGTCTTGGCCCCTCATGGAGTTCAATCAGGGAAAGGTGGTTAGAGAAGCTGGTCTTTTGGGAAAACGACAGAAGAAGAAAGCTAGGAGGGAAATCGCTAAACTGAAATGGTATTAAAGTTAAAGCCAGAAAGAAGTATATTAATAAGCTGAGTTTCACTGGGTCCCTCTGAGAACGATTTTTCTAGACAGAAAAAAAAACTGAGATAACAGAATGATTGTCCCAAAGGTTCTGCCCAAATCAGTGGCTGTGATTAGAACCAGACACCCAGGGATAAACTACAACACAGGAGGTGCCATGGGGAAGGGGTCTAGACCAAGACCAGGCAAGGAGGCTCCGATCTGTAGACAGAACTGTCAGTTTACGTGGGTTGTCAGACTTTAAGAGACCAAGCAACTTTGTCCCAAGTTGTTTCAACATGGTGGTGTGGGGAGCAAACCGTGGGGAACCTAGGAGCATCTGAGGTCCAGGTAAGTCAGGCACGCATGAGCACCAGTCATGAATAGAAAGCAGGACTGTGGTCGCTGAGCTGAGACTCAAGGAACAGTCCCAGCCCCTGGGAGGAGTTAACGATGTCCCAAGCAAGGCACTGAGACTGGGACTCAGGCCCAGGAGTGAAGGAGGGAGGCGCTGTCAGAACCAGGGCATAAGGTAGGGGCTTGGTCATAGGATCCCAGTTACAAGCTGGACCCTGAATCAAACCTGAAATAATAGCCAGAGGGACTGAGAAACCTTTAAATCTCTCCGGATTAAGAATCCATCACATTGATCGGAACCCCAGGACTTGGTCTATAGAGAAAGTAGGATGAGGGGACAGGAAATGGGCACCACCTCCCTCCCCCATGTGGAAGGAAGGAGGGGAGATCATGCTGTCATTCCTCTTGCCAGCAGGAATCCCCACTAGCACCTCCATGGCTGCCATGGCATTAGATGGTTCCAGAGAGTCCTTTTTCTTGAATTAACCCAGGTATTCACTCCAAAACTCAGAGACGATGATTTTCTGAGCAGGACTGTTGACTAGTGCAGGTATGGAGTCCTTATCTGCATCTTACTTAATCTGTGTGTGGTTTCTTTCAGCCACCACCCCGATCCACCCATTATTCTTGCTCTCAGCTCATGCTCCACTGCACGATCCACCCTGTTTCCGTCTCCCTGGCTCCCACCCTTCTTGCTTATTCCCTGTTTGAAGGCTTCCTCATCCCTCACACGGCTTGACGCCATCTTTGCCTGATTTGACATCTTCCTCTGGCTACACTTCTGTAGTGGACTTTCTGTTTGATGCTCCAGCGTTCACCCACCCCAACCCCCATTCGTAGAAGGAGTACAGTTTGGGGAATTAAAAGGTCTAGTCCACACTCTACCACTGACACTGCACTGAGTTTGGTTTCCAAACAATCCTATCTCTGCACCACTTAGCCCAGAATCAAAGTCCCAAGAGTAAGCTTATTACTCCCAGGTTCATGGCCAACCCCTCGGATCTGGCTCCTTGGACTGCCGCAGTGGGAGTTGAGAGAGGAGGCAAGCGCCTTAAATTACTCTCTTGTCAGACCTAATCACAGTGGGTAATTCTCCTGGAAGGAGATCTGGCACTAATCAGAAGGGAGGGATTCTATATCAGTATTTTCCAATAGAAGAATAATGCAAGCCACATACATAACTCAAAATCTTCTAGTACCATGTTGAAATTACTATTAATATTTTATTTAACCAATATTTCCAAAATATCATTGTGTCAACCTGTAATCAATATTTAAAAAATGATCAGTGAATTGTCTTCCTTTCTGTTGTTGTTTTAGGTCATGGAAATCCAGGGTGTATTTTACTCTCATAGCACAGCTCATCCAGATGCTACATTTTGATGGGAAATATTTAATCTGTATTTATACATATAGCTGAAAACATAGGACCACGTTCCCAAGTTGCTTCATTTCTGCTTAAAAGTTTTCCAATTACTGAATCAAGTACCAAAAAAATCATTTGCCTTTAATATTCACTTCCACATGGACAAAACCAATTCATCTTTATTAGAACTGTCTGAAGCCAAAGCGTATTAGTTTCAGAATGGTGTTTGTTCAAGTTGCGTTAATACATGGTTTCCTTGTGTCAACTCTGTTTTAGCCACATGGAAGGTAAGGGAGTGTTGTACAAACTGGAAAAAGACTCTAGCTTTATCAGTACCAATAAAAATTTCTCTTCAAGTTTCTTCCAATTTTTCTTGCAGGTTTTGCACATAATTTATATAATGTTGGTTATGAAAATTTGAAATAGTTTTACATTGATTCATATTATTAAAATCTGTAGAAAATTATTGATTTGCATTATAAATAGGTTTAATTTCAGTGTAAATCCTTGTACCTTTTTTTACAGTAGTCTTTTTAAAATTTTTCTAAGCTATTACATTTTACATTGCTTTTATGTGTTTTTTGATTTATTTTTTAACATCTTTATTGTGGTACGATTCCTGTACAGTAAACTACATATATTTCAAATGTACAATTTGATGAATTTTGATAGATGTATACACCCATGAAACCACTACCACAATCCAGATAGCTAACATTTCCATCAGACCCCAAGAGGTGCAATTTTCAAATTCCCAATTTATCCCTTCCCACCTCCTTTACTCCCTGGTAACCATAAATTTGTTCTCTATGTCTATGAGTCTCTTTCTGTTTTGTGAATAAGTTCATTTGTGTCCTTTTTTTTTTTTTTTTTTTTTTGATCCACATATAAACAATACCATATGGCATTTTTCTTTCTCTTTCTGGCTTACTTCACTTAGAATGACCATCTCCAGGTCCATCCATGTTGCTGCAGATGGCATTATTTCATTCTTTTTAATGGCTAGGTAATATTCCATTGTGTATATATACCACATCTTCTTTATCCAGTCATCTGTCGATGGACATTTGGGTTGTTTCCATGTCTTGGCTATTGTAAATAGAATCCTGTACTCTTCTAGCCAGGTCACAAGTAAGCCTTTGCTTTCTCCTTGGAGCTTCAAATATATCTCATTCATACATACTATGATATCAGTGACTGATAAATCACACTGCCATTTGTTGTCTTTGCTTGTTAAATATTTGGTAAGAATTTCTTCTGTTCCAAGAAAACCTTGAATTGGAATTCACAGTACAGTAGATCTTTGTAAAACTCTTCCATGACGCAACCCATGAACCTAGATGGAGACCCAAGATCATCACATGGGCTGCTTTCTATTCCTTTCCACACGCTGGTGATGAGTCACCACATTTGAATGCATACACAGAATACTTTTAATGTGTATCCATAACACTTTCCATAAAGTCTGCTTCTGAAAGTGAACACAAATATTTTCAATATACATCAGACAGTGGGAGGAAGCAGTAAGGGGAACATCAGTCTCTTGTTTTGAAATCCTAATAAATCCAGATTTTTGACTGAACATAGCACCATCTGGCATGATAGCAACTAATTTTTTTCATATCTCACTGAACTTCTCCTTGATCGGATATAAAACATTCAAAAATTCTAACCTACCGATATTTTTTTAAGCCATGAATTTACAATGTTTCTTTATACTTTTGGAAGACCTTTAAGACAAAATATACCCAAAGTATGAACTGGGCAGTGTCTTATGGCATGACTCAGCTAAAATTTGCTATTTTTCAAAATTTGTATTGATTTGTCTTTGATAAATTCTTTTATTTTCTGGGCATTTGTTTGGTCGCTTAATTGAAGATGGCTCACTTGAAAAAGAAGTATCTTTTTAGTCTGTTCCTCATAATTTCTACGAAAATTTTCATAACCGAAAAAACAATTTGTTGTTTGTTTTTTGTGTTCTATATTGAAGTATAGTCAGTTTACAATGTTGTTGTCAATTTCTGGTGTACAGCATAATGTTTCAGTCATACATATACATACATATATTCATTTTCATATTCTTTTTCATTATAGGTTACTACAAGATATTGAATAGAGTTCCCTGTGCTATACAGTAGGACCTTGTTGTTTATCTATTTTATGTATAGTAGTCAGTGTCTGCAAATCTCGAAGTCCCACTTTATCCCTTCTCACCCCCTTTCCCCCTGGTAACCATAAGTTTGTTTTCTGTCTGTGAGTCTGTTTCTGTAAAACACAATTTCTTTTACCATCTTTCCATTAAAAATTGTATGCATGTGTGCACAAGAATCATTTTACAGCTGGCCAAATTTTACAATCTCTGATTCTGTTAAAACCTATTTAAAATTGTTCAGCATTTTATTCTGATTTCAGGCAGCTAACTTCAACAGGTATGTGTGTATGTGTGTGTGTGTGTGTGTGTGTGTGTGTGTGTTAAAACATACAACACAGCATTTTTATTTTGCTCTGCCACAGCAAATTGCAATTAACATGCATCGTGAAATTTGTGGCGTTTTCTTCTTCCAATCCCCTTTTTTCTTTACGATTTTGGTCAAAGCACTAGCTACTGAGTCTCCATTTGATTCTGCATCAGGTGTATGCCTTCATTTTAAATTTAAAATTGTATTCCTGCAAAGGAAAGTAATTGAATTATGTTATAAGTAAAATAAAATGTATTTTGATTTAATTACCAGTTACAATTTAAAAGGGATCATGCAACTCATACTGTCTGCATAAAATAGTCAAGTAGACACATTACAGCGATCTACATCAGTGCGCAGAAAAAACAATTCAAATTGAATAAGTCCGTATACACCAATTAAACAGGCGACGAGTTCACGTGTAGCCCTAGGAACGTGCACACGAGGCCCAGCTGTGACCACATGTATGTGCTCTGCATTATCACAATAGTATTTTATGCAATGCAATTATTTGTTTGTCCTACCGAAATTCAATTTAACAAAAAAAAAATCTGTTTTTCTGATTCAGTTTTGAAATTTTGAAAATTAAGTAAAGCTAAAAATTGAGTTCTGTTTCGAGTGCTCGGTGCCTACACGTGGCTGGTGGCTACTGTATTGGATAGCACAGGTCTAGAAATACAAGGTAACAGAAGGAAGTTGTCTGAGCAATACTGCTGCTTAGTTCCGTCCCCAGAGAAACTCTGCACATGTGCACAGGAAGGTGTACAGGGGGAAGTTCCTTGCACCCCTGTTTACAGTGGCCACCAACCAGAACAACCCTCATCTCCATCAGTTGGGTTATGGCCAAAAAAATGGTGATGTATCCATTCTAAAGAATTTTCTGTCGTGGTTGAAAATAGATATGTGATTAGATCTCTAAGACACATCACTAGGTGGGGAAGGGGAGAAAGCAAGTTGTATAATGGGATGTCATTTTTTAAAAATACCACATGTTAAAATTGATTAGGTAGACAGACAGACAGACAGGTACACACCAGAGGTATTTCTATGCCTCTGTGGAGGGAGAGAGGAAACTTAGACTAACTTGCATTTGTTAAGAAGAATGCATTCATGTCTTATGCATATAATTAAAACTAAATCAGAAAAAAAGAACTCAAGATAGGGGATGTCTTGATGGAAGTGGAAAGATGAACAAAGACACCAGTTAAATAGAATTAAGTGCAACACAGATTATATGGTGTCTAAGTAAGTGTTATCACATGGTTGTAATATTTAATGCAGCTGTCAAAAGGAATTCTTCAAAAAGAAGATATACAAATTATATAGTGGCCTTTCTGTAAATTGGAAATGGGAAATGCCAAAGAGTGATCAAAACAAATTTCTGAGGCCGGCCTCCGCCCGCATTTTGGCGAACCTCCAGGTTACCCGTCCCGCTGCTGTTGCATGAAAAGCCTCCAGACCATGGTCCCAACTGGCACTCAACCCACTGACCTCGACATTTTCCAGCACACCAATTGTTTCTGTAGTTCCTATTTTCATAACCTGCCGTTCTTTTCCTTCCGTTTTCTGTGTTTCTTAAATACAGATGTTAATTAAGGGGTAATTAGGATCTGAACAAGTGGTGAGGAGATCAGACAACATAAGCCTTCTCAGGGAAGGGGAAGGAAAGTAATCTAAGCTTGGGGGATCCTTTCTTTACCTTAGAGAAACCCTGTTTCAAATGAATAGACACCCCAGTGCTCACATTTTGCCTCCCCGTAGATCAAGTTTACCCCACAGGCCCCAGGACATGGACTGAATAACTGAATCCTGATCCGAAGTTACCTTCCGCCTACCTGATGTTAACGGAGTAAACAGATTAGTTAAGACAGACAATTAAATCAACCGAGACGTTCGGGAAGCTTCTTGAACTTTGTGTACAAGTGTCCTGAAATTGGAGCTTCTGGGGAGCATTTGCTTCAAACTGTTTCCTGACTTGAAATTGCATTCCACTTCCCTCAGATCACAGCCTTTCACTAAGACAGGATTATGGGAACTCTGAACTATCTAAGCAGAGGATGTGGTGTGTGTCTGGGAATAAAAGTGAAATGAACAAACCTATAGAAAGTCGAACAATAACACCCACGAAGACGACATGATTCATACCTCAAGTGACAAGAGGGAAAATAAACAACAGAGCGTTAACTTCAGAAAGTATAAAACAGGAGAACAGTGATGAGACCTAATGAAACAGTCATGAAGAGACTTAAGGACTCCCATTAAGAAACAAAGCCCTTTTAGACGAGATGTTAACAATCGAACTATACCATGCTTCCGAGAGACCCACTTATGGAAAGTGAATCAAAAGTATTCAGTGAAAAAAGAGGGGGGGAGGGTGGTGACCTAAAATACAAGAAATACAAAAATAAAGGAAACAGAACAATACTACTAATTTTAGAGAAAAGAGGACAAAAAAGCGTTTTGGACAGAGTATTATTTTATGATTCCCCCTAAAAGGATCGTACCTTCACGTCTGTGAGATAAAAAGCAAAATAATGATAGAAAAAAAGAGAAACTGTCAAAGAATGTGAGATTCTACTTTGCATTTTTGAAACAGTTTCTACTGTCGTCTCCATTTATCTCTGTTATATGACATCAGTACAGAGGAAAGTCTTACAAGGGCTTTTCCTTGACTCCGAGAGACTGTGCTGAGCCTATATGCTGGCTGGGTCCCTTGTAACTACATCAGTAAGAAAAATTAACCTCCCGTGAATAAATGTAGCTTACCACGTGGAGGAAACAAGTGCAAGTCTCTACGATAAACACTAACAAATGCCATTTCCTCTATCAAACATTTATTTTTTTAAGATTTAAAAGTTAACATCCTTGGAGTATTTTGAGTCTTTGGGGGTATGAAAACAAATTTCTGAATTTAAGGAAGTTCCTGGCCTTTCTTAGTTATCAAACTTAGACAAAAACTTAATTAAATGATGACAGCAAATCACGAAAGGACAGATTTAACTTCATTTTGTGACTAGCATGTAAATAACCTTTTTAACGTGTCTTTAAAAAGAAATCTATGTAAGTAGAAGTCCGTGTTAGCATTCTCAAAAGAGCTGGAGTCAACAGTTATTTTAACTTGGAACTTTATGTTAAGTGCCATTGAATTTATTACCTCAAATTTAAAGCAAGGCTGAGGCAAAGAATGTGCAGATTAAACGTAATTATTTCTATAAATTATAAGGAATATTGACAAAAATAAAATTGAGCAAGAGATTAACAAACTATTCTCATTTGGACAGAACAAAATACAAGAAAATCAGAATTCGAATTGAAAAATGATAATATATCAGACTAAATGAAAACTTAAATTCCAAAGGCAGAAATTGTACAAGTCAGATTACATATTTGATAAAAAACAAACTATAAATGAATAACATCAGGTTAATGGGAAAAAAATCAAAATACTTAGAATTTTTTTAAATCTATAAAAATTACTTTAGGGAAAAGAGGAAATTAAAACTTAAGTTTCTGTTTATGTACAAAATAACACAAAAAGAACACTACCTTTCAAAACTGAGGAAATAGGAGCAACCCAGGAATCAGAGGCAAAATCATAATTTTATAACACTTTTACTGAGAAAGCATAAAAAGAAATAAGTTTCCCATAAAAAGATGCTATGGGAAAGAACTAAACGAACTAAGATAGAGGGTAGATGGACTCAGTCATGATAAAAGTAGCAATTATTATATGAAACAACAGAGAAGAACAAATGTTAAATAAATCCATTTCCTAGATCTTTGATAAGAGCAATAAAATAAAACATTAGAAAGATTTACCAAGGGAAATAGAGTGCTGCTTTCAAAATTTGGAAAGAAGAAAGGAGGTTTAAGCCAGAGATCGTTGAGATTTAGATGTTAAGAGAATATTTTGTCTACTCTATGCTAGTAACATTAAAATTTGTATGTCATTTTATGGTGCTTTTTTTTTTAACCAAGATGTATGGTAAACTATGTTTATTAATAGATTTCTGAACACTGAGTATTAACTATATTCCTGAAATAAGTTAGGTTTTCTTTAGTAACATCTTGCTAAATTATATTTATAAATGAGCTTGGTGCATAGTTTTTGTGACATAATTTTCAGGTTTTGATGTGCCTTTCACAGAAATATGAACATCTTTTACTTCTCTGTGCTCTGATACAATTTATATAGAAGCAGAATTGTTTATTTCTTGCCTATTCAGAAGAATTCCTCTAAGATACCCTCTGGGTCTGGTGGATTTTTGTTGGGGAGCTGGTTGATAACATTTTCAGTTTTGTTCCTGTTTATCGTTTTAGGATTTTTAGTTTGATACAGTTATTGATTATTTCTCTGGAAAATCATCTATGCCCTTCAGATTTTCAAATGTAATTGTACAAAGTTTTGCTAGGTACTAAATCTTTTCATTTCCTCTGTGTAATTCCCCCTCCTTACTTCTAACGTGGTGTTCGTGCTTCCCCCGTTTCTTCCTAACCAGTTCACTCAGTGGTTTGTCTGTGTCACTGTAACCGACCTCATCCCAAAGAGCCAGTACTTGGATTAACCAATTCTACCCTTTCAATTTGTTTTGTTTTCTAACTGATTAATTTCTTTCTTATTTTCTTCCTTCTGACTTCCTAGGGTAGCTCGTTGTTCCTTTTCTAACTTCTTTGAATACTGAATTCATTTGTTTTCTTTGCCTTCTGCGCTAATGTATCTGTCTCCAGCTCCGTGTTCTCCTCTTCACAACCCATATTTGCCACGTGACGTAGGTTTTGATGGGTATGGACTTTATATCATTATTTGAGATAGTGAGAAATTTGGGTTTACTTTTTTTCTTTGATCTCTCTCTCTCTCTTTCTCTCTTCATTCCCACAATTCTCCCCCACCCAAGTGGGTGGTAGTTTTTTCCCCCCCTCCTAGTTTTGTGGCTAATTTCCAGTTTTATTGCTTTGTGATTTGAAAATAGTCTGTCATATTTTTACTTTTTGAATTTTGTTAAGATTTTCTTTGTGCCTGATACGTAGTCCATTACTGTAAAAATTCCATGGGACCATGAAAAGATGCATCCTTTATTATCAGTGTACATGATACAAAATTACAAAGTCAACCTAACTGCATGCAACATTCAGGCCCCCTAAATCTTTGTTTTCAATTTCCTTCTCCACTGGGAGAAGTGAGCCACGTGTCTGTTGGTCCTTGGTGTCTGTTGGAAGCTGATCCTCTGATGATTTTGATGCTGTCTTCAGTGGCGTCCTCACACCATTGAAGTTTTAACCTAACTATAGAGTATGCACACCGTTTGTCATTATAAAATGCACCTGTTGGTCTTGATTACCTCATTTAATTCTAGTTTCAACTTTGTCTGATGTTAATATCACGAACCCGCTTCCTTTTTGTTATCTTTACCTTTGTTCATAATCTTCAACCTTTCTGAGATACCTTGTTTTACATTTTCTTTTGTTTTCAACCAAAAGTTGTGTTTTGCTTTTTTGACCCAAGAAGTCTTTCTCTGTAAATTGCTTTTTAAAAAAAAACTTCACCTACATTTATTGAAATAACAGATATGATTTGTTTTCATTCTCTTATATGCTCTTTTTAAAATATTTCCTTTGTTTTCTATAGTTTGATACAAGCATTATGTTTTCTTCACTTCCTCTTGGTTTATGGTCATCTTTAGCTTTATAATTTGAGGTTGCCTTTATACTTTTAGATAATACTTTAAACCTCCACCTCCCGATCTGTCAACTTTGGTGCATGTCTGTTGAGTTCCCAAAAATAAAGGAAAATGGGTGAGCTCACTGTGTTTCTGTTTTGTCAGGTGTTGAATCAGGGATAGGGCAAGGTGAGGAGCAAAGGGAAACAGAGCTAGGCTGAGTCTCGGAGCCATGGTGGCTACTGGAGGCTGGTTTCTGTTTTCTGCAATTGCATTAAGTGCCCCATCCAGGGTTCACTCCATCTCAGTTATCCCCTCACCCAGCTTTCCCAGGGATTCCTCCCACTCCCCTCATAGCCAGGAGTGGGGAGAGGAGGGAACAGGCACCAGGTTCGTCCGCACACCCTCAGGGGACTTCTCTGATTTACCTTAGCTTTACTGTCTCCTCTTCTGTCCAGTCCTTTTATGGCAGGAGATGGTTAGAGCGAGGTGGTTGAGAGCAGTCTACGTCTCCTTTCCTTTTCCTGATGTCTGGGATAAACCAGGCTGGCATGGGTTAGCTTTTAGGACACTGAGATGGAAGCAAGTAGCTTCTCCCCCAGCAAGCGTGGGAGCCTTTCCCCCAGGCTGCTGGCTCATCCCGTCAGTTGCCTTTTCTCCAAATGGCGGGATGTTACTCAGATTTTTCAGAATTTTCACCTTTATCTCTATCCATTCCTCTCTTCCTGGGGTGCAGGGCAGAAGCTGCCTGTTGAAGCTTCTATAATTTTTTCATTGACATTTTAAAGCCATAACGTGACATCATTAACCTTCCTCTCTTCCTCTAAATACTCCTGGTGGTTTTTTTTTTTTTTTAACCTAGATTTTTGTCAGCTTTTTGTTCATTTCATTGTACTGGGATAGGAAAAGTCTGTCTCTTTGCTTCTCTCCTCCTTTATATTCCAGAAGCTTCCCTTATCTTTGCAGCATAATACTCTGTAGTATAAGTGTACCATAATTTAGCTAACCATCCTCTTAGAGCAGTTAATTAGTGGAGCAAGCAATTAATGCACAGTATGATAAGAAAGCAGAGAAAATCATGTTTACACAGATCTGGTGAGTTTTTCATTGATATGGTCCTCAAAAGGCACAATCTATTGAAGATCTTAAAAACGTCTGTACTCTTTAGTTCAGAAATTCCATGTATAGAAATTTATCTTAAGATAACAATTATCGAAGAGCCTAATGATTGCTATGCAAGAATCTTTATTGGTGCCTTATATGGAAGACCCGAAATGCTGGAAACCATCCAAGCATCTAACAATAGAAAACTGGTTGAGAAAATCATGGTACATTCATGCGATGGCATCTACACTGTCATTAGCTGTTGGAAGGGAGTGCTAAAGAGACCTTTCCCTTTTGCAGCTGGGCCAATCCTAGGTACACTGCCTGTGTTTTCATTCTCCTTTCACTGGCCTTATAGTGAGTGGAAATAATTTCTAGATTCTAGCAGTGCAGTAACTCCCAGCCCTGGTTCTGGTGAAGGTTGGACAGCTCTGAGTATAATTGTGTGTGTGTGTATGTGTGTGTCCAGGTGCACATGTGCATGCGTATATACATGTGCGTGTGCACATACACACATCCATGCTTATGCAGGAATATTTGCAAAAGCGTGCAATAAGCTAGAGAAAATTGTTTTTACCAGCATCACTTCCATGGAGAGCCGTGAATTTATTTGAAAGAAATTCCCTTGATAAACTACTCAGAAGGAAGTATGAGATGCCCAAGTGATCTACATATGGTCAGAAATGACTTGTAAGAGACAGGGAGAGGAATCTTTTAGTTTATTCCAGAAGAAGAGAGAAGGGAGAAGAGGACGTGGGAAGATGTGTCCGGGGCCCCCAAGACTGCCCTCAGGTTTGAAGATTTGCTAGGAGGACTCCGAGAACTCAGACAAGGTGTTGTAGTCACAGTTAAAGTGTATTAGAGGGAAAGGAGACAGATTAAAATCAGCAAAGGAGGGAGGTACATAGGGCAGAGGGCAGGCAGTACCCTCTCAGTGGAATCATAGCGAAAATGCTTAATTCTCCCAGCACCGCTGTGTGACACATACACACAGCGTTGTCAGCCAGATACGCTCACCTAAGCTTTGATGCCCATGGTTTTTACTGGGGGTCAGTCATGTAGACATGGGGTGACTGTGTAGCTGACCTTAATTACCCAGTCTCCAGCATCTCCAGAGGTCAAACTGATGCAGCATCACCCCACTATAAATCACATGTTAGCATAAACTTTTGGGGGGGGTGATTAGGTTTATTTATGTAGAGATACTGGGGATTGAACCCAGGACCTTGTGCATGCTAGGCAGGCGCTGTACCACTCAGCTATCCCCTCCCCCTGAAGACACTCTTATTAGGCAGGATAGTTCAAGGGCTTAGAGATTATCTCCTGGGAGCAGATCAAAGGCCAGTCCTTTTTTTATTCTATTTTTTGAAACATGCAGGGTTTGACCATCCCAAGCCTGCTGAGTTAACCTTTTAGTGCATAGAAGAGAACGCTGAATGAAAGCAGAAAGACATCAGAAGACTCTTGTGGACAGAGCATCCTGCCAATAATCCTCAAATACCCAAGAAAAGCCTGTAATAAATCCTGAAACCTTCCTGTCTATGAAGGGCTTATGACAATCTGTGAGCAAGAAGAGTTTTGCGTCAGAGAAAGAGTGTTTGTTTGGGGCGAGGGTGGTGGAGACAGACAGAAGGCAGGGGAAGTTAAGCCACAGGACTGGAAGGACTCGCGCAGAGGGTTGCAGTCAGATTCTAACAGGGGAGCCAGACCTGGGGTGGAGAGGCCACTCTGACGAGGAGAAAGGGCAAACATAGTTTTCAAAGCATCGTTTCACTATCTTCTTTGTGTGACTCATTGGCATCCTGCCTTTCCTTAAGTGGTGGTTTTCAGCTTTAGCTGTACATCCCAATCACCTGGAAAGAATTTTTCTAAATGGCTCCACCCTGACTGACTCAGAGTCTTTGGGTATGGGGGATGGGCATTAGTATTTCAAGATAATTTCCTGGATGAATGCAAAGCCGGGGGTGAGAGCCACTGCTCCAATGTGTTTTTGTCATAGTCGTAATGATGGTCTTGTTTGCATGCTATGTGAAAACAGGGTCTCCCAGCCTCCCCACTACTGACATTTTGGCCAGATAAACTTTTGTTTTGGGGCACTGCTGCATTGTAGGATGTATGTTTAGTAGTCCCTCTGGCTCCCCACCCCCCGCCCCGTGTGCCAGCAGCACCCCACTCCCCAGTTACGACAATAAAAAAATGTCTCCAGACACCAGCAATGTCCCCTAGAGGGTCAAAATCACTCCTGCCTGAGAGCCTCTGCCTTAAAAGAATTATGGAAAGTGCCACTTGTAGAAATTTGGGGGGTGGGGGGGTGGGGATTGTGGACACATGCCTTTTCCTGTTCCTCCTCTACGTTCCAATAATGTATCGATCAATCTTTATGCGACGGTGGTGCCAGGCAGCTGTGGTCCACATTCGGTGGGAAGTCGTGAGCAGTTGTCCTAGAGAACTGACACATACCGACGGAAGGTGAAAATCTTCTCCGGGTTCCTGAGAAATGCGTTTAAAAGCACAGCCTCGTAACAATCCCAACTGCAACACTTACCCACTGGGTTAGCCTGGTTTTTCAACCTTTGACGAGCCAGAGACTCTGAAACTAACTAATCCCTCTCTCTTGCTCGTGAGTCTGTGGTCAGTTGGCGGTTGTTCTGATCTTGTCCGGGCTCAGCCATGTGTCCGGGGTCAGCTGCTGGTCGGGGAGGTGGCTCTGCTGATATTGGTTGGGGCCGTGGCTGGAACAGCTGGATTTGGCTCCACCTGACCTCTCATTCTTCAGGAGGCCAGCCAGACCTGGTGCACGTGGTGGTCACGGTTCCAGAGGAACGAGCAGAAATGTGCCTGGCCTCTTGAGGCTGATGTTGAAACTGGCCCATCATCCCTCCCCTGCATTCTTCTGGTTTGAATTGATCACAAGGTCAGCGGGTGGGAAAGCCGATTCCGCTCTCGATGGGAGGAGCTACGGACTCCCTTTGCAAAGTGACTGCCATGTGACAAACCTGGGGAGAGATGGAGAATTTGTGGTCATTTTTGCAATCTACCACGTTTTAGCAGGCAATTAACCTCATGAAGCCTTGGTTTTCTCATCTGTAAAATGGGGATGGTATTGCTTCCCTCAGAGTTGTTGTGAAGATGATTCGATGCCTCATGCATAGTTGATGCTTCTTCTAAACCATTGCTACTTTGGCCATCTTGTTATTCTACTCTTGAATAGATTTCAATGGTTGCACTTTACTCAGTGAATGAAATCCGAATTCCTTAGTGCCACTAAGAAAGATCTGGACCTTGTCTGTCTGCCCCTTCCCCACTTCAGTGACTCTGAACTACTTGAAGTTTCCAGAAAGGGCATTATCTTCATGATGTGTGCACCATGTCTTCACCAATGCTGTTCCTTCCGCCTGGGATGTCCACCTATGTCCTTGATGACCTGAACAATTAGAAGCAGCCAAAATGCAGCCCCCTCTAGGGCTGACTCTTGCCCACCCCTGCCCCCTCTGAGAAGAGCTCATTATTTGTTCTTCATGAAGGTCAGCAGATTTCAGGTGGGACACCCATGGAGCATAAGATACCGAACCACGTAGTGAGAATGTCATCCCCCTCCAGTTGTTTTTCAGCCCTTCACTCAGGAAAGTTTCATTTTGGTGCTGGTGTGTCTTTAACACGTTTCTCATACTTGCCAACCTTTTTTTTCCCCCCGAACAGAGTGAACCCGAGTCTTAAAACTTCCAGTAAGAAAAAAGCATTAACTAGGCTGCAATAGCACTGAACTGTTTCTATCACTTGTATTTTTAGTTACTTTCTCTCATGGCAAGTGATACTAGTTTTACATTTTTCATAGCGCTGTAAACTTTCCTTCAGAAATCACATTTATTTGACTAATAAAAAGAGAGTCAAGTTCAAGGGGGAAAACCTGAAATGAGTAACAAACGTGGGTGGTGCTCAGGACAGAAATAGAGAGGGGGGAGGTCCTTGAGTGACAAGTTTGGAAAAACCCTGAAATCCATCAACTGGACAATCTCTTCTAATAAAAATCCTATCGCTCTTCCAGGACTCCCTCGTTGTCCACGAAGTCATGTCTTTGTCTAACTCTAGGTCCACAGCCAGTGAGGGCAGGAATCACATCTTCTCAGCCTCTGATCCCAGCTCCTCACAAAAAGGCTGGCAAATTTGGGCAGTTGGGTACCATTCAAGGGAGAAGAGGGAGTTGCAGTGAGTCATAATTCTGTACTCAGCTGATGGCTGTTATCCCCATGGTGTAGGAGGAGGGAGGGGAGTAACAGTAGTCATTGTTATAGTAATAGCAAGAATAGTAACAGTACCAATACCAGTAGTAGCTGTAGTAATAGGAGGAGTAATAGGGATATTCACAGGAGTAAGAGTAGCAACCACTTATTAAGCATCTAATGCAGGTCAAGTGGGCTTAACTCTGTGTGCACCTGCTCCTTAATTTCCCATCACAACCCTACGAGGCAGCTACTCTTATTACCTCCGTTTCACAGATGAGGACATTGATCTTAATGAGGTAAAGTAATTAGCCCCAAGCCGCTCCGCTGGGAAGTAGCAGAGCTGGGAGTCTGAGGTCAGCCTGACTCCCAGGGTGGCGCGGCGTGGCTCATCACAAGGGACATCCCCTTCCACTAAGGTTTCCAGCGTGCCATGCTTTGCACCTCTCTGAAGGCAACAGGAATGCTGCTTCAGCAGTTCATGTATAATTTAAGGGAATTCTGAAGCAGTTTGAATATTTAAATTATGTCTTATAGAGGCGGTGTAAAAACTCTGCTTCTCTTCGGTCTACAATCCCCAGAAATTCACCAAAATATCTGAGAACTCTCCTGTCTCCAGCTCCAAACACCACCCCCCGCCCCGGTCCCACCCATGCCATTCCCAGCCTCTGTTCGCTCGTTTTACTGAAGAAATGAGATTCAGATGGAAAAATACTGGCACAAGCTTGACCGAGGTTCTCTAATAAAGACGCTGTGCATCACACATTAGCTGCTGCCGTTGCTATGGTAACAGCCACGATTTCTCCCAGACAGCTCGGGTCTGAAGGGAGGGTGGACCCTAGGGGAACAAGTGGATTTCTCCAACCTGTCAGTCCCTCTCACCTTTCCTGTTTCTCTCACCTCCCCCCCCCCCCCCGACTCCCACCAGCTCCCCCCTCCCCATCCTTAGATGACGCTGACAGCCGGGACTAGCACCCCCTGGGCCGGCGTAATTAGCATCTGGCTCTGAGCCCGATCTCCTGGCAGCACATTCCTCACCTTCCTCGCCAGCCAATCTCCTTTCCCCAGCATCCCTCCATCAGCACTGCAGCAGCTGCGGCAGGGACAACCTCAGCTCCAAGGTCACCACCAGAGCCAGCAGTGACAAAGCACCGCCCCCCTCCCCAGTGGGCATCCCACCAGTCAGTGCCTCACTGTCATCTGAGCCACTGGGGGCTAGTAAGACTGTGATTCTGACCAAAGGGGGTGTCCTCAGGAGGATGGGTAAAGGCTAAATACCAGTTCTTTGAGGGGCTAAGAGATTCATTTGGTTTAGGATTAATCGATTAAGCTCTCCAGGATAGAAGGACCAGGGGCAACAGGAGCATGAGATGGCCCAGAAGGGTGAGGAAGGAATCAGGGAAGTCTGGGTGTCGCTGCAGCCTGGAGCCTGGGGTGCTGAGGATGGCGGTGGTGATGATGAGGATGAAGGATGCTGATCATTACGATGACAGCAGTACCATTTGCTGTGTGCTGGGTGCTGTGCTGAGCCCTTTCCAAGCCTTGGTGCATTGAATCCTCACATCGACTATGGAGCAGGATGTAGTGACGAGCAGCAGCTACTGCGACTACACCCATTTCACAGATGGGGATATAAGGCCCAGAGAAAAGTTAAGCATCGCACCCTGAGGAAGCAATCACAGAAATCCAGAATGTGGGCCATGCTATACGACAGTTGGCCTGGACTCTTCACCAATATGAATGTCACTGATGAAAGGGTAGGGGTCTTTTCTAGAAAAAAAAGGAGAGTAAAGAGACATAAAAACCAAATGTAATGTGAGTTTTGATATGGAAAATAAAAACAGCCATAAAAGACATTTGAGGGGCGTTTGGTAAAATTTGAATATGGACTGCGTATTTGATGACTATCAAACTGTTGCTAATTTTCGCTACGTGTGATAATGGTGGTGTGCTAATGTTGGAGAATGTTCTTATTTTTAGGTGATACAGGCTGAAATATTTAGGAGAGAAATGTTAGGATGCTGTAATTTACTTATACATATACATACTCTGTGATGTTTTCCAACACCAGCTTCTCTGGACACCAAAATGGTGTCCAATCCAGCTCAAGTCTGACACTGGCTACCCAGAGTTAGCACGGACCCCTCAGGCTAAGGGCACAGTCCCACTAGACCGCCTCACTTCAAATGCCAGTCGTGAGCCCCCAGTTCTGACTGACCGGCTGGAAATTCAGGGGATTCCCTCAACCCCCTGCCCCTCCGCCCTGGTTCAACATTGCACTAGAATGATGCGTAGAACTCAGGAAAGCACTTCACTTACATTTACACATTTATTATAAAGGCTACAACTCAGAAAGGGCCAAATGGAAGGGTTGCATAGGGCAGAGCATAGACAAGGGGTGGGGGGTTTCCACAGCCCCTCCAGATGCACCACCCTCCCGGCATCTCCATGTGTTCACCAACTCAGAAGCTGTCTGAACGCCATCATTCAGAGGTTTCTATGGAGGCTTCGTTACAGAGGCAGGATTGATTAAATCAGTGGCCATTGGTAATTAGCTCTTATGTCCAGCCCCTCTCTTTTCCCAGGAGAGGGGTGAGGCTGAAAGTTCCAACCCTCACATCAAGCCTTGGTCTCTCTGAGGACCAGCACCCATCCTGAAGCTCTCTAGTGGTCCCCAGCCACCAAGCATCTCATTAGCATACACAAGACTCTCTCCTCCCTCCAGAGTTTCAAGAGTTTCAGGAGCTATTTGCCAGGAACCTGGGACAAAGACAGCTTATTATTATTATTATTATTATTATTATTATTATTATTATTATATCAAATTTATACTATAGCAAATATAGCAAAATGTGAACATTGACTCTAGGCAGTTCATCATTGGGTTATCAATAGTACATCATATGAGTCATGACAGTACTTAGTCTTTCTTTTCTTATCATGAAAATTTTCATGATAAGATTATGAGAGCGTGTAGAAAAGAAAGCTTAAGTAACTTGCCCAAGACCCAAGGTCACAGAGCTATTAGGTATCAGAAGTGAACTCAGATCTGAGACACCTGGCTTCAAAGCTTGTGTCCTGGAGCTCGACTTTGCTGCCGTCCCAGAGAGAAAGAGAGAGAGAGAGAGAGAGAGAGAGAGGAGAGGGCCTCACGCACCTGGGAATGCCAGAGGGTTCCCTTTGCAAGGGCCGTGTCTCAGGTAAAGGTAAAGAAGCAGGTTCCAGCAGTGTGTGAGAATCCCACTGGCCCAAGCAGTGAAACCCCCCTTCAGCAACTCACTCAGGATGTATTTTTGCGAGACAACTATGTGACCCTCACCGGCTGCAAAAATGCGGTTGTGAATGAAAACAGACCAGAGTCCCCTCCTTTGAGGTACTTACATTGCATCTACTTTAGATGACGTTCTTAGCAGCCGAGCCGGGTGTCAGATACCACCAAACCATAAAACATCCTAGGAAAGGGAGTCCGGGATATAATCCGTCACTTTTGTAGCCTTTTTTAAATGTCTGTAATAACAACATCAACATCAGCAACGATCTCGAGAGTAGTTCTTGTTTTTATTGAAGTGTAGTCAGTTTACAGTGTTGTGTCACTTTCTGGTGCACAGTCATGCTTCAGTCATACATGTACATGCATGTATTCCTCTTCATAGTCTCTTTCATTATAGGTCGCTACAAGGTATTGAATATAGCTCCCTGTGCTCTACGGTATGACCTTGTTGTTTATCTATTTTATATACAGTAGTTAGTATCTGCAAATCTCAAACTCTCAATTTACCCCTTCCTATTTACCCCTTTCCTCCTGGTAACCATAAGTTTGTTTACTACGTCTGTGAGTCTGTTACTGTTTTGTAGTTGAGTTCATAATGTCCTTTTTCTTTTTTGATTCCACATATGAATGATCTCATATGGTATTTTTCTTTCTCTTTCTGGCTTACTTCACTTAGAATGACAATCTCCAGGTCCATCCATGTTGCTGCAAATGGCATTATTTTATTCTCTTTCATGGCTGAGTAGTATTCCATTGTATAAATATACCACAACTTCTTTATCCGGTCATCTGTTGAAGGACGTTTAGGTTGCTTCCGTGTCTTGGCTATTGTAAATAGTGCTGCTATGAACACTGGGGTGCATGTATCTTTTCAAATTAGAGTTCCCTCCAGATATATGCCCAGGAGTGGGATTGCTGAATCATATGGTAAGTCTATTTTAGTTTTTTGAGGAACTTCCATACTGTCCTCCATAGTGACTGTACCAATTTATATTCCCACTAACAGTGTAGGAGGGCTCCCTTTTCTCCACACCCTCTCCAGCATTTATCATCTGTGGTGTTTTTAATGATGGCCATTCCTACTGGTGCGAGGTGATACCTCATTACAGTTTTGATTTGCATTTTCAAGAAGATTTTTTTAAAAGCACTATGTCCAAAATTTAGCTTCAACATTAACCTTCAGGATGAGCCTTAAAGACTCCTGCTGAGATTTGTCACTTTCTCATTTTGAGAAAATGAAGTTCTAATAGACTTGCACTTAATAAGCATCTTCATAGTTTGATCTGTGCTTTGCTCAAAATTCAGGACTATGTTGCTGGCTTTGCTGGGTGTTTTTATCTTCCACTGATCCTTAAAAAGCCAGGAGGTAGGCAGTGGTTTTCCCCCAGGTTGTGCAATAGAATCACCTGGCAAGTTTTGGCAACTACTGATAGCCAAGCGCTAAGCTTCAAGGATTCTGAATGAAGTAAGGTAGGGTCTAGTCTTGTCTTAAATACGCTATAGAAATAGAGTTGGTAACTTTTCCCTGTTGTCTTTCTGCCCTCCTGCTCCAAATATTGGTTGAAGCATCTATTCAGTCTTGAAGGCATTCCAGCAACACATGTAGATCAACAAATTAAACTAATAATAGATTATTGAGGAGTTAAAAAAAATAAAAACTTGGGACTTACAAAAAATATTTAATATTTGATGCATGAGATGAATTACAAAGATGAAAGCACTCAGAAGAAAATGTTTCTCCTGATGCAAAGATTTACTGCAAAGAAGGCAGCATGTTTGAGAAATGGTCTATACTCAAAGAGATAAAAGGACAGATCATGGGCCAAGAGTGGGGAAAAAAAGGAGATGCAGAGGAAAAGTTAACAAAGCATCAACTTAACAAAAATCTTATTGGAAACAGGGAAAGCAGAAATGACACAGGAAAAGGTTGTATCAATGCAACAAAAGAACCTGAGAAATGCAGAGGGAGTAGATCAAGATGTGAAAAAAAAATAACAGAAGGAAGTGATCATGGAGCTTCTAAATTCAGTGCGGTGGGAAAGAACTGGCCTGGAGTCTTAAAGTTAAAAGTAATGATATAACACAGCAATAGTTCGATCTCCAGCATCATTATCAAGGGGAAGAGGAGAAGATGGGAGGGGCTATGCAAATCTCCCTTGAAAGTGCACTGTTAGAGATGATGAAAGTCTGGTTGAGGCGACATTTCATCAGACCTAGAAGCATCTTGAGTCTCTCCCAAGGAGTAAGGTCTACAGATTACAAATCACTTTTATTGACAGTAACGTTTTGCAAAACATACCTGTTTTCAGATCCTAAAGGCAAGTCAATGTCTGAACATGGATTAATAAAATGAAATGGGGGGGATGCTACAAAGTAAAAACAAAACAGCAGTTTGGATATGATTATTTGGAAAGCAAGTAAACAGGAAAATGCCAATGGCAAATTAGTTCTAGAACTTCCCAGTGCTGGGCACCTCTTTCTAAATGCTCCCTCCCAACAGAAGGCCCATTCGGGTCTAATGCTGATGTTTATAAATGGTCTGCTTTTTATTTCCAACTTGTAAGTGATTCAAAAGTAAAATAGTATTAAATGATTCGGTGGGCCCACAAACAGTCAGGTGCCGATTCTCCTGGTGGGATGAGTAACTTGGGACTAGTTAGAAAGGGACTTTGCAAGTAACAGAGCCTGGATTTCAGGGAGAAGTGGCAGCATCTTTTTCTCTCCATTGCAACGGACTAACACATAAAAGCAGATGAACTGTTCGGGGTATTGTGACAGAATGACACCCTGTAAAGGAACCCTTTTAAGCATTATTTATTCTCTTAAAACACAACCCCACCCCACACAGCATGCACACATGCACACACACATACAGGCTCCGCTAAATCTGAACAATTATGTGAAGTAAACTTTTTTCAAAAGCATCACACGGAAGATTATGAAAAGACTGCCAGAGGAAACATCTCAGTCAACCTGCTCGAATTCTCCAACCCACACTACCAATTTCATACAGTTCTCAGATCCCAAGAGGAAGGAAAAAAATTACAGAAACAAGGCCTCTGATGGACAGAAAGGACAACTTGAAACTGCAAGGGAAGTGCACAAAGATATTTTGCTTGAGAAAAACTGGTATACAGCTCAATAACGAAAACACCAACAACTGATCCAAAAAATGGGTGGAAGACCTGAACAGACATTTCTCCATCCCCATCCAGATGGCCAAGAGGCACACGAAAAAATGCTCAATATCACTAATTATATTTGCAGAAATGCAAATCAAAACTATAATGAGGTGTCACCTCACACCGGTCCGAATGGCCATCATTAAAAAGTCCACAGATGAGAAATGCTGGAGAGGGTGTGGAGAAAAGAGAACCCTCCTACACTGCTGGTGGGGATGTACATTGGTGCAGCCACTATGGAGGACAGTATGGAGTTTCCTCAAAAAACTAAAAATAGACTTACCGTATGATCCAGCAATCCCACTCCTGGGCATATATCCAGAGGGAACTCTAGTTTGAAAGAAACATGCACCCCAATGTTCATAGCAGCACTATTTACAATAGCCAAGACATGGAAACAACCCAAATATCCATCAACAGATGACTGGATAAAGAAGTTGAGGTGTATATATATACACACACACACACACATATATACATAAATATATATACATACACACACTATATATATATAGCTAGATATATATATATATAATGGAATATCATTCAGCCATAAAAAGAATGAAATAATGCCATTTGCAGCAACATGGATGGACATAGAGATTATCATACTAAGTGAAGTAAGTCAGACAGAGAAAGAAAAGTACCACCAAGGGGGCGGGGGGTGGGAAGAGATAGACTGGGGTTTCAAAATTGTAGAATAGATAAACAAGATTATACTGTATAGCACAGGGAAATATATACAAGATCTAATGGTAGCTCACAGAGAAAAAAATGTGACAATGAATATACATATGTTCATGTATAACTGAAAAATTGTGCTCTACACTGGAATTTGACACAACATTTTAAAATGATTATAAATCAATAAAAAATGTTAAAAAAATACCATATGATATCACTTATATGTGAAATTTAAAAAAAAAAGTCACAGATAAACTTAGGTACAAAACAGAAACAGACTCACAGACATAGAAAACAAACTTATGGTTACCAGTGGGGGAAGAGGGTAGGAAGGGATAAATTGGGAGTTTGAGATTTGCAGATACTAACTACTATATATAAAATAGATAAACAACAAGGTCATACTGTACAGCACGGGGAACTCTATTCAATATCCTGTGATAACCTATATTGAAAAAATATAAAAAGGAGAATGTATATATGTATAACTGAGTCACTATGGTGTACACCAGAAACTAACACAGCATTGTAAATTGACTATACTTCAACTGAAAAAAAGAAAAGTTGGAATTCTTCCCGCTGAGGTGGCAAATGCCTGGAATCCTAAGATTCCATCTTGCTAAAGATATGGACACATTTCAGCTTTGGAAAAGGAGTCAGTTTCAAAATGAGACACTGAGCACCCACGAGGCACGCAGGAATTCCCAGCACCTCAGCCTCTGCGCTCGGGGACATATCTGCTCCTCTGTCTGCTGGAGACTGCAACTTCACAGTCACAGTCCAGAGGGATATGCGCCCTCCCACCGCTTGGCTTTTCTTCCTACTCTTACCCCACTTTTCAAAAGCAGTCCTCTTCTTCTGGCCTGATGGAACTATTCACAGCCCAAGTATTAGGGACTGAACAGGAAAGGAAGAGCTGGCAGCCTCCCAGACACTAAAATAACATCAAGGATGGACCTTTAATTCAGATGATGTCTCATAAAGCATATATGTTCCAATAGAATAAGAAGAGTCAAGAATGGTTTACATTATCTCTACCTCCTCACCTCTCAGTCACCCCTTAACCTTCCCCCCTTCCCACTCCCCACTTCTGAAACTTTTCTCACCATGGTCACCAATGACCTCCTTTTTGCACCAAGGGAGACATCTTGATTTCTTGACTGTGTGTGACATAGCTTCCCAGTCCTTTTTCTTCCAGTCCTCTCCTGCAAATCCATGACACCCCCTCCTGCCTCTCTGACTTGCTCCTTTATCTTCTCTCTCCTTTTGCCTTCTCTTTCCTTTACCCCATCCCGTAGATGTTCCTATTCCTCAGGGATCCACTAGCCTTCTTCCCTCTAAATATCACCACCATGCCACTGACGTCTTATTTTCTGTCTCGAGTCCAGGCATCACTGCTGAGCTCCCAGACTGGTGCCCAGTTGCCTCCTGACTATCACCTCGCTGTCCCAGAGATTCCTTCAACTCAACATATCCAACACTGAGTTTATTATCCTTCCCTAAGTCTGTTCCCCCTCAAGTTTTCGTCCCCTTAGGCAAGGGGCCAGAGTCCACCAGTTGCCCAACCTTGAAAGATGGAAATCATCTTGAACTCCTCCCTCTCCCTCACTCACCATATCCAGTCACTTCCAGATGGTGGTGAGTCTACCTGTTAAATCACTTATGAATTCATGACCACTGTCTTGCTTCTCATGCTTGTGATCTCTCTAGTTGCCTTGTCTTGCCTCTGCTATCCTGTAAACTCCATGAGGGCTTGAGCTTGGTCTGTCTTGCTCGCCGTTTTATCCTCTGAACCTAGACTATGCCTGGGCACAGTATATATTTGTTGGGCTCAGTGCATCTTTGTTGTATGGATGAATAGCTCCTTGATCAGCTCCTTCCTTGAATCACCTGTTCTTCTTCTATTATCTTTCATCATATGCATCATTCATGTGGTTGCTTATCTTTCCCAGGGCAGGTAATGGCTACGATGGCCCCCAATGATTCTTGCCTTCTGACATTCATGCCCTTGTATAATCTCCTCTTTCATGAGGGCTGGACTGAGCGAATCATTTCCAATGAACAGAATGTGATGAAAGTAATGGGATATCACTTCTAAGAGTCAGTGACAAAAAGATTCTGGCTTCCATTTTTTGTGCCTTCTCTTGCTTGCTGTCTCTGAGGGAAGACAGCTACTATGTGGTGAGCTAGCCTATGGAAAGACCCACGTGACAAGGAATGGAGGAAGAACTTCTAGCCAACAGCCAGCAAGGAGACCTGCCACCAATCATGTGAGTGAGCTCAGAAGTAGGTTTTCTCTCACTTCAGCCGTCAGATGAGACCGCAGTCCTAGTCAACACATTGATTGCAGGCTTTTAGAAGACCCTGATTCACAGAAACTGCGAGATAACAAATATTTGTTGCTTTAAGCTGCTAAATTCGGGGGTATTTTATGGTGCAAAAATAGATAATTAATACATGACCCAAGGCTCAGTTGCCAACTGCAAACTCTAAAACTTCTTTTTTTCAAAAAAATGAAGTATATTTGATTTACAATGTTATATTAGTTTCACGTGTACAGCAAAGTGATTGAATTATACATTTTTTTTCTTTTTCAGTTCTTCTCCATCATAGGTTATTACAAGATATTGAATATGGTTCCCTGTGCTCTACAGTAGGTCCTTGTTATAAATCTTCTAATGGCCTAAATTAACTTGGTATTCCTGTACTGTGACTACTATGGAGCGGTTAAGAGAAACAAAGTCAGGCTATTGGTCCTAATGTAAGGCTTTCACAAATTGGATTTTAGAAAGCAAGATGAACAATACTTATTGTATGACATCATTTATGTAAAAGAAGAGAAACCACCTCAACACATAATATACTTTCTGTAGCTACATGTAATTGTATGGAAATGCATAGAAAGAAGTCTGTTGGTAAATACATCAACACATAGCAGCGGTTACCTTGGGGTAGTTAAGAAGAAATTAAAACTTAGCCTCTATTTTTTGAAATTTTAACATAAAGACTGTATTTATGTATAACTTTTGTAATCAAAAAAGTAAATAATATTTTAAAAGGAAAGAAGCAGGCTTAGAGGTTTTATAGTTCAAAATGGAGATAAATTTTTTTAATTAATAAAGCCTATCCAAATAAAACTCAAATAATATAGACTACATAAAATAGAAAATGAAAATCCATAATTGCCTCATTGCCCCAGTTAATCATTATTAACAGTTTGTTTTATATTCTTCTATATTTTCTTTTAAATCTAACAGATAAAAACATGGAATCGTACTTTACTTATAATTCTGGAGTAAGATTTTTTTTTTCTATTAATGATATACTGTGGACATCTTTCTATATTGATATTTGGGGCTACTAATTTTTTTCCGTTTCCTTGCATGTCATTCATTATATACATGTGCTGTAGTTAATGCAACTGCTAAAATGTAAGTTCCACGAGAACAAGACTTCATCAGACTTGTTTACTGCTGTGTCCTTAGGAGCCAGAACGGGGCTTAAAGCTTAGTAAGTACTCAAAACATATCCGCTGAGTGAATTATCTAGTCAACTACGGATGGACAAACAATTGGTTTGATTCTGTAATAGAACATCTTTTCACACTAGTATGGTTATTTCCTTGGGATAAATTCCTAAAGATGAAATTGCTAGGTCAAAAGGATATCTTCAGATTTTGAAACACGTTGCCAAATTCCCCTGCATTTAGCCTCTCCTGTATTACATTCCTACCCATCAGTAGATAAACTTACCTATGTCCCCCGCATCCTCACCAGTATGGGATAATATTCATCTCTGACGTGAAGTTGCAATGGGGTTCTCAACTATAAATATTATATTGGGCAAAAAATTTGTTTACAAAACAGAAACAGATTCACAGACATAGAAAACAAACTTTTGGTTACAGGGGAGGAAGGGGTAATGAGGGGAGGGATAAACTGAGAGTTTGGGATTTGCAGACACTAACTACTATAAATAATGTAGATAAACAAGGTCCTACTGCACAGCACAGGGAACTATATATATATATTTTTTATCTTTTTGTTGGGGGAGGTAATTAGGTTTACTTATTTACCTTTGATGGAAGTACTGGGGATTGAACCCAGGACCTTGTGCGTGCTAAGCATGCACTCTACCACTAAGCTATACCCTCCTCCCTGGGAACTATATTCAATATCTCATATTAAACTATGATGGAAAAGAATGTGAAAAGGAATGTATATATGGTTATATATATATATATATATAGTGGTTTCTTTTCTTTTACATGAATGATATCATATATATATATATGTAAAACCAAATCACTGTGCTGTACACCAGACACTAACCCAACATTGTAAATTGACTGCACTTCAATAAAAAATTTTTTAGTAAGTACTGTTTTGGGAAATTGGAGAGCAGATCCTTTTTGAGACAGGGCAGAATGTCTGAGCCTACCATGCTTGAGAAATTAATTTGGATGAAATGTGCAGCAGTCAGGGTCCCAGCAGGAAAGAGCAGGCGCACTCAAAGTAGGTAATTTAAGGAGCGTGCAATAAAGAGACTCTTTCCAAAGGAGGGCAGGGTGTTGGAAAGTCATAAGTAGCCTCAGGGACTAATGCCAGTGGGCTCTGTTGTCACCCCTAGACCTGAAGGAGGGACCAAGGGGAAGGGTGATTACTGTAACCTGGAGACTGAGAAGCCCAGGTGGAGAGGGCCACCAGGCAGGACCACCTGGTCAAAACCAATAGGAAGCCAGAGGGTAAGGGATCTCTTTGAATGGTCCATGTGTTTGACCTCCCAAAGGCACAGGGTATACGGCATACAGTAAGTGCTTAATAAGTGTGTCACTGAATTTAACCCTCAAGGGAATCCTTTAAGGTGGGCACTTATATTCCAGTGGGGAAACTGAGGCTCAGAGAGACTAATTAACTTACTAAAGGTCACACAGCTAGTTTTAGAGGGCGCCCAGGCTGTGTGCTCTGAAGTGCTATGCAGCTTGGATCCGAGGGCAAGCAGACGGTGGTGACCATCAACATTTTGTCAGATAATAAAGTTCCCCAGCACAGGGTAGGATCCAAGGAACTGTGGTGGCCACAAACGACTCTCCTACAGCTTCTGAGACACGTGAGGCGGTCATAGCTCAGGTGAGATGCAGTGAAGCGTCCCAGCTCTAGCGGCAGGTCCAGCGCGGCCGGCATCCCCGGCGACACCAGCCTCAACACTCAGGCGCACCCGGGAGAGGTGGCCGGGCTCAAACTGTCCAGGTTCAAGTCCTGGCCGTCACCTACCAGCTGTGTAAGTCTGGGCAAGTCCCAAGGATCTCTGTCCTGTTTCTTTGTGTGTAAAGTGAGGGTTGTCCATCCGAGAACCTACCGTGGTGAGCACGTCCTGAGGGAACAAACACAGATGTCCCCCACCTTGACACCAGCTTCAGTGCGAACTCGTGGGGAACTTGAGAGTTGCTTCCTGGCTTGGCTGCCCTTCAAGGGTCCCAGTGCATGACCTTTCTGTCATTACACTCTGCTCCCCAAAGCCCGAGGTGTCCTGTCCAGGGCAACTTCTTTCTATCGGGGTCAAACATTCAGTATTTTCCGCTCTGGGGCGGGGGGGTGGTCCTTCTTTGTCGTCACTACTGAACCCGCTGGTGCAGAGCCCTGCGGTCAACATGGGTGTGGCTGCATTCCAATAAAACTTTATTTGCAGACACTGAAATTCGAATTTCATATAATGTTCACATGTCACAAAATAATCTCTTTTCAAATTCTTTTTCAATGACTTAAAAATGCAAAAGGCATTCTTAGTTGGCAGGCTGGTACAAAAACAAGCAGCTGGCCAGACCTGTCCCTCAGGCGGGAAGTGGCTAAGCTAACCCCTGGCCTAGGCCCCTTCCGGCAGGACAGACCCCTGACAGTGCCCTCGACACCTGACTTCCTTCTGTAATCTCACAGAGTCAGGCCTGGGGCCAACCCCACCTCTTCCAATTAGAGGTGAATCTACGGTGGGTACTCTGTGATCTAGCTTCTGGCCCTCTCCTCCACGCTGCTCGGAGCCCTTCTGGCTTTCTTCCAGTCCTTCCAAGAAGCCAACTCCTTCCTGCCTGGGGGGCTCCCAGGGGCACGCTTCCCTCTGTCCTGAACTTGTCTGTCCATAAAGCTGTGTGATCCTGGGACCATCTCCGTCTTCCATCCCACTGTACTTTCAAGTCCCAACGTAGTGTCTGACATACAGTAAATGCTCAATAAATGTGCACTGAATTTAACCCCACAACAACACTTCAAGGCAGATGCTTCTGTACCACTGGGGAAACTGAGGCTCAGAGACACTAATTAACTTGCTCAAAGCCACATTAGTTTCAGAGGCTCTAAAGACCTGCGTCCTTAAGTGCTATACTCCATTGTGCAAGATCTTTCCAAGTGCCTCAAATTCCGGTGCCACCATCAACTGTCTGGTAACCTTGGGGGAGTCATGGTGTCTCTGTGCCTCAGTTTCCTCATCAGTAAAATGGGTATTTCTACCTCATTGGTTGCCATGAGGAGTGAGTGAGTTAATAGATCTTATCTGACACCCAGCAAAGAGCGTATAAATATTAGTCCTTGTCAGTATGAAGCCCCCAGCTGTGAAGGAGACTGAGGCTTTGGGTCCAGACAGAAAAATGGCTTCCTCCTTCAGCCCTGGGGTGACAGTGCCCCCGGGTTCCCGAGTGGGCTGGAGCCGTCGCTCAGCCCTTGGTGCTGAGGGCCCCTGGAGGAGAGGCCACTAGTCTTTCATTTCTAGTGAAAACCAAGACTTCTCAGACTAGAAAGTGAGGCCACCCTGGCTTCGTGGGGGTTAAGTTCAACCAGAACGTGTTTATTTTCCCCTGTGTCTGGAAGGGCCTCTCTGGTCTCCATGGCAACGTGATTTCCTGTCCTGGTTTTCCCTTGGACGAGATACCTGCTGAATGCAGAGGCGCCTGGGCTAGAGCTTGGGGTGGAGGCCAGCGTTGAGGCAGGCCGCTTTCACTGCCTCCCCCGCGCAGCCGAGTGGCCAGCCCGGCCAGGGCCCCTGTCACAAGAGCCTTTGTTTACCAGTCCAGACATCCAACTTAAGGGTGACGTCATGGAATCCAGCCCGGAATCCTTGTTACGCCCCATTTTCTTTCTTCCTTTTCGAGGGTTTTGTTTCTTCCTGAGCCCGAGGAGACAGAGGCTCACACACACATCCCCGGTTTCTCGAGACTGTTTCAAAACCCTCCTGCTCACAGGCCGTCCCCTGGGTCTGGGAACTTTATTGATGGTCATGCATTCATTCATGCATCGTTTCATTCATTCATCAAACATTTGCATCTGGGATTAAATGCCAAAATTGTGCTGGAGCCGAAGAAATGGAGGGGACCAGATCGGGTCTTTGGTCTTGAGGAGAGTCTCTGCTGGAGAATGGAGACAGGAGTGGAGTTAACCAAACACTGCACAATATGGTGCCTCCACAGGGGCCTCCTTGGGGCTGGTGTGGATTATGATGGGAAGAAGCACTGTCTCTGCTACCTGCCTGCTTGCAGATTCAGCTCCTAAACTCCGTGGCCTTAGGCAAATCTTAGCCTGTGCCTCAGTCTTCTCATCTGTGAAATGGGGGTGATGCTGGGACCCACTTGAGGGCACTAGCTAGCATGGTGTTTAGGACTCTGAAGGACTGATGGGTTCAGGCCTCAGCTCTACCCCTTACTAGCTCTGTGTCCTGGGGCATGTGACTTATGCTCTCTGTTAAATTGGGATGGTCCTGGTGCCTACTGCACAGAGCTGTGAGGTTGACTTAAGTGAACACATGCTCTTAGACCTTGTTGTGTTACTGCCACCAGCTCAGGGAACCCTGGGAGCCCAGAGGAGGGAGATACTGGGTTCCCTGGAGAATAAGGGGATAGCAATTAGAGAGACCTTCCCAGAGGAGGTAGCATCTAGCTAATTAGTTATTCAATGTCTACACCGTCAGCCCTCAGTATCCAGCTTCAACATATGTGGATTCAACCAAGTGCAGATGGAAAATATTCAGGAACAAGGACCTACCATATAGCACAGGGAACTATATTCAATTCCTTGTAATAGAAAAGAAACTGAAAAAAATGTATACGTGTATGTATATATGTAACCAAAACACTTTGCTGTACACCTGATTAACATTATAAATCAACTACCCTTCGATTAAAAAATAAGAATAAAGAAAATTAAAAAGAAAAAATATGGGAAAAAAATTTTCCAGAAAGTTCCAAAAAGCAGCACTTGAATTTGCCACCGACCGAGCACTACGTTGAATCCATGTGAATGCCGTGATGGGTCGGCAGGCCCTGCTGTAACCAACCTTCCGCCGTTCAGGGATCCTCAGTGTCTCTCCAGCGCCGGCTGTTTGAGCATTGTTCACCGCGCGTCTCACTCTTTGGGTCCTTGTGTTGTGTGCACCCTTTGTTTTTGTAAAAAAGTGGCTCCTAAAGAGCCATTAAGTGGTCAAGGCAACCCTTCAAAGGCTAAGAGGGAGCATAAAGTGCCATCTCTCAACAGGAAAATAAAACTCTGAATCTTTGGAAAAGTGGCCTGTCGCTTGCCAACGTGGACACAAGAAAGCAGAAAGAAGCTGCGGTGTCAGCGCTGCCCCAGCAATGGCCAAATGGTCTCTCCAGTTCATGATAAAGCGCTTGCAAAGACAGAAGGCATTAAGTGTGTGGCTAGGGGACCTGTCACTGAAGCATGTCCCTGCTGATGGCAAAATTACATGTGAGAAAGTACCTGGCCTCTGCGCACACTACTGGGAGAGGATGGAGGGGACAGAGAGGAAGGAGTTCAAGGCTAGTAAGGGACGGCTGGCTAGCTCTGTAAAGTGCTACAACCTCGAGAACTTAAAAAGCAGGGAGGTCAGGGGACGGGTAAGCTCAGTGGTGGCGCATGTGCTGGATTCAGGCCCCAGTACCGCCATTAAAAAAAAATAATCAGGGGGCGTTATCAGTGTTCCTAGAAGAGCTCAAGAAACTTGTAGATGAGAAAGGCTATCTTCCAGAGCAAGTCTTCAACTGGGATGAAACAGGATTGTTCTGGAAGAAGATGCCCACCCAATGGTACCTACATCCATAAGAGTGCCACTCATCTAGAGATGATTTAAAGTACAGGGGAGGATGTGTGTAGGTAGGTTATAGGCAAAGACTAGCCATTTTATATAGAGGACTTGATCAGTCATGAATTTTGGTGTCTGCGGGGGTGTAGGGGGAGACTGGAACCAATCCCCTGCAGATACCAAGGGACGCCTGTTATCTCCCCATACTTCCTTGAGGTCGGGGGTCATATCTGCATTATTGCATCATCTCATTCCCACTCCTAGCACAGATCATGGAGTAGGAGATCAAAGACTGTGTGGATGGTTGAATGACTAACGGATAAACCCAGGCTCTTTATCGTGGCATTCAAGACCTTTTACAATTTGACTAAGACACACTGTGATGGTTAATTCAACTTGGCTAGGCCAAAGGGTGCCCAGATATTTGATTAAACATTATTTCTGAGTGGCGTGTGTCTGTGAGGGTGTTTCTGCTTATGGGTTGCCCACCTCGGGGTTATGGACCTGATTATATCCCAAGCGTGCCCCTCCTATCATCCCACTGTGGTTCCTTCTTTATGTCTCCAGTGGAAGAAGATGTTTTTTGGTAGGTTCCCATCTTTTTTATTGATGGTTCTTGACTAGTCAGTTGTGGCTTTGCTGTGTTTGTGACAGGAGGCAAGTTCATGGTCCTATTACTCTGCCATCTTGACCAGACATCCTATGAGGGTGTTTTTGGATGAGATTAAAATTTGAATCGGTAGACTTGAGTAAAACACATTGCCTTCCCCAGTGTGGGTGGGCCTCATCTAATCTGCTGAAGCCTGAATAGAATAAAAGGCTGAGTAAGAAAGAATTCTCTCTCTCTCTGCCTGTGTTCGTTTTGTTTTTGTTTTTGTTTTTTTTGCCTGACTGTTTTTGAGCTGGGACATCAGCCTTCTGCCTTCAGACTCAGAATCACGTTGGCACTCACACCATCATATTTCTTGGTTCTCAGACTTTGGCCTTGGACTAAAACAACATCATTGGCTCTCCTAGGTCTGGACTTCTCAGCCTTCATAAGAATGTGAACCAATTCCTTAGAAAAAAAAAAATCTCTTTCTATACACATCCTATTAGTTCTGCTTCTCTGGAGAACCCTAATAATCTCACTTGGTCTGATTTCTGGAAATTCTTCCCAGCCCTACCACCCTAGGCTCTAATTGTAATAAACCTTAAGGAGTCTTGGCTTTCTAAGCTGTTCCAACTTTCTTGGACATCTTTCTTTTCCTCTCTAGCAGATGAAACTCTATGCATTCACTTATTTATTTACTCATATTTATTCAAAATAAACACCTGTGATAATTAAAGGAATATAGGGTACAGAATGCTAGGAGGTAAATTGTGTTATCCTCTCAACATCCTCCCCACCTCCTCTCCACCATTCAGAAGCCACTGGAGGCATTGACCCTTAGCTACTGGGAAGCAGGAAAAGGGAGGAGCCTGACTGATAGAAACCAGTTTTGATGTTCCATCCTCCATGTCGGTGATTGATTCAGAAATCCAGACCAAGGTCAAGCAGGGCATAGCTTTCTCCTAGAGGCGGGAACTGATTTAAGAATGGGCAATGACCCAACCTAGTCCAGTGAGGCCCAGAGGGAAGTCAGACAAGGGCTTACGACACTTGAAAGAGAGCCCCAATGTACATTGGTCTCTCCCCTTCTGGACGTCATTGAGTGAAGAAGTAAGGCCAGCACTGAAGCTGCTTTCTCTCCACAAGCCTGTGAATGAAACCTATGTAGGACTGAGCCAAGGAAGGCCAGTGGAGCAGGACCCTTAGGTCAAATCAGACCCGGAGGCTACTCCATATCTGGACTCTTTATTGGATTCAGTTCATTTCCACATGTTAAAGCCAGTGGAAGGGATGTTTCCTGGTTTTTTTAAAAAAAAAATCCAGGAACATCCTAACTGGTGTAAACATGGAACATGGGGATCAAGCCATCAAGAGGCAACGCAGATTCTTCCGGAGAAGAGTGACAAGACCAGGTCCAACGCTTGAGAAGGAGCCCTCTGGTGGCAGTGAGAAAAGCAAGCAGGATGTGAGACTAAAGGCAGGACCATGCTCTCAAGATGTCTGGTGTGGACATGGATCAAGGACACATTGAAGGAGACACCTAAGACTGCAGACGAAAATGTGTACATTGACAAGAATTATTTCTCAGACTCCAAATGCTCTGAGACTGTGGGACGATGTGCCGATCTGGAGAAAATTTAGGAATATTCATTAGACTGTCCGACATATTTTTGGGAGCTCCTATGTGCCAGCGTGGTGGGAGCTGCTGGGGATACAGCAATGAACAAGGTGGACACAAATCGTTCCCCTTTAGAGCTGACATCTTAGGGACGGATAGCTGATAAACGAAATGAATAAGAACACATGAAGTTGGTTACATAGTGATACATGCTACAAAGAAAAAAAGTGGTAAAGGGAAAAGAAATAGGGCACGTCAGAAAGGGAATTTCTTAAGCCAGAATTTCCCAGTCCATGGTCTTCAAATGTGAGGTTTTCCTCAACAGAAAGCTTCAAGGAATGGTAACTTTCTGTATTATTTTGTGGCTGGCTAAGCACAGAAACATCTTTCCCAGATGAAATAATCCCAACATTTAGAAAAGAAAAGAAAAAATAATAATAACCCTAACCTTTATTGTGTGCCTACTATATGAAAACCAAAAGCATTGTTCCAGTGTGTTCACAAATATTATTTTATTTAATCTCCATTTTGTAGATAAGAGAACCAAAAGCGAGTGATGTAAATTAAGCCACCCAAGATGGCACAGTGGCAAGTGCTCCGAACCTGGGTCCATTCAGCACAGAGTCCGTTGTTTTGCATTTTGACTGTATGATGCTAACTCCGCAGGGTGCCTCCTCTTATTCCCAAATTCATGTTTCTCGGCAGCTACAATTAGTCGTGTTAGATAAGACAACCAAACAGAAAATGAATTCATTATGAAGGCTATGTTTGGTGAGATAAAGGAAATTTTCAAATGTGTTCCGTAAGAGGAAATGTCCAGGTCTCTGGAGGGTAAAGATAGTTAAGCCTGCCGTCCAGACCTGGGTAGCCTTTTCACCAATATTCTGGGTTTTCTCTCACTTCATACCCACATATCTCCTCCTTTCGGTTTCCAAGTTTCTAATCTCTAGGGGCTTCCTGGAGTTTGTTGGAGATCTGGAATAGACCCAGAAAGGTGAAGATCTTTGGTGTTTGGAGCAGAGAGTTAACCAGATTTCAAAGCATGTGCTCCCTGTCCATTTCTCAAACAAACAAACAAAAACTCCATGTAGTTATGGAAACCACCTGTAAAAGACCCAAAGGGCAAAAAGCAAAGGAAAGGATGCTCTGTGGATACCCTTACTTGGGGCTACTTGGCCCCTCTCCCACCCACTTTTTTTTTTCAATATCAAGTTAACTTGTTAGAAAATTGTACACATAAGATGTGAATATCTTCTCCTTAAAACAATTAAAATGTAACAGGTAAGAATATGTCCCCGTAGTTGCTGCTGCCAAGCCCAGAATCCCCTTCCCTGCCCCCTGTTCAGTGTGTTTGGAGTATATCCTCCCAGACATTTTTCTAAATGTTTCTTTTTTCTATAGAATCTACATATTGTTGCTGTCTGGGTGCCTTTTTGAAAAATAATGATAAATGATGTCATACTGTACAAGTAATTCTGAAATTCTCACTCTTTATTTAAAAGATAATCAACCTTAGGTATCTTACATCTCACCAGGAACTGTTAGTGAAAACTGTGGGAGGAAAACTAACATTTATCGTGGTTCACACAGGGGCCAGACACTGCACTAAACAGTTCGTGACAGATCCTTGAGGTCTCAGATTTGAGCCAAAGCTGTATTTACCCTAGGGTAAACTGGCTAATATGTTCCCAACTGCAATATATTTTAAATAATAGTATAATAATAATAATAATAATAATAATAATTTGAAAAATAACCATAATAAACACATTCACTATAGGCAGATAATTTAGAGAGATTTTAGTTGATCATTTGTTCCCAATGGATTTTTTTCCCTCCCTTGCTCCAAGAAGGAAACCAGACTTTGTGTTCTCTCACTTGAAAGGGGTTGGTTGATATGGAAGAAAGCAAGCGTAACCTCAGAAGAGCCCCCATCTCTGGCTTTGTTCTTCAAAATACTATTTGTTGCAGGATTGATGTGGGGTCATCTCTGAGAACGAGGGGAAAAAGGCAAGAATCTTAGGTGGAGGGGAGACAGAGCAATGAATGCCCTGGGGAACAGAATTATCCCCAGAACTAGAAATGAGCCAGAGGGGACAGGGTGGAGCTCAGTGGCAGAGCGTGTGCTTAGCATGCACAAGGTCCTGGGTTCAGTCCCGTGTACCTCCATTATAAATAAATAATAAAAACCTAATGACCTCCCCCCCAAAAATTTTTTTAGAAAAA
Source organism: Camelus ferus (assembly GCF_009834535.1). Lineage (NCBI taxonomy): Eukaryota > Metazoa > Chordata > Mammalia > Artiodactyla > Camelidae > Camelus > Camelus ferus. Next base: position 30,176,136 of record NC_045713.1, on the reverse strand, counting down.
GAAATGAGGCTGAGACTGGCATATCTCCATCCATGTCCCACCTCTTACCACACCCTGGGAAGGTGGCCATTTGGACTGTGGCCTGGGGCTCTCGGCTTAGCCAAGGCCCCTTTGTCCGAGCTCCACACAACAGCAGCCAGGCCACTTATCTTTAAAAGCCCAGCACAGGGACTCAGACAATGGTGCTAAGTCAGTGATCCAAGAGCAAGGTCTGAGAGCGCTCCCAGGACTGTCGCCTCTAACACAAACAGCTGAGCTGAAACTTCCAGCAGCTCCAGTGAGCTTGACGCTCCCAGGGCTTCAATTAGATTTAGAAAAAAAGCCACAAAGCACTTGACTTTCCTTGCACCTGAATGTGCTGGCGCCTCTCATTTAATTCCCCCATGAGGGTGTTTCTGTTTCCCCACCTTTGCAGCTGAAGAAACAAGCATTTGGAAGTAAGGTCAAGCAGTTAGCAAGTGATGGGAGGGGAATTCAGCTCGAGTCTGCTGCTAGAGCCCATGCATGTAGCCATCCTCAGTGACAGTGCCTGCTTGTGTTAGCTACGGTGCTTCCAAGCTGCAAGTCACAGAAGACCAGTGCAAAGTAGCTTTACTGAAGGAAGGAAACTTGCTGCGTCGGCAAATGAAACAGCAAGCGTGCTTTACGTAGGTTGTAAACGTTGTGACTTTTCTTTCTCCATTTCTCCATTCCATCTCCTCCTAGTTGGCTGTGTTTTCAGTTAAGCTCACCTCCTTGTGACTTCAAGAGGGAAGCTTCTGGAGATATGGCCATCCTTGTGGACATTCAGCCTGGAAAGGCAAGTCTGCTTCTCCAGTTTTTCAAGCAGAAGCACTGGGCTGAGTCTTTTGAGCACTGATGGTTGTTTTAGCTCTGATGATGGGTTTAACTGGTAAGGCTTGGGGGCTAAAATGAAAATCTCTCCATGCCCCTGAAACACTCTCTCCTAAACCTCCAAGTGCCACAATCCCTGAGAGGCCATCAAGGAGACATTCCCTGAGAACTGCCCTGTTAACATGCCCAGATGTCCCCAAGGAGGGTGGTTGGCTCATCGGATTGGCTGCCTGTCAAGTGGTAAAGGCAGCCAAGGGATGAAGGAGACATGGGAGGTACAGCAGATCTCAGAGGGACTCTCAGTCTGCTAACTTTATCTCTGATGATCGATTTGCTATGATAGCACCAAAAATGCTAAAGATTTATAAATATGTTTTAAAAATCCAGCATTGAATAGAAATAAAGGGTAGGTAAGGATATAGTCACCCATATCTCAGCAAACTAGTGGTCGCCTGAGGAGGGGGGGGTGGAGGGATGGACGGAAAGGTACAAACTTAGTTATAAAATAAATTAGTCAAGGTTATGTAATATGGGAATATGTAACATGGGAAATAGCATAAGGTATCTTATCAAAAATATAATGACTTTGGTGACAAAAATGGTAACTAGACTTATGGTGATCATTGTGTAACATGTAAAAATATAGGATCACTAGGTTGTGCAACTGAAGCTAATATAATACTGTAAGTCAATTATAATTTAATTTTTTTTAAAACCCACCTTTTACCCGCTAGGTTGGATAATTCTAAAGGATAGACAATAATAAATATTGGCAAGGAAGTAGAAAAAATGGAACACTCAGATATTGCTGCTGGGGTCGCATGATGCTGCAGCCACTTTGGAAGTAGCTGTATGATTCCTCAAAATATTAGACATAGCAAGAATTACCATGTGATCTTAGCAATTCCCCTCTTAGCAATCCCACCTGAGATTACTGAAAACCTATGTCCACACAAAAACCTGTACCTAAATGTTCATAGCAGTGTCATTCATAAAAGCCAAAAGCTAGACCCAATCCAAATGTCCATCAACTGGTAAATGCAAAAAAGAATATATCCGCACAATGGAATATTATTCAGTCACAAAAAAGACTAGAGCAGTGACACATGCTACAACATGGATGAATCTGGAAAACATGCTAAGTGAAAGGAGCCTGTCACAAAAGGCCACATGTTGTATAATCCCAATTATGTGAAATATCCAGAATAGGCAAATCTGTGGAAACAAAAAGTAGATTAGTGGTCACCAGAGCCTGGGGGAAGGGGAGTGAGGAGTGGCTGCTAATGGATGTGGAGTTCCTTTTGTGGGCAACAAAAATATTTGAAAATTGATAGTGGTGTTGGTTGCATAACCCTGTCACTAGAGTGAAGACCGTTGAATTATACACTTTAACAGGATGAATGTTATAGTATGTGAATTATATCTCAGTAAAGTTATTATTCTTTTTAAAAAGGGATTTCTGTCATCAAAATTCTACAGATAATAAATCCTGAAGAGGGTGTGGAGAAAAGGGAGCCCTCCTACACTGTTGATGGGAAGTAAATTGGTGCAGCCACTATGGAGAACAGTATGGAGATTCCTTTAAAAACTGAAAATAGACTTACCATATGATCCAGCAATCCCACTCCTGGGCATATATCTGGAGGGAATAATAATTGGAAAAGATACACGCACCCCAATGTTCATAGAAGCACTATTTACAATAGCCAAGACATGGAAGCAACCTAAATGTCCATCAACAGATGACTGAATAAAGAAGCTGTGGTATACATGTATACACACACACACACATACACATACACATGTAAACACACAATGGAATACTACTCAGCCATAAAAAAGAATAAAATAATGCCATTTGCAAGCAACTTGGATGGATCTGGAGATTGTCACACTTAGTGAAGTAAGCCAGAAAGAGAAAGACAAGTATCATATGCTATCACTTATATGTGGAATCTAAAAAAATGAGACAAATATACTTATTTACAGAAATTGACTCACAGACATAGAAAACAAACCTGTAGTTACCAGGGGGGAAAGAGGATTGGTGGAGGGATAAACTGAGAGTTCAGGATGTGCAGATACTAACTACTGTATATAAAATAGATAAACAGCAAGGTCCTACTATAGAGCACAGGAAACTATATTCAATACCCTGTAATAGCCTATAATGAAAAAGAATATGAAAAGGAATATATATATATATATATATATATATATATATGTATAAGTGAATTGCTATACTGTACACCAGAAATTAATACAGCATTGTAAACTGACTATACTTTAGTTAAAAAAAAATAGTGGGAGATCATCACAGGCAGCTGGAGTGAGAGAGAGGGAACACGGCAGGGCAGCCAGGAGGACTGAAGTGGAGCATTTTCTGAACGCTTATTAAATACTTACATGGAATTTGCTACATTCCAGGCATGTTACAAGCGCTATGCCAAGAGTAGCTTATTTAATCTCCATGGAAACCTTATGTCTCATTTCGTGGACGGGTAACCTGAGGCACAGATTGGGTAAATCATGGAGCTGGCGAGTGGCAAAGCCAGGATGGAAACCCATGCATTCTGTTTCCAGGGTCTGTGCTCTCTTGCCTGGAGTTTCGCAAAAGTCTTTAGGGAGAATTTTAAGGGTGCCAAAGCACCTGTAGAGAGCGTAGAAGGTAGATAAGTATTCTTTTGTGTTCCTAGTGTGTTTTGGGAGGTGTGAGCGAAACATGCATTATCTCCCTTTGTCTTCAAAACTTCATTCTAACAGCACATCTCTGTTGAGTGCTTGGCATGTAACTTGGTGGCAAGTTACTACTCCTGCCTCCACAGACCTGGGGGTGGGGGGAACGGAGTGGGAGCGGCACTATGGGAGCTCAGGGGAGGGACACCTAATGTAGGAGGGCTGGCAGGAGACATAAAAGCACCAGATGAGACACCAGGGATGACCAGGAGACAGTCAGGTAAATATGGGTTGTGTAAAACGTGCTTCCAAGGGAATAACAAAAACAAAGGCCGGAGATGGGCAAGAGAGTGGCCCTGGATGGCCATGGGTGCCATCTCTTCAACAGCCAGCCCTGAGGGGTAGATATTCAGTTTCCATTTTACAGATGTGGAAACTGAGGCTTCGAGAGGCTAAACAGTGTGACACATGATAGTGTTACACAGCAAACAAGCAGCAGAGACTTAGACCAGCAGTAACTCCAGTGTCTGGTAATAGCTGGGGTCGAAAGCTGCTTCCCAGGGTTTCCTCGCACCCTCCCCTTTCTCTTGGGACACTCCTGGATCCTAAAGGGCTGTGGACCTCCAGGGCAAAGGGGCTTGATTGGCTATGCTCCGTGACTAGGTTCAAGGTGACGGATCAGATATGCTGTACCTGTCAGGCTGCCTTTACCAAGTGACATGCCGGCCCTGGGGCATGTTCCATGTATATGTCTCCACCCCGATCCCTGACCCTACACCTTTAGACGTTCGCCACTCAACAGCACGTTAAACATTTTTCTAGCTTCTGTGACAAACCACTGGTCTCCTCCTGCCTCCATGTTCTCCAGTGCCTACAAAGGAGGACTGATAGATTTCTCTCTGCTCTCTGGATTTGGTTGTCACTGACCCAATGCCATGGGGTTGCCAAGTGGAATCTTGGTCATCCTAGGTTGAATTAATGAAAGCATAGGGCTCAGAACCGGGGAGGTGGACTTGGATCAGCGCTCACCGGCAAAGAACATTCAGTTCTGGAAGGAAGGTTGCCAAAGGCAGTCTGTTCAGAGGAGACTGTCCAGAGAGTAAGAGGCTCAAAGCCAAAATGTATGAGTAACATTGAAAGAATCGGGGTTGTCTGGCCTGAAGCAGAGATGACTCAGGAGGAGATGGTTCCCCAGTGAGGCTGCAGGGAACTGCAGGGGCTGGGCCGCATCTCATTGTCGCTCCAGAATCCATTCCTCTGCTGGCAGCCAGGTCTTCCCGGCTCCTGAGCCCCTCTGGGTGCCTCTCTCATTCCCCTGACTAAGCTCTTCAAACTTTCCCCTCTCCTCAAACCTACGACCTTGCTCTCTTATGTTTACGAGTCTCTCATTTTTACAAATGATTTTGCCTTCTTTCTGGAGAAAATGGAGGCCAGAAAGAAAAAGAAATTCTCTGTACCATTAACTAATTAGTGTCTGAACTCATCCTCTCCCCCTTCCTTCTGGTCTTATGGAAGAGAGTCTCGACTCTTTCTAAGGTGATCTCTTCCTCCCGGACTTCCAGAGGTCATCCATCATCCTTGTTCCTGTTTCCCCAACATCCCCCAGTCTGCTGGTCCTTTCTCCTCCTCCTATACAAGAAGTGGAAGTCTCTCCTACCCTCAGCAAACAAACAAGCCCCCCACTCTCCCCACTGATCGCCTCCTTTCCCATATTCTCATGCAAGTAACCTTTACACTCCTTCTCTTCTTCCCAGGTGCACATGTAAACTCTATCAAATCTTCAAGCCCTACTGTCTAACTGCATGCTATTTAAGAGATGGTACAATACTAGACTGAACCACGTGAAACTGACATGTTTTTGGTAACAGCTTTATTGAGATGTAATTCACTCACATAAACTACAACTCACACATTTAAAGTGTACAATTCAGTGGTTTTGAGTATATTCACAGAGTTGTGCAACCATCACCGCAATCAATTTTAGAACATTTTCATCATCCCCAAGAAGAAATCCCCACATCTTTTAACTACCCCTTACCCCAGTCTCCCAACTCTCCACTTCAGTCCTAGACAATCACTAATCTGCTTTGGGACTCTATGGAGTGGCCATATAAATGGAATCATGTAATATGTGGTCTTTCCTGAACGGCTTCTTTCACTCAGCATAATGTTTTCAAGATTCATCCACGTCTTAGCTGGTATCAGTACTTCATTCCTTTTTATGGCCAAATCATGTTCCATTGAATGGATATACCACATTCCTTTAAGCATTCAGCTGCTGATAGACATTCGAGCTGTTTCTACTTCCTGACTATTATAAATAGAACTGTTAAAAACATTTATGTATGAGTTTTTGTGTGGACACATGCTTTCATTTCTCTTAGATGTATACTTAGAAGGGGAGTTGATGTGTCTTAGGGCCATTCTGTGTTTAAATTTTTTGAGGAACTTCCAGACTGTTTTTTAAAATGGCTGCAGCATTTTACATTCTCACCAGCAGTGAACGAGGATGCCAGTTTCTCCACATTCTTGTCAGCCTTTGTGGTTATCTATCTTTTTTGACTATTGCCATCCTAGTGCCTATGAAGTGATATCTCACTGAGTTTTGTTTGTTTGTTTGTTTTCACATTTCCCTCATGGCTAATGATTTTGAGCATATTTTTATGAGCTTATTGGCCATTTGTACATTTTCCTTGCAGGAATGTCCGTATAAATCCTTTGCACATTTTTTATATGGATTATGTGTCTTTTTAATATTGAGTTCCAAGAGTTCTTTTTATTTATTTTGGAGATACAGGTCCCTCATCAAATACATGCTCTGCAAATATTTTCCTCCACCATACAAGTTGTCTTTTCACTTTCCTGGCAATGTCTTTTGATGCACCAAAGTTTCTAATTTTCACAAAGTCCACTTTGTCTGCTTAATTTATCTATTTTGTTGTTGCTTGAGATTTTAGTGTCATATCTAAGAAACCATTGCCAAATCCAAGATAGTAAAGATTTACTGCTACATTTTCTTCTAAGAGTTTTACAGTTTTAATTCTTACATTTACGTCCTTGATCCATCTTGAGTTAGTATTTGTACATGGCATGAGTTAAGGATCAAGCTTCATTCTTTTGCATTTGACTACCCTGTTGTCCCAGCACTGTTTGTTGAAAAGACTACTCTTTCCCTCATTGAATTTTTCAATATCTTCATTAAAAGTTAATTGATCATAGATGTGAGGGTTTATTCCTGGAGTTTCAATTCTATTCCATTGATCTATATGTCTATTTTTATGTCAGTATCAAACAGTTTAATTACAATGTTTGTAGTAACTTTTGAAATCAAGAAGAGAATCCTCCAAATTTGTTCTTTTTCTAGATGGCTTTGGCTCTTCTGCGTCCCTCACATTTCCATATAAATTTTAGGATCAGCTTGTCAATTTCTATAAAGCATCCAGCTGGTATTCCAGTACAGATTGTGTTAAATTTCTCAATCAATTTGAGGAGTATTGCCACCTTAGCAATATTAAGTCTTCTGGACATTCTTCCATTTCTTTAAATCTTCTCCAATGCCATTGCTATTTTTGTAGTTCCAAGTTGAATGTTGGCAATTTAGGAATTTTTAACCTAGTATATAAAGAAAAGAAAGTCAACTTCTTCTACAAAGCCAGCATAATGTTGATACACAAACCAGAATCCAGTAGCACCTTAAAACCATAAGACGCCACAACCTGTTTGCAACAAGGGTGGTGGTTTCCTGTGGGGAGGGGTGTAGGGGTGGAAACTGGGAGTGGAATGTGTGGAGTTGTGTGTGTGTGTTCACTTTTGTAGTAGTTCATCCAGCTTTTCTTCAACAGCTATTTTTTAAACATTGTTCTAGATGTACCAAGATGAAAAAATAAGAAGTTTAAAGATTCCAAAATGGAGACAATATGATGATTATTTACAGGTAATATAATTACATATCTAGACAATCTGAGAGTACTACTAGAAAAATCTCCTTTAGAAAAAAATAAAGAAAATCTCTTATACAAAATAAGTCAAGTCAGAAAGGTAATTGGTCACAAAAGAAGTATCCAAAATCAACAGCATTTTTATGTTTCAGAAAAAAAGCTAAAAAAAAAAAAAAGGAAGAAAAATATTGTACTTAAAAGAGCACCAACACCCACTATTACAATGTCAGCCCCAACAAAAATGCAGGAAAATGAAAGAAGAAACAAATGAAAATACACACCCCGTTCATCAATAAGAAGACTTAATGGTGTAAAGATGCATATTCTCCCTAAATTAACCTTTATTTTTAACATTATGTCAATAAAAATACATTATGAGATTTTTTTGGAAGTAGACTCACTGAGTCTAAAGTTCAAATGGAAAAATAAACAAGTGAGGCTAGCCAGGAAAATTCTGAAAGAGGAAAGTAATAAAGAAGGATTAACCCTAGTATGCATTGAAGCATATTATAAAGCTGCATTTATGAAACAAGTTTGGCACTGGTGCATGAAAAGAAAGGCAGATTAACGAAACAGATTAAAACTAAGAAATAGATCTAAGTACATTTGAGGCCCTAGTATAAGGTAAAGCTGTATTTCAGACCAGAGAGGGAAAAATAAAATTATACAATGCAGTAATTGGTGCTGGGGTAATTGGCTAGCCATTTGGAAAGACATAAGTTAAAGGTGGATGCCTATCTGATTCCTTATACCAACTAAATTCTAGACAAATAAACAATTTAAATGTAAATAAGAGAAATAAAAAACAAGGAAGGGTGTACACACACATATAATTTTGAATTGGAGAAAATCTTTCCAAGCAAGCCACAAAACTCAGAGGCTAAACAGAAAAAATTGACTACGTAAAATTTAAAATACCTGCATAGTGGGGAGGGTATAGCTCAGTGGTAGGGTGTGTGCTTGGCATGCATGAGGTCCTGGGTTCAATCTCCAGTATCTTCATTTAAATAAATAAATAAACCTAATTACCTCCCTGCCCAAAACAAAACAAACAAAAAACCAAAAATAAAATAGCTGCACAGTATAACAACAGCACAGGCTAAGTTAAAAGATACATAACACGCTAGGGAAAAAGGTGTTTTACAATTCAGACTACAAAAAAATCAATTTCCGTAACGTACAAAGAGTTCTTATAAATGAAAAGGAAAATATGAATAGCTTTAGAACTGGACAAAGGCTATGGAGATGTAGTTCACACACACACACACACACACACACACACACACAAAACCAAATTGCTTATGAACACATAGAAAGTTTCTCAACTTCACTAGTGTCTAAAGAAATATAAATTAAAATGAGATAATAGATTGGCAAAGATGAAAGTGTTTACTAGTGTCCAAATGGAATAAGAGGAGATAGATGCTTTCATAAATTTTTGGCCAGGGTATATATTGGCACAATTTCTTTGAGAGGTAATTTGGCGATACCTATTACATTTAAAGATGTTCACATCCTTTGACCCAGATAGTTCACTTCTATGAATCTATTCCACAGATATCTCAAATACATTAACGAAGGTATAAACAGAAGAATTTTTTTTTTAACAATCATGAACTAACGGAAAAGTTGGAAGTGCAGAAGAAGAATTCCCCCCACCCCCGAACCATTTGAGAGTTAAATTGTTGACACAATCTGAAAGTAGACCCAAATTCATGCTGCATCACCCCGGAATAGTGTATATTTCCTACATGCTAAGAAACTGTCTTGCATAACCTCAGTACAATGATTGAAATCAGGAAATAACACTGATATCATTTAATCCTCAGACCTTTTTTAGATCCCTAATTATCTGAATGATGTCTTTGTAGAGAAAGGATCCAGTGCAGAATCAAGCATTGTTTTTAGTTGCCGTATCTCTCTAGTCTCCTCTGACTAGTCTTTCTTTGATTTTCATAACCTTGACACTTTATTACAAGCCAGTCATTTTGAAGAATGCCCCACAATTTAGTTGGTCTGGGGTTTCCTCATGATCAGGTTCAAGTTATGCATCTTTGACACGAATAGCACAAAGTGATGCTGTATTCTTGTTGCATCCTACCAGGTGGTGCTAGATTTTGAAGTTTCCGTCTCTTGGTGATGTTCACTTTGATCATTTAGCTAAAAAGGTGTCTGTCAGGCTTCTCTAATGTAAAGCTGTTCTTTTTCCTTTTACATTTATAAGTATTTTGTGGGAGGTGTTTTGAAATTTTGTAAATATCCTGTTCCTTGCCAAACTTTTTTTTTTTTTGGAAACAGCTTTAATGACTCACATATTTAAAGTATAAAATTTGATAAGTTTTGACATACGTATACAGCTGTGAAACCATCACCACAATCAAAATAATACACATATCCATCACCCCCAAAAGTTTCCTTATGCCTTTTTGTAATCTTTTCTCTTATCTTTCCCTGAATCTTTCCTACCCCCAGCAAGCATTGATCTACCTTCTATTGCCATAAAACAAATTATGCATTTTCTAAACTGTTATATAAATTGAATCATACCATTTGTATTATTTGTGGTCTGCATTCATCCATGCTATGTATATAAATAGTGAATTCCTTTTAAATGCTGAAGAATATTCCACTATATAGATGGACACCAATTTGTTTATCTATTCTTCTGTTGATGGGCAATTGGGTTGTTTCCAGTTTCAGAGTATTACAAATGAAACTTCTATGAACATTCATGCACAAGTCTTTGTATGGACAAATGTGTTCACATCTCTTGGGTAAGTATCCGGGGATGTAATGGCTAGCTTATATAGTAGGGGTGTGCTTACCTTCCAAGAAACTACCAAAATGGCTTTTCAAAATAGTTGAATAATTTTACATTCCCTCCTGCAGTGTATGAGAGCTCCAGTTGCTTTACATCCTCAGCAATAATAGTATGATGAGTCTTTTTAATTTTGGACATTTATGTGCGTGTAGTGGCATCTTGTTGTGATTTTAATTTGCATTTCTCTAATTACTAAAGATATTGAGCATGTGTATATCTTATTTACTAAACAACCTATTTTAAAAATTTAAAAAATAGGTTGTTTTCTTACTATTGAGTTTTGTGACTCTTTCATACATTCTGAATGTAATTTTTTATGTGATTTGCAAATAGTTTCTCCCAGTCTGTGGCTTGTCTTTTCATTTTCTGAACAGCATCTTTTAAGGAGCTGAAATGTTTCACTTTGATGTCTTATGGATGGTGGTTTTGGTGACTATGAAATCATGGTCTAACCCAAGTTTATGAAGATCTCTCCTATACTTACTTACAAAAGTTTTATAGTTTTTGCTTTCATATTTATGTATATGATCCACTTTGAGTTAATTTTGTTTATTTTGGGGAGGGAGGTAGTTAGGTTCAATTATTTACTTACTTCTTTATTTAATGGAGGGACTGGGAGTTGAACCCAGGACTTCATGTGTGCTAAGCATGGGTTCTAGCACTGAGCTGTGCCCTCCTCCCTTTGAGTTAATTTTTGTCTGTGATATGAGGTATGGGTTGAGGTACCATTTTTTTGCATATGGATATTCAGCAAAACTTGTTGAAAAGATTCTCTTTGCTCCACTGAATTGTCTTTGCACCTTTTGCTGAAAGTAAATTGATCGTATGTGTATTGGTTTGTTTCTGGACTCTGTTCTGTTACATTGATCTATTTGTCTTTCTTGGTGTCAATACCACACTGTCATGATTACTGCTGTTTTCTAATAAGTCTTAAAGTCAGGTTGTCGACACTCACCAATTGCCTGCTCTTTTTCAAGGTTATTTTTGCTATTCTATATCCTCTGCAATTGTAGGTGAGATTTAGAATTAGCTTGTCAATTTTTACAAACAAAAAAAGCCTGTTGGGATTTTGATTATCATTACATTAAATCTATGCATCAGTTTGAAAGAACGGACATCATAATAATACTGAGTCTTCCAATTCATAAATATTATATATCTTTCCATTTACCTAGGTGCTCTTTGATTTCTCCTCAGCAATAATTTGTAGCTATCACGGTATAGGTTTTGCACATGTTTTGTCAGATTTATCCCTAGTATTTCGCATGTTTTGATATGATTGAAAATGGTTGTGACTTTTACTTCCAATTTCCTACTGGTCATTCCTATTGTATGACTTTTGCATGTTGATTTGTATCCTACAACCTTACTAAACCCACTTGTTAAATCTAGTAGCTTTTTTGTAGAGTCCGCTGAATTTTCTGCGTAGATGATCACACCCTCTGTGGATAAAGACAGTTGTAGTACAGGTCTGCTTGCAGCAATATTTTCAGATTTTCTAATCCTGAAGAGTCTTTATTTCCTCTTTAATTTTGAAAGTATTTCTGCAGGTAATAGAATTCTAGCTTGACCAGTTTTTTTCTTTTAATGCTTGAAATATGTTGTTCCATGTCTTCTTGCTCGCATTGTTTCTAACAAGAAGTCCGCTGTTACCTGACTCTATTCCTTGGTGTATGATGTATCTTTTTCTCTAGCTGCTTTAAAGACGTCTTAATCATCATCTTTACATAATTTGATTATGATATGTCTGGCATCCTTTTCCTCTTGGTGTGTTTGTGTGTGTGTGTGTATGTTTGGGGTTTGGTGATATTCTTGAATCTGTGGTTTATACTTTTCATCAAATTTGGAAAAAAATTTACTATTATTTCTTCAAATATTTTTTCTAGTCCCCAGTCCTTTCCTTCAAAGACTCCGATATCACAAATATTACCCATTTTAAGCTGTTTTGGGACTCACTGATTATCTCTTCATTTAATTTTTAGTCTTTTTCCCTATCTGTTTCATTTTAGATAGTTTCTGTTGCTATGTGTTCAAATTCACTAATCTTTTCTTCTCCAATGTCTAATCTGCTGTTAACCACATCCTGTATACTTTTCTTCTTAGACATTACAATTTTTGTGCCCAGAAATTTGCTTTAGGTCTTCTTCTAAAACATATCTTCCAGGTCTCAACTCAACTTTTTAGAACATATGGAATAGAGTTATAATAACTGTCTTAATGTCCTTTCCTCCTAGTTTTAGTATGTATGCCATTTCTGGATCAATTTCAACTGATTAATTTTTCTCCTCATTTCAATCATATTTTCCTATTTTTTTTAATGTTTGGTAATTTTCTGTCTGATGCTAGACATTGTAAATTTTACTTTGTTTGGTGTTGAATATATTTGTATTCATATAAATGGTGCTATATTTTCTTCTGGGATATGGTTAAGTTATCTAAACACTGTTTGAAACTTTTAAGGATTTTTAAAAAACTTTGCTGTGTAGCATCAGAGCAGTTTTTTTTTTTTTAACTTTATTGGGTAGCACTAGAGCAGTGTTTGTTTAGACCTAACTTTGTCCCATTATTAATGCAAAACCCTCCTGAGTATTCTACTGATGCCCCAGATTTTCTACTCTGATTAATAGGAAGAGGAACTATTCCAAGCTCTCTGTGAATCCCAGATATTGCTCTTTCCAATCCTTCCAATATTTCCTAATCTTAAGTAGTTTCATGACATGAAGGCACCATTCAGTCCTCAGCTAAAGACTCAAGCATGACCCTCTGCAGATCTCTGGAGGGCTCTGCCAGTGTGGTTCTCTCCTTTTGGCACTCTGACTTGTCAGTCTAGCCACCTTGACCTCTCCAGACTCACAGCCACAGTGCTCAACTCAAGGAGTCCACTGTGCTTGGGTTCCCCCTCCCAGTACCACTGCACCATTGCCTGGAAACCGTCTTCAAGCAGTAATCTAGGGCAACAATAAGGCTCATCTCACTTTTTGCCCATCTCTCAGGGATTACTGTCTTTCATTACTTGATGTTCAATGTCTTAAAAACTGTTGTTTCATAAATTTTATCTGTATTTTTAGTTTCTTTGCAGAAGGGAAGGTACGAAGAGTTTTGGTTGCTCCAGCCTGGTTGGAATGGGGTGAAGAATTCCCTATGCCTCATGTAACATTTAAAAGTGAATGAGTGTTATACATTTGTGTCTATGCAGACATATAGTTTCGTATTTTATTGAGTGGGTTATAATCCCTAACTATCTCTATTTATTTTAATATTAAATTTATCCTAAATTTGGTCCGTGAGTATAAAAAATTTTAAATATAAAAGTGTTCAATGTAGCATTTTTTTCACCCAAATTAATGGTGAAATAAAAGAGGTTTGTCCCCAAGGAAAAGCAGGTGCCATCATCACTTGTTCAATTCAGAGAAAAAGGGAAACAATAGCTGATTATTTTCATAGTAAATGCTGAGGGACTTACTAAGAAGTAGGAGTACCTATTTTTTCCTCCATAAAAGAGTGAAGGTGCCTGGTGGATCTGGTGGAAAACAAAAACATTATGAAAGAAGGTTGCTTGCATCTGTAAGATAAAGCAAAACCCAGCAGATCTAAGAAACTAAGCAGAGGTCTAGGGGAATCTAGTTCTTGCTCAGAGTCAAGATGGTAACACACAGGTACCTGGGAGAACAGTGATGCTCTTTGACACACATTGTGGAATTGCTTGGAAGAAAGACAATATTCATTCTTCATCATTCAACTAATATTAACTCAGTGTTTAATACCTCCTGGACACCACTATAGGTACTGGGAACACAGCACTGAACACTATAGACAAGTCCCCACTCTCAGGGAACCTACGCGCCAGCAGTGCCTGGATAAAATGGGTTATCTCATGAGAACAGCTGTGATTCCAGCCCTAAGTGCTCAAGGGGTTCTGTCTAGGGAGGCTGAGTTCCCACCGGAATAGGAGGGGGCAACAGTCAGTGAAGTCTCAGTTGGTATTGGTACATGGATCCCATCTGTATTGGTATGAGGTCCAGAGAATCTCAGGAAGGGCTTATCAAAGGAGGTCACGTTTGAGCTGGGCTTTGAGGTAGACGTTTGTTAGGGAGACATAATAGAAGAGATGTTCCACTTAGAGAAAGTAACATGTTCAAGTCAGAGGGGCTTGGAAACACATGAGAAAGTGGCAATAACCCAGTGTCACTGGAACACAAAGCAGGAATTCTAAGAAATAGGGCAGGCTAGCTAGCAAGAGTTCTTGAAGAGCCTGTCTTGCTAAGCAAGGGGTTTCAGATAGGATTCCATACAGTACAGAGATCTGGTGAGGAATTTTGAGCAACGGCAGCATCTGATCAGATTTACTTGTCAGAAAACCACTTTGGTGGCAATGTGGACATTTGGACAGAGGGAGGTAAGCAAGCATAGAATCATTCCTTCATCCAATAAGTATTATTAAGGGCCTAATATGGACCAGGTGTGAGATGCTAAAGCAACAGTGAGAACAAGGCAGACATGGTCCTTGCTCTCCTGGAGCTATAGAGAACCTGGAGAATCAAAGACTAAACAAATAATGACAGGAATACTGCATTACAAATGGGATCATGCCACAAAGACAAATAGAGGATGCCGTGAGAATACGTAATTGGGAGACCTAATAGACTTAAGGCGGATGGTGGTCAGAAAAGCCTTTTGTGAGGAAGTTATATGGGGTTGAGAGCTGCAGGTAAGGATGAAGAATGGTAAGGAGCAGGCACCGGAAGGACCGGACACCTTTTAGGAAATGAAAAAGTGTCCTTGGATGGGATTGTCTGGAGCAAGGGGGAGTGATAGGAGGTAACACTGGGGAGATCTTTGCAGACATTGGGCTTTTTTTTTTAATTGAAGTATAGTCAGTTACAATGTGTCGATTTCTGGCATACAGCATAATGTCCCAGCCATGCCTATACATACATATATTTGTTTTCATATTCTTTTTCATTAAAGGTTATTACAAGATATTGAATGTAATTCTCTGTGCTACAGATATTAGGCTTTGCATCAAGAGCCCTGAAAAAGCTTTGATTTATTTTAAGCTGGAGAGTAAGATGATCAAGCTTCCAATTTAAGAAAAATCACGGAGGCTGCTAAAGGAAGAACCATTTCAAGTGAGGATGTGGAGCAGCCAGGGGTCTTCCCTTTCAGAGATGGGAAATGTAACCTGGTGTAACCATTTCAGAAACATTTTATAGCTTCTTATGTAGTTAAGAATGCACTTACCCCGTGATTAAGGAATTCTATTCCTAACTATTTATCCAAGAGAGATTAAAAACATATGTCCACTGTCCACACAAAAAAAAAGACTTGTCCAAGAATCTTCACGGCAGCTTTATTCCTAAGAAGCCCAGACTGGAAGCAACCCAAATGTCCATCAACAGCAGGATGGTAAACAAAGTGCAGTGCAGTCATTTAATGGAATAATTCTCAGTAACAAAAAGGGATGAACTTCTGACACCTGTAACAACATGAATGACTCTCACAGCGGAAGTCGGGCACAAAAGGATGTATGCATACTGTCTGACTCCATTTATATGAGGTTCTAGAACAGACAGTACTAATTCATGGTGATATAACTCAGAGAAGTGGTTTCTGGGTGTCAGGTGTGTGGTGGAGGGTGGGGGTCAGGGGAGTGAATGGAAATGGGCACAAGGGAATTTCCTGGGCTGCTTCAAGTGTTCTATACAATGATTTTGGTAGGGGTTACCTGGGTGTTTCTTTGTCAAAACTCATCAATTTTTCCACTTCAAATGTGTGCATTTGAAAAAAGAGAGGGAGAAAAGAGAATCTGGAGGGTTTTTAGGATGCACTGGAGGTGGCAGTGGAGAAACAGGAAGGAAAGAATAACAGAGAAGTTTGGCAACAAAATAGCAGTGATGAACTGGATGAGGGGGAGCGAAGAGTCAAAACTGACTCAGGTTTCTGACTGGGGCAGCTTAGTGCCTGGTATTATTACTACTTGGCGGGGGGTGGGGGAGACTGTCCCTTCTGGGACAGGTTTGTGTGTGGTGGGGGGAGAGAGACAGAAAAGGGAATAAGGCTCAATTCTGACACATTAGTCTGAGAAGCATCATTTGTCCCCATTAGATGACACTTAATCTTGTAAGTCCTACCTTGCCAGAGGAGTCCCATTTGTCCACTCTTTCCTCACTCCATAGCAGTGGTTCTCAATAAAGTAACACTTCACCTCCACTCCTCAAAGGGGTTGGGGAAACCACAGGAGTGTTTTGGGATGTCACAAAGAGGTGGGAGGGGTGTACTGTTAAGATCCAGTAGAAAGGAACCACGGACACCAGACAGCGATAGTCCCACAAAACGAAGGTATTCCCCCCTTCCCTGGACATTCACAGGAGTGAAACCATGTTTATAATTATCTGAGGACTTAACTCTTTACTTTTGTTCAGTTTTAATATACCCTTAAATTTTCAGTAATGCAACTTTCACATGCATCGAAAGAGAATTGTTTTCTAGTTGTTCAGAATCTGATTGAGAGTTGCTCTCTCTCCCAGATAAAGGACATCTCCCACATCCCCCTACAGTTCTTGGGGGACGAGTAGTCATGTCAACACTGCTGTGTTGTGGCTGTATTTGTGGGAGTGATTCAACACATAGGTGCCAGCATTTGCCTACGTTGCAGACTCTTCCAGTGTAGACCACTGCCAAGTAGTTACATAGTGAAAAAGACATTCTATTCTATGGTACTTAATATTCATTTACTTCCCCATTCTATCGGATGTAAGTCATATATGTGATTTGAAAATTAGGTGTTACCTAGATTATGTTATCTAGGATTATCATTTCGGTTTAGTAAGGATGGTGTTAACAAAATATTTCTTATCAAAGGGAGCGGTAGGGTCTAGTTCATTTGAGAAAAACAATTCTACAATGTAGTGGTTACTGATCTAGGCTCGGGAGCCAAATGGCTTGGCTTTACCACCTATTATTTTAGGGAACTTTGGGCGAGTTAATTATCCTCATCTGTAAAATGGGATAATATCCCTCATTGGGCTGTGTGTGGACAACACTAATGATTAGTTAACATTTGTAAATCACTTACAAGGATGCAGGATTGGCACATAGTAAATACCAAAACTGTTTTAGTTAAAGAAAATATACTCTCTCCAGGAAATCTCATTTCTATTCAAGTTTTCTACATCCATTTACACATTGTGGAAACATTTTGAAATTTAAAACTATTTTGAGTGAGCTTTGCCTAAGAATATATATATATATTTATATATTATTTATATATATATGTATGTATATATTTCATGATAGCATTAGAGTCTTGGCAGAAAAAAAGTCCTTTCAAGTACATAATTTTCCAAGTATTAGACTAGTCATTTACCCTTCTTGGTAAGATAAGGAAGAGAGTGTTGAAGAACATTTATGTTCTGATAACCTCTGAAACCAAAGGAGTAAAGAACCTGAGGAAGAAAGACAAATAGAGAAAAAATCTTATTTAAATTTAAACTGTGTACAGCCTCTGTTTCTTATTATGCTCACTGTGAAGAAGCAAGATGCTTCCTGAGATGGTTACAGATTCTTCCTGAGCTCTTCCATAAAAAGTTATTGTAGGAAAGACATTTAATGTTATATACAAATCCTCAAACTGTAAACTCCAACAATGAGGCATGCAAAATATAATATTCACTTAATCTAGAGAACATACTTACTGCAGGAAACAGCATTTGCTTACTTAAATGAGCTGTGTTAATGAAACCCATTACTCTGCACGGGACCTTGTTTCTGGTTTTGTTTCTAACTGATTATCCAAGTAAATAAAATGGTGGCTCCAGGGGATTTAAAACCAAATACAACATGAAACTTGTTTCAGTTCACAATGGGACCCACAAATTTCAGCCTCCAGCCAGAGATCCCTCCTTTACTGTTCCCTGGGTCTCAATCAGTTGCTCCTTATCTTTCAGCTCTAAGGTGAAGCTTTACATTTTCAAAGAAACCTTCTTTGATCACTCAACCCATGTAATATTCCTTTGTTTCACACTTTCTTAGAACATTTCTTTCCTTCTGTGCACCTGTCATAGTTTATAATTATACACTTTATGGTTTGCTTAAAAAAAAAAAATCTGCCCCATTAGATTTAATGCACCAGAGCAGTTGCTCACAGTGCCAGAGAATTGGGGTCTAGCACAGCACCAGCCCATACGGAGCTCAATAAATATGTGTTACATGGGTGAACTGTCATTTTAGCGTTCTAGGGTACACGGGTGAGAAAGAGGCTAAAAATATGGATTTGAGAGTCATTTGCACTTAAATATTATTTAAACACAAGAGAACGGATGAGATTACCCATCCCAAGGAGACAGTGGAGAGTGAGAGAGGGAAGAGTCTGGCACAGAGCCTGGGGGATCGCGAACATTTATTTCATACAAAGCAAGAGATGCTGGCAAAGGATACAAAAAAGGAATGGCAAAAGAGGGAAAAAGAAACTCAGAACAGGCTGCCAAGACAGCCAAGAAAAGAGATTCTCTAAAAAAGGTGGGAGTGGTCAGTTGTGGCAGATCCAGCAAAGAAGTAAATCAATTCAGGATGGAAATGTTACCATTGAGTTTGGGAGCTTCAACGTCATTTATGACCTTGATAAGAGCAATTCTGGGGGAGGACTGGGGCTATCAGGTTAAAGTGGGTTGGGAAAAGAGGTGAACAACGAGAAGCAGCTGGTGTAGAACTTTTTCAAGAAGCTTTCCTGGGAAAGGGAGCAGAGAAATGAAACAGGACAAGGAATAAAGCTCATATTTTATAATAACTATAAATGGAGTATAACCTTGAAAAATTGAGAATCAATATATGGTACACCCATAACTTATATAATATTGTACATCAACTATAATTAAAAAAGAGAGAGAGAGAGAAATGAAGCTAGAGAGGAATGAGGTATCCAAGGAGTTGTTTTTTGTTTTGTTTGCATTTTTTTTTCTTGGTGAAAGTTACTAGAATATGTTTGCATGATGATGGGAAATACTCAACAGGGAGACTAATTATTTAAAAAAAAAAAAAAAAGAGAGAGAGAGAGAGAAAGAATAACAAGAGAAGATCCCTCAATAGTTTTCTGATAAGGAATCTGTGCTGGTCTTCTGCTGTCATTCTTCTTTGACCTACCCCTAGGCACCAAGTTTAAGAGATAGATAATCAAAGTGATTAGCATTACTTCATAATGCAGCCCTGGAGGGGTCATATGGGATGTGTCAAACCATTCTGAAAAGATCTTCAAGAAATTATATCTTCTCAGCTTCCCTAGAGCTAGGAATGAGTTCTAGGGTTTCCCAACCTTGGGTGCTATTGGCATTTTGGTTCGGAACCTCTCATGTTTGGGGAGAGAGGGACCATCCTGTGCTTTGTAGGATGTTTAGCAGAACTTCTGGCCTCTGCCTACTAGACACCAGTAGCATCCAGTTGTGATGATCAGAAACCACAAATTGCTAAATGTCCTAGCCTGGGGGTTGGGAATGAAAACTGCCCCAGTTGAGAATCAATGATTTATTCAAACCTAAGATAGTCTAATTAAAAAAAAAAAAAGAATCAGCTAATCTTAACAGCTGTGTAAATGTTGATAAATATCACAGTTTTCATTGCCTTATTGTTGTAGAAAATTATTCATAAACCCGTTATGAAAGTATTATTTGTGCCATTCCTACATGCTCATATTTTTAACCTCTAAAGAAATACTATAATTTTCAGGTTTTAAGTAGAAAGAGCAATGAAAGAAAAGCAAACCAAATATATGTGTATATGAATCGATCATGGTGATGAATTCATGATGGCAAGAAAAGGAAAGTCACTGGCACTTATTGGTGCCCCCTACATTTCACATTTTACAAACCTGATTTTTGAAATAAAAATAATTTTTTACATGCTTATTGTATAAAAATGAAAAAGAAAAGCCAGACACATTAAGGGAAGAAAATTTAAAACCTCATAATATCACCAGTTAATATTTTGGTGCATATGCTTTAGGACTTTCTGTGAATTCATTCATTCATTCATTCACTTATTTATCACACATCTCCCTGAGAGAGTATAGGAATTAGGCAGTCAAGGGTTTTATTTCTTAATAATGGGAGAAATTTGGACATGTTTTAAATCTAGCAGAAGGACGTAGTTTAGAAAGAGGAAAATGAGATGATCACAGAGTGAGATTTTGAGGAGTGGATTTTAAGCACAGCGCTGTAATTATTTTTAGATTAGAAAAAAAGTGTTGAGAGTATGGAAAGAATACACACATAGACACACGAATATATGTATCTTATTGTACCTACATGTACGTACATTGTTGTATCTAGTTCTACACGGATGTATCTTACTGTCTACAGTAAGATATATGTATGTATACATATGTACCTGTCTTACAGTATCTACATGTTTCTACCGTATGAGCTACTTTGGAACTTGCTTTTTCACTTACTCTATTGTAACCATTTCCCCATGCCGTTACTTTTCCTCCCCATCATTTTTACAGTATCCTAACGCATGCCAGTAGTTCAGGTTTTAAAGCCACCTGGTAACGTTGGACATTTTGGCCGTTCACAAATTTTTACTATCAATGCAGGGACTTAATATCACGACGGTGACATATTTGTAGTTCTCCAGGATTATTTCCTGAACAGGAATTTGCACAAGTGGAATTGCTGAGTCAAATGGTCTGCAAAATTCGGTGGATAAAAATCGCTTTTCAACCTCACAGTCATTCTCAGGTATACATTCTTTACCTGAAGAGGAAACAGAGAAGCGGAGAGGTTCAATAATTGGCCCAAGGTCAAAAATAATCTAGAAGTGGTAGACTTCAAAAGCCGCGCGAGCTCTTCGTGCTGCGGCAGGGGTAGATTTTGCGGTTTAGGCGATTTTTTTTTTTTTTTTTTTTTTTTTGGTGTGTTTCAGTTGGGGGAGGGGCCGGGCAGCAGGGAAGGAAACTTGTGTCGCAGCAAAGAACGAGGAGGAGGAGGGGAGGGACTCAAGTCAGATCCGAACCGGCCGCGGCGAGAAAGGCTAGGCTCAGGGCCCGGCGGCTCCCCAGCCGTTGTGAGGGTCGCCCGGGAGGCTGTGACTACCTCCCGCTTCTAGGGAGGTCCGGCCGGGGGCCGCGCGCCGCACCCAAGCGGTTGCCAAGGGCCTGCCCCGACTGCTGGTCCAGTTGCTAGGGCCTCCATCTTGAGGCCGGTGGCCGCGGCGCCCCCGGAAGGGGTTGCCCAGCGGGGCATTCACTTCCGGTCTGGGGCCTGCGGCGGCGGCGGCGGCGGCGGCAGCAGCGGTGGCGGCGGCGGCGGCGGCGGCGGCGGCGGCAGCGGGTCGGTGTAGAAAATGGCGCTGGTGCAGCGGCTCGGGCCTCTCCCCGCGGCGCTGCGGAGGGCTTGAGGCTCGCGAGCCTCACTCGCCGCGCCCCACTTGCTCGTGCACTTTACACACATGAGGTGAGTGGGGCGGGGGCGGGGGCTTCCCTCCGGGCGGGAGGAGCCTCGGGCGCTGCCGCAGGGCCCGAGACCGCGGGCGGCGGCGGCGGCGGCAGCGGCAGCGGCAGCGGCAGCAGCGCCGGGCGTCTCCGAGACCTCGGGCCTCGGCGCCGGGGGCGCCGGCTGCGCTGCTGAGGAGGCCGGGCCAGAGGCCTGGAGGGGCCTCGCTGCGCCGCTGGGGCCGGGCCGGGGGCTGCGGCTCGTCCGCGCCGCCTGCCCGCAGTCCGGGCTGCAGCCCCGCAGCTTTGTGAGCCCCCCCGGGCTCCCCTCCCCTCCCCCATCCGGCCCGGGCGCGAGCCTCTGCCGCAGCAGCTCCGTTTTCACGCGCATCTCTCTTTCTCTCTCTTCTTTCTCTCTTTCTTTTCCGTTCCAGAGAATTGGAAGCTAAAGCTACCAAAGACGTAGAAAGGAATCTTAGCAGGTAAGATGGGCGAGCTTTCCGTCTCTCGCCCC
The DNA here is from genome assembly GCF_009834535.1 of Camelus ferus. Taxonomy (NCBI): domain Eukaryota; kingdom Metazoa; phylum Chordata; class Mammalia; order Artiodactyla; family Camelidae; genus Camelus; species Camelus ferus. The sequence goes on along the minus strand of NC_045713.1, from coordinate 30,153,931 downwards.
ATTAATCGTGTATTTCCACCCCGGCTCGTCCTTGCTAGGTTTAGAAGTTCCCCTGTGTCATTTTCTTTCGCATGTAGGGAACCGACATTCGGGAGAAGAGGCCGGAGGGAATACTGGATGGAGGGATTGCGGGGAGATGCGTAATTACGCGTGTGTTCCTTTCTTTAGGGGGAGAAAACCCCAGCGAAATGCAATTCTTGTAAACTTAGTTAAAGCATTCTCACCCTTTTAGAATTTAATTAGGGGACTTGTGCATTAATTACTATTGTAAATGGTTGCAGGCATTGTGTGAGTCATGACTGAGGCGGCCCTTATGGCGGGCTGTCAAACTGTTTTGGCTTCCCCGTTATTACTTTGTAACTCAAATTGTTGCCTTTATAAAAAGATACTATGTGTTCGCATTTTTTTTTCAACACATTGTAGTCAGGCGGATTCTGTTGCACTGGAAACAGTTTTGCCCTTGAACTTTACCGAGCATAAACTGCGTTTTGTTTTCTTTTGAAGCTACATTTATATCTACGTTCGGCGTGTGCTCTTTTTTTATCAGCTGGTGAAATAATTAAAAACCTGTTCCCAGTGCATGGGTCTCTTTCCTTTTGGACCTGAGTGCTTTTGCACTGGTAACTTAATTCACTACCACAGAGGGAGTTTTTGTTTTTTAAACGACGCCTTTATGGAAATTCTTGGCTTTATTGAGCTGTAATTGCTTAAGTATTAGGGCACTGCACTGTATTTAACTCTTTTTCACATTCATTTTCTGCCTTACGGTCTTTTCCTTTCTCATTATTCACCGTTTTCTTTTGCATTATATTGGGATACTCAGAGAAACTTCTAGATTAACCTGATCAGTGGGATCTCTTTCTCTTGGACAGAATAAAATAAAATTTCTCTGTCAGAGGTCTTAATGTAGTTTGTGCTTGGTGATTGTTTTAGGTTTATGTTGGGATTATTAACATTCGCAGTTCAAATCATCTGAATATTTTTTCACCATATAGAATCATTTCAGATTGTTAGTCTTTCGAGTTTTATAGGTATGAATTTGTTAAAGTGCTTGTTAAAGAATCTGTTCAGTTGGTGAAGGATGGGCGTCATTGGTTTACCAGATAAGAGATTTTCTGTTATTCAAGATAATTTCAGGATCATTTTAAGGAAATTAAGCCTGACGTCACTGACTAAATAACTGTTGGATATTGAAATAAGTTTTGTTGTCATACTCTATTAAAGGAATATTGAAATATGAAACCATTAAATAAAACAGGTTGTGTTTTTAAGGTGTAATTTCAGAAAAGAACTTGGAGGGTCAGTCTATTTCTCCTTCTATTTTTGCTTTGTCAGGTAACTATATCAATATGATTCCTATGGAGGTTTTCTGGGACTTAATTAAAAATTGTGTCTAATACAGGTATTAATTTTCATATGCTATTTCAGTTGGATAGAACTTGGGATCTCGGTATAAGGGCTTGAATCCCAGCTTTGCCACTTACAGTATGACCTTGACTCTTGGCAAATCACTTAGCCTCTCTGTTCTAATCTATAAAATGAGAGGTCTGAGCTAGCTAGTTGCTAAGATCTATTAGACCAGAACAGACTCCCCAGGAAGTCACGACATTATCCTGTGTTCAGTTAGTAAACATTTCTTGAGCTTCTTCTATGTTCCAAATGCAAGACTAGGCACTGGGGAGGGGAAGAATGGAAGTAGCTGAATTTATTGAATGCTTACTATCTGCCTGGCACACTTTTCTGAAGACATTAACTCATCTGATCCTGTAACACTCTGGGAGGTAGGTACTTTTATTATTCCTGTTTTACAGATGAAGACTTTGAGGCACAGAGAGGTTAATTAACTTTCAGGAGGCCACACCACTGGTAATTGGAGGAGCTGTTATGCTTCAGAATGTATTGTGTTGCCTCACTAGAGGCATGATTTTTCACCTCAAAAAATTTGAAAATACCTTTGAGGAGGTAAAACCCACAAATACACGCAACACTTCTAGATCAGAATTTCTCAGCCTGGGCTGTTGAGACTTGACATTTGGACCAGATAATTTATTATTGTGAAGTCTGCCCTGTGCGTTGTGGGATGTTCAGCAGCATCTCCCAGAAGTACTCCCCTGCCATGTGTGACAATCAAAAAATGTCTTCAGATGTTGCCAAATGTCCCCTACCCAGGGAAGTAGGGGCGGGAGCCACTTCCACTTTTCTAGATTTTCATGTTGCCTGAAATAGCCAAATATTTGGATTTTCAATGTTCAGTCTGTAAGTGCTAAATATCTTTTAATACTGTAGAACTCCAGATTCCCATTGTGTAGACCCCCAGGTTTGGAAACTCTAGTCTCTGAATGAGTGATGACATTATATGGCCATTTTCCTTTTCCTCTGCTAAGGTGCAAACAAACCCTTAGGACAGCGTGCTGGGTAACCAGTGCCAGGTAAAAGTGGCACAGTAGGTAAATTTAGTTGCCCACATGAGGTAGGCTTAATTCACGGACAGCCATTAAAATTGTCGCTTTTTGCTGGTATCCCGGCCATTCAGGAGAGGGAACTATCATGTCTAGATCTGAGTGATCACCATTGGAACTAAACTTTAAAAAATAGAATCAATTTTGAAAGGCAGAGAAAAGGGCAATATAGGAACAACAGCAGAAACAAAGGGACAAAATCCAGAAAGTACAGGGACTTTTGAAATAGCAGTAAGTAGTTCAGTTGGATTGGCATAGAAGAATGGGGACAGGTGTAGTTTCTTGAATAGCAGGTTGAGGACTTTTTGCATAACTCTTACATTGTGGAGAGCTATTACATGCTTTTAGGTAGAATGGTGATAGGATAGAAAAATATAACTAATTATTTAGGCAAGAGGTGGTAAAGACCTGAATTATATGGTAGTAGAAAAGACAGGAAGAGTGTGAGATACTAAAGACGTGGAATCTGGGGTTTGGCAGCTAATTAGTCTGGGATTAGTTGTGAGAGGACTCTGAATACACAGGGGTCTTCACATTTTGGGTGAGTGAGAGATTGACCCAGCCTCTGAACAGGGTAGTGGTGAGAAAAGGAATAAGAGTTTGGGAAGAGAAGATGATAAGTTACAGTTTAGAGTTGTAGAAAAATCTGTTCTAACTCAATTTATCTGGTTTTAAAAAAAACAAACAAGCAAACCATATTGTGGAGTCCAAGGTGATAGAATTGCTGAGTACTTAAATCTGGGCCATGATACCAGCTAGTATTCTGATCCCTTCGTTTTACAAGTGAGAAAGCCATGGCCAAGGTTATACATTCTTTAACAAGTGACAGAGCTGGGGTTCAAACAGGCCTTGTGACTGTAACCATAGGGTTCTTCCAGCTAGGCAGTATTTTATATTGCACAATAGAAAAAAGATGACTTTGGTTTCTCCTTTCTGAAAATGTAAAAATTATGCCAACATAGTTTGTGGCCATTTTACTAATTTACTATATTGTTGAGTGTATTGTCTAAAGTAGAAGTTACATGCTTCATGTCATGCTGATTTTTTTTTTTTTTTTTTGCAAACCAGCCATGAAATGCCATGATATAAGAAGAGTTGTATATGCTGTATACCATATTATGTAACATCTGAACTGGGACATTTTTATCTGAGACATTTTTGCCTGGGACATGCTAAATAAGAAAAGACTGAGGGACAGAAGGAGTAAATCAGGGTGTTAGGTCTTCCTATGTAAGGTGGACCCTGCTCTTGCGATTCATCAACTTTTATCTGAATTTAAAAAAAAAAAATCATCATCTGATTTTGTTAAGCTTTTCTGGTTTTTTTTCCCCCTGTGAAGTTTGTAGGCCAGCAGTTTCATATTGGTAGGTTTCTTTCTAGCTTAATTTGACAGCTATGTGGTATATCAGTAGGTAGGATAAATGAATCACAAACTCTAAGCTTAATTTTTAAATGTGTAACAGCCCTCTATGGAAAATTTAAATATACACATCATTAAAAAATCAGAGTACTATTCTGTAACCTTGCAAATTTTGGCATCTGAAGTAAGTCTGCAACGATAAATTAGAGTCCTTTGCAGTTGTGTTTCATAACAGCCTGAAAAGTGTTGTCCATAATTGGAAAGACTGAAATAGATATTTGCTGTATCTATTCTGCTTGGACTGACTTACGACATCTTTTAAAATCAAGAAAATGTCATCCCATTTAAAAAGTTTTAAAAACTCATCCTAACATTCAGCAAAGTGGCAAGAATAGTGCAACCAACACCTGTATCTCTGTCTAGGTTTACCAGTTGCTAATATTTTGCCACATTTGTTCTGTGACGCCCCTTCATCTCTAAGTAAGACATCATTTATCTCCCAGGAACAAGCACATTCTCTATAACAGATAACATGATTATCACACACTGGGAAGTGTAACTTTGTTACAGTACTGTTTGGTCCATGTTCAAATTTTCCCAGTTGTCCTAATAATGTCTGTTAAAACATATTTGTTCTTTTCTCTCAATTCCTTAATCCAGGGTTGAGTTTAGTTGTAATTTCCTTTTATCAGGAGCAGTTCCTTATCCATTTCTTCCCCTTTCATGACATTGACGTTTTGGAATAGTCCAAACCTTTTGTTCTTGCAGGCTTCAATTTGGATTTGTCTGGTTGTTTCTGTATATGGTTCAGGTTAAAACTTTTTGGCAGGAATAACACATAGGTGTTGTGTTCCCAGTGCGTCATGTCAGCCTCCCTCCCCCACCACTTTGAAGGAAATAAACTGAAAGTTTACCCAGCACTTTTACCTTTACACTAACTCAGTGTTTCTTTCATTTAAGGATATGCCAAAAAATGTGAAACTGAGGTATAATTTTAAATAGTTGAGGTTACAATAATTATAAGACTTCATATTTAAATTGGTCAGCTGTAATGATTGCAGCTTTTTTGAAGTGTTATTCTGAAGGTAGCTCTTTTATTGTTAGACATAAAAGTTGCCTGTTTTTGGCTCTCACAGTAATAAACTGATAATCCTGCTAAGAAAATGAAACATAGGGCTGGACTTGTGATGTACATTCTTCCAAAGAATGCCCCATTGAAATTAGAGTGGCATTGTGCTGCCAGAACAGGGGTTCTCATCCTGGATTCCACAGAGGGACCACAGATGGTGTGAAGTAGTTTGAGAAATTGAATGTGTGCTTTAAAAAAAAAAAAAAAAAAAAAAAAAGGAAAGGAAAAAAGATAGTCCTTAGCATTTATCAGATTTCAAAGGCTCATAGCTCCCCAAAGACTAAGAAACCTTGTATTATAGGGAGGATGTGAGAGAAGCTGAATAATCTCAAGAAAAGGGAGATTTTAAGATTTAAAAGAGAGAAAATAGCATTAGACTAAGGCATAGGTTCTCTCAAAAAAAAAAAAAAGAAAGAAAGAAAAGAAGAAATTATGTCCCTCAGTATCTGAAGGGGATTGATTCCAGAACTCCCTGCTCCCCAGGATACCAAAATCCAAGGATGCTCAAGTCCCTTATACAAAATGGCATAGTATTTGCATATAACCAAAGCACATTCTCCCATATACTTTATTTATTTTTAAAGTATTTATTTTTAATTTTTATTTTTTAAAATTTTTGAGGGGGGAGGTGATTAGGTTTATCTATTTATCACTTTTGGTTGGGGTACTGGGGGTTGAACCCAGGACCTCGTGCATGGTAGGCACGCACTCTACCACTGAGCTGTACCCTCCCTCCTCTCATATACTTCAAATCATCTCTAGATTACTTATACCTGATATAATGTAAATACTACGTAAATAGTTATAAATACAATGTAAATGCTATGTAGATTGTTGCTCATGTATGGCAAATTCATGTTTTGCTTTTTGGAACTTACTGGAGGCCAACTGTATAGTTTCAATGTCCTGTTAATGTGGTATTATTTTTTAAGGGAATCGCATACTCTGAGCTAGCTATGAAGCAGAAATCCTAGTGTTTCTTTTCTTATATCTAGGGAAAAGTGTTTTGATTTTTAGACAGTAGTATGTTATGTGACCATGACTCAGCTGACTTCCCATTTCAAATGGAATGTTCAAAACAGATTGAAACTTGGTTAAAGAATTTTATACTTTGAACCTTACAAGATATTTTATGCAAACAGTGATTGATTGGATTTTGTATAATAACAAACAAGATTAAACCAAGTCACTTGCTTTGCTCTTACTAGTGGTTTTGAGTCAGCCAGCATTTGTTGAGCAGCTTGCTGCAATGTTATTGAACATTTTTATAATTTTGACGTCTGTGTTTTGTTGACTTTGGTCCCTTCTTATTATTTTGGAGAATCCCCCTAAAATACAGGAAATAGTGCTGTGTGGAGTGAAATATGCACTGGTTTTTAGGTGTATTTTTAAGTATTACTTCACTTTTTTGATAACTGGCCACACAAAGGCTGTCAGAGGAATATGTTTTATTTAGTATTCTACTTGTGAATCCCAGGCAATATGAGGCACGTAAGTGAGACTCCTAGCAGGTAGAGCTAATATACAGTGTATATTCTCTGCACTGTTGCAAGTTAATCATGCTCAAGCCACAGTTCTGAGCCTGTCATTCACTATTTCTTAAAAACTGCTGCTATCTCCATAGTGACTCTGGAATTTAAGCCCAAACTCTTGTGTGTGCTCAGCTTGTCTTTTTAGCTTCCTCCCTACTACCTCTTGTTCTAGCCTCAATTCCTCCTTCTCTGGATGTTCCTTTCAATTTCTCTTTCAATTTTTTTGATAACATTTATTAAGATAAAATTCACATACCATAAAGTTCACCCTTTTAAAGTATATGATTCAGTGGTTTAGTGTATTTACAGAGTTGTTCAATCATCACAGATACCTGATTCCAGAGCATTTTTTTATATCCTCCCTCAGTAAAAACTCTATACCTTTGGCAGTCGCTCTCCATTCACCCCACCTCCAGCCCCTGGCAATCACAAATCTATACTCTGTCTCTATGGATTTGCCTATTCTGGACATGTCGTATAAGTGGAATCACGTAACATGTGGCCTTTTGTATTGCTGGTTTCACTTAGCATGTTTTCAAGGTTCATACATGTTGTAGCATGTATCACCTTATTCTTTTTATGGGCAAAAAAAGAAATGCTCCATTATTTAGCTATACCATATTTTGTGTATCCATTTATTGATGGGCATTAGGGTTGCTTTCATTTGGGGGCTGTTATGAATAATGATTCTATGAATATTCATGCACAAGTGTTTGTGTGGACATAATGTTTTCAGTTCTCTTGGGTATATACCTTAGAGTGGCATTGCTTGGGCATATGGTAATTCTGTGTTTAAATTTTTGAGAAACTACCAAACTGTTTCCAGAGCAGCTGCACCCATTTTACATTTTCACCAGCAATGTATGAGTGTTCCATTTTCTCCACATCCTCACCAACACTTGTTATTGTTCTTTTTGATTAAGTTATCTTAGTCGATGTGAAGCGATACCTCATTGTAGTTTCGATTTGCATTTCCCTAATGATTAATAATGTTAAGCATCTTTTTATGTGCTTATTGGTCACTTGTGTATTTGATTGGGAGAAATGTCTATTCAAGTCATATGCCCATTAAAAAATTTGTTTTTTTTTTTAAATTGTTGAACGGAAAGAGTTCTTTATGTATTCTAGATACAAGTCCTTTATTAGATGCATGATGTACAAATATTTTCTTCCATTCTGTGGATTGCCTTTTCACTTTCTTGATGTTGTCCTTTGTAGCACAAAAGTTTAAAATTGTGGTATGTTCAGTTTACCATCTTAACCATTTTGAGTGTACATTTCAGTGAAATTAAGCACATCCACAATGTTGCGCAACTGTCACTATGATCCATCTCCACAACTCTTTTCATCTTGCAAAACTGAAGCTCTGTACGTATTAAACAATAACTCGCCATTCTCCCCTCCCCTGGACCCCTGGAAACCACCATTCCACTTTCTTTCTGTATTAATTTGACTGTTCTAGGTACCTCATGCAGTGGAATCATAGGCTTTGTCCTTTTGTGACTGGCTTATTTCACTTACATAATATCTTCAAGTTTCATCCATGTTGTGGTACATCAACTAGTTGATTTTTGTATGTTGATCTTGTATCCTGCAGCTATGCTGAACTTGTTTATTATTTCTAATAGTCTCTGTGTGTATTCCTTAGGACTTTTTATATGTAAGATCATGTCATCTGTGAACAGTTAGTTTTATAATTTCCTTTCCAATCTTGGTACCTTTTATTTGTTTTTCTTGCCTGTGTTTTTCTGGCTAGAACATATAATGCAGTGTTAAATAGGAGTGGCAAGAGTGGACATCCTTGTCTTGTTTCTGATCTTAGATGAAAAGCATTCAGTCTTAAGCATTAAGTGTAATGTGAACTATGGGCTTTTATAGATGGCCTTTATCAGGTTAAGGAAATTTTCTTCTGTTCCTAGTTTGAATGGTTTTGTCTTGTCATGAAATGATGTTGAACTTTGTCAGATGCTTTTTCTGTGTTTACTGAGATCATGTAGTTTTATTTTTTGCTCTAATAATGTTATGTTACAGTGACTTTCATGTATTAAACCAACCTTGCATTCCTGGGATAAGTCCCAGTTGAGTATAGCATATAATCCTTTTTATATGTTGCTACACTTGATTTATTAGTCTCTTGTTGAGGATTTTTGTGTCTATAGTCACAAGGTTATTGATCTGCAGTTTTGTCTTCTGGTGTTATCTTTGTCTCTGCTTGTGTTATGTTTGGTACCTTGGATGGTCTGGTTTGGAATCTGGAGTCTGAGGTCTTGAGTTGCTGGTTTGGCATCTACCTCATTCTGCAGTGTACTAATAATAATTGTGTTTATATATCTGGTTCCATTTTCACTTTAAAATTTTTTTCCAGCTTTAAGGTATGATTGAAAAATAAAATCAGTTCCATTTTCTTCTCCCCCCCTCACCCAGCAGTTAGTGCATTGCCCTTGTGTGTGTGTTTTATTGAGACTTAATTGACATCTAACTTTGTGTAAGTTTTAGGTGTACAACTTGCTTATTTGAAACATTTATATACAGTTGACCTTGAACAACATAGGTTTGAACTGTATGGTTCCACTTTATATGTGGATTTTTTCCCATTAAATACATACCATGATACTACACGATCTGTGGTTGGTTGAATCCGCTAATGCAGAACTGTGACTATGGAGGGCTGACTGTAAAGTTATATGCAGATTTTTGACTGTGTAGGGCCAGTGCCCCTAACCCCTGCAGTTGTTCAGGGGTCTGCTGTATTCTAGTATGACTGCTGCTGTCATGTCACATAATTATCATTTCCTTTTTGCAGTGAGAACATTTAAAATCTAGTCTCTTAGCAACTTTGACGTATATACCAATATTGTTAACTGTAATCACTATTCTGGACATTAGGTTTACAAAATTCATTCCTCTTTTAGTTGCAAGTCTGTGCTGTTTAACAGCATCTCAATCCCCCCCCCCAACCTGCCCCTGATAACCACCATTCTGTTGTTCAGCTGTTTTAGATTCCATGTATAAGTGATATCATACAGTATTTGTCTTTCTTTGACTTATTTCACTTAATGCTCTCAAAGTTAATCCATGTTGTTGCAAATTGCAGAATTTTCTTCTTTCTCATGGCTGAATAATATTCCATTGTATGCATATACCACACCATCATCCATCCATGGACACTTAGATTGTTTCTATATCTTGGTTATGGTGAATAATGCTGCAATGAACATGGAGTTCAAATATCTTTTTGATATGCTGTTTTCATTTCTCATTTCTCTTGGCTATATACTCAGAAGTGGGATTGCTAGGTCATTAGTTGTTGTAGTTTTCATTTTTTGAGGAATTTCCATACTGTTTTCTCCATTCCTGACAGCCGTGCACATGGGTTCCCTTTTCTCTATGTCCTTGCCAACACTTTTTACCTCTTGTCTTCTTGATGATAGCCATTCTAAGAGGTGTGTTAATTCTGTTTTCTACTGTATGCTCTCCTTTCTTTGGTTACAACCTTCTTTGTCTCCTAACCTTAGGCTAGTGCAGCCTTTTGTACCTAGCCTCTTGCAGCTCATGTTTAGTGTACACTTATGTTCATCTCTTAAGCACTTCCTCTGCATTACCTTATTTAATCTTCACAACAACCCAACAAGGGAGGTACAATTTAAGACCTCTTGTAAATGAGGAGATGGAGGCTTTAGGGAAATTAAACAAGTTGCTTACACAAGGTAATGGAATTGAGATTTAAGCCCACTTCTCTTTGGGATTGGAGCCAGAGCTCTTAAACTCATGCTGTGCTGCCCAGGAAATGCTTGTTTGAATAGATTGGATTTAAACTGGTCCTTAAAGAAGTAGAATGTGGGTAAAAGAAAGAGTGAAAAGAGTGCATGTTTGATGGTGGATGGGGTAGTGTTAGTAAAGGCAAGAAAGCAGGAATTGGTATTTAACTGCAGTACCTAATGCTGGGGGAGTACAAGTAGAACTGATTTTTGTCCCCAGAACAGTAATTAGTTCTATTTGGAAGAGTGAGATTAACATCAGAAATAATTAGAAAATAAGCATTGTTTAATTGAAGGTAAAGGGTGAGGTTTGTATGAGTTGAAAAGAATCATGAAGGAACTAGCAATTAAGTTAAGCCTAAAAAGAGGAGTAGATTTAGGACGGTTAGTTTAGCAACCAGATTTTGGGTCAGCCTTAACCATTGCCTTGTATTATACAAGTCACTTAGACTTTCCAATCCTTGGTTTCTTTAAGTGTCATATGGGAAAAACATCAGTTCTCTGTTTTGGTGTTGTGGGCTCAAAATAGATGACGTCTCAGAGTACCTTGTAAGCTATACATTGCTTCTGTTATTATGGGAAGGGGTATCCGTTCTCTTAAAATTCTAATCTCACCAACTGTCCTCAACCTGAGCTTTTTATTTTAAAATAATTTAAGTCCTAGAGAAATTTTTTAAGAATAGAGCAAAAAATTCCTGAATATCCTTCATCTGTATTCCTTGAATATTGACATTTAACCACATTTACTTTCTCATTTTCTTTCTACAAGCATATTGGACAAACAAACAAACAAACAAAAACAAAGCGTAAATACAGGACAGAAATAGACTCATAGACAGAGAATACAGACTTGTGGTTGCCAAGGGGGCGGAGGGTGGGAAGGGATAGACTGGGATTTCAAAATTGTAGAATAGCTAAATAAGATTATACTGTATAGCGTAGGGAAATATACACAAAACGTTATGGTAGCTCACAGAGAAAAAAATGTGACAATGAGTGTGTATATGTCCATGTATGACTGAAAAATTGTGCTGAACACTGGAATTTGACACAACATTGTAAAATGATTATAAATCAATAAAAAATGTTTAAAAAAAAAAGCATATTGGTCCCCCCACCCCCAGCCCTGGACTATTGGAGAGTAGCTTAGAGACGTGATATCCTTTTACCCCTAAAAACTTAAATATTTATTTCCTAAGGTCAGAGACATTTTCTTAGTACAGTGCCATTATTAAAATTAGAAAAGTAATATCAGTAGAATCTTAATAGCAAATCTACAAACCTTACTCAAATTTTGCTGACTGTCTCAATAATACCTTTTAGAGCAAATAAAAAAAAAAAACCTTTTTTTTTCTGGCCTAGGATTTAATGTAGGAATACATTTGGTTTTCATGTTTGCTTAACCACCTGTGTTCTGGAACAGTTTCTCAGTCTTTCTTTGTTGTTGAAGACCTTGATATTTTTAAAAGAGTACAGGCTGGTTATTTGGTCAGATGTCCCTCTGTCTGTATTTGTCTTGATTAGATTCATGTTGTGCACTTTTGGCAGGAGTAGCACAGGACTGATGTGTTCTGCTTAGTGCATCATGTCAAGAGGAGCACGATGTCCATTCGTCCCATTATTGGTGATGGTAACTTCAACTACTTGGTTAAGATGTGATATATGTTGGGTTTCACCACTGTAAAGTTAGTATTTTCCCCTTTGTAATTAATCATGCTATTGTTGGAAGAACTTTGAGACTATGTAAACATCTTATTTCCCATTAAGATTCTTGCCTGAATCAATGGATTGCCAAATAGTGATTTTCTAAGTCCATTATTCTTGCTGCATTAGTTGACATTCTACTGTACAATCTGCATCTTTACCCTATTAATTCATCCATTCATTCATTTATTCATATCAGTAGGGACTCATGGATTCCTTTTTTATTCAGTGGGTTGTAATCCTTTACTAGCATTATTTTATTGCTCAGATTATGAGGCTAGTAGAGGCCTTCTTCAAACTCAGCCTCTTTTTGAAGAAATCCAGATTATGTATCATCTGGATCTTCACTGCTACTTCATCATATCCTATTTTCTCCTCTTAAGAGGAAGATATGGTGACTTCACTACCACCTGTGCCTCAAAACAAAGCTTTCTGCCTATGCTTTATGGTTCAAAGTCAAATGCTATCTGGAAATATATAATATTGCTGCCATCCTGTCTTTTGTCCTCTTTTTCTCTACATATTCCTGTCACAAGTAGGTATTTTTGTTAACCTGTGTGTGTGCTTCCAGAATTTATGCAAATACAAGCACATGAGGATATGTGTTCTTATCTCAACCCTTTTTAACCTTAGTTTTTTTTTCCCCCAATTAACTATACACCTTCCAGATCCTTTCATACCAGAAATCTTCTTTATCTGTTTTACAGCGGCATAGCATTCAGTTTTATGGGTGTATCAATTTTATGTAAGTACTTGAGTATTTGCAGATATAAACTACCTGTGACTATAAACTGGCCCTTCTTGAAGTGATACCTCATCTGTCATCACCTTCTCTGATACCTTTATTCCTTACCCCTTTTAGATAAGGACTTCCAAACAAGTACTAGTCTTCCTTAGTCAAAAAAAAAAAAAAAAAAAAAAACCAAAAAAACAAACGAAAACACTTCATTTTTATTCTTTTTTCTTTATATCATGGCCAAAATTTTTGAAAATCTGATCACTCTTAACGTAGTTTTGCAGCAGTTGGGTTTCCATCTCTATTATCTGGTGAAATTATGGTTTTGAAGGTTACCAGTGACTTACTTCCTGTTGTGTAGTGCTAGACTGGCTTTGGTGATTAATTTAGGTGTAGGAGGACAAGGAGGGGAAAAGAAGAGGCTGGCAAGCAGATAGAAAAAGGAGAAGTGGGAAGGCTGGGAGAGAATAGAATAAAGTGTAAGGGGAAAAGTAGGTGAACAACATTTTTTGGCAGAAGATGTGAAACTATTTTCATAACTAGCTTGTAACATACAGCTGGCTTCTGTGTGACTATGAGCTGGCTTATGGTAAGCTGTGACTGATAGGCTAGTTGGGCCCTCTGGAAATTTGCCCCCCTATTTTCTCTGTCCCATTATTACCAATTTTGACTATAGAGCTGTCATTTTAAATTTTTTGCTTTCTGAAATCTGGAGTTGTCATTAACCTGGGTCTCTTTTGTCATTCTTAACTAATATTGTCAACTATCCCAATTTCTTACGACTGTCTTGGATTTATTCTTTGCTTTTCATTTCCTTTTGCCACCATCATGGTTCAGGACATTAAACTTTTACCTGGATTACTGCAACGGTCTTCTCACTGTGTGTAGCAGATTTATTTCCTACTTTTACACAACGATTTTTCTCCTTTTTTCTATCCCAATCAATACTGGCCCCTGACATTGCCACGCTAAGTCTCTGCTTTGCTGGTGTCCATACCCTTCTGTGTTCCCTTGTGGGAAAAGGCCCACCTCTCTCTGTAGAAATCCTGCCTCTTCTTTAAGACCAAGATCAACAACTTAACTGCTCTGTGAAGCCTTCAGCTGTAACAGCTCATATGCATGTCTTATTTTCCTAAACTTGCTTACAGCCTCTACCAAGTGATTGCTTGTTTCTTTATTTCAAGTGTGTTCAGTTTTGTTCCTACAAAATTGTAGTTTAAAACTGTTTTCTGTTTGGGTTCTCCTAGTGCACAGCAAACTGCTTGACTTACAGGAATCCCTAAGGACATTCTTAGTGGTTTATTGATTAAACATTGTGTAGTTTATTATTAAATAGTTTTGGATGCAGAGAGTCAGCTCATCCCAATACCTTGAGGGTCTGCTTCCCTCTGCTTCCCTACTATACTGTGGAAAGTGTGTACTTTTTAATGGGATTTTCTTTTTGTTTTCCTAGCAAGTGATATACTGTCTGGACCTTGACCTTTTTTTGACTTAGCAGTGTGTCCTAGAGATCTTTGTCTGTAAACCCATGTTTGTTGGTGGTCCCAAAGACCACCCTCAGGTTTGATTCACTAGAAGGACTTGCAGGATTCAGCACATAGTCATACTCATAGCTATGATTTATTACAGTGAAAGTATACAAAGCAAAATCAGTAAAGGGAAAAGGCACGTGGGACAAAATCTGGAGGAAACTAGGGGCAAGGTTCCAAGGTTTCTCTCCTTGTGGTGTCACACGGATGTGCTTAACTTCTCTAGCATCAAATTATGACAACATGTATAAAATATCTACCAGGAGAGCCCATTAGAAATTCAGGGTTTTTTGTTCAGGACTGATAATGTAGGTACCTGCTGCCTAAGTGTACCAGAATTCCGGACTGCAAGAAGGAAAGTAGGTTTTCAGCAGAACTGTATTGTTTGTACTAAGTTTACCCGTGTTATCAGTTAGGGATTTGTAGAACCTTCCTGAAGTCTAAGTTCCCTGACTCCAGCCAAGGGCCAACCTTGCAGTGCTTTTTCCTAGAATCGGTCTCAGACCTGCTGTGTTAACTCTTTCCTGCACATCGTGGAATTCTACAATCCCTCCCCACCCCCCACTTTTTTTTAAACTAATGTGTAGTATTCCATGGTATGACTGCATTATGATTTGTTCAGTTTTTTCCTGCCGATTGGCTTTTAAGGCTATTATCTATTTTTGTACATTTCCTTTTCTAGAGGCTTAGATTAAAATTGATGGGTCATAACATAGTGACATTTAAAATTTTAATATTAATAGGTACTTTCGAATTGCTCACCAGAGGTCCTTACTAGTCCATATTTCCGACAGCAGTTTACGGGAGTATCCTTTGGAAGTGATTGCTTTTAATGATATTCATGTTGGGAATGTAGGGAAGACTGACTGTCAAACATCAGGAAGAGCAGGTCCAGGGAGGGCTTTCTAAATCCCAGGTCTGTCCTGCTGCTGTTATGGACATTTCCCTCACCCATCCTCTTCCTTTTCCAAAGACTCTTGGTTCTTACACTCATCTGCTTCTTCCTCTGTCTCTAATCTGCCTCTTTATTGCCTTTAATCGTTGATGTGGAGGCTTGTGATTTTTATTTTTCTATTATTATGGAAAATTTTAAACATACACAAAAATAAAGCAATGAAGAATCTTCGTGTACCCTTTACCTGGTTTCAGCATTTGCCAACATTTTATCAATCTTGTTTCATTTTTCTCTTTTACTTTTTTGAGAGGATAGGGTGGGGCCTGGAGTAGTAAAAGCAAATCCTAGACATGGTTTTTTTTAAAAAAAAAAAATTTTGTACTAATTTACAAAATTAATGCATAACATTTAAAATAGTGATACACTTTTTAAAAATTTATCAGTTTCCCTAAATACTTAGTTCAGTTGTGAGGTTACTCTAATGTTCCTAGTTCAGGAGAGCATTTCCTCATGAATTTCCTGAAATTTGTGTAAAGTTATAGAAACATATACAGACAATTAAAAAATATGGGTTAATACCGTTCACCCATCTGTAAATTGCTTTTTTTCATTTAACAGCGTGTTAGGGACGTTTCGTCAAATCAATAAACAGATCACCTTCTTTTCAATACGATATGCTATGCTACTATATAGCCATTTCTTTACTGATGAACATTTAGTTTTTCTGCTTTTCAGGCCTTGTGAAGCTTTCAGCAAAGTTTCATATGCTTATGACCTTGTGTACTAGTGCTTTATTACTGTAAGATACATTCTGAAGAGTTAGGTGGCTGATTAGACTTTGTATAACTTTAATTGTTAAAACTATTACCATAACACTGTCCAAAAGGTTATAGTAGTTTTCCACGAGGTATAATATAAGAGAAAACCTCGTAACTTTCATTGTCACCAGCACTGGATATTATTATTCTTGAACATTTTTGCCAAGGAAGTTAGTATAAGAAAATAGCATAGCATTATAGTTTTTTGCCTTTATTAGAAAGAAAACCCAGCAATTTATTTTTTTTAAATAATATAATTGGGTTGGGTTCATACAAGCAAATGCAAGCTTGCCTCAATACTAGGAAATCCATTGATACAATTAATCGTATCAGCAATCAAATGACAAAAATTCTGTAATTATTTCCATAGCTACAGTAAAGAAATCTGACAAAATATAGCATGCATTCATGACCCCAAATTTTCCAGCAGACCAAAAATGGAGAATAGCCTTTTATTTTTTAAATATTAAAACTTACTCATTTGATATTAATACTTGAAATTTTTTAATATTTAATTTTTGAATGCTTATTCCCATGGCTCAGAAATTAAAATGCTATCTGAAAAAGTTTATACAGTGAGATCTTCCTTCCTCTTGTCCCCCACGTGCATAGTTCCTCCTGCCTCCTCCTTCACAATTACTATTAGTTTCTTAAGTGTTCTTTTAGAATCATTTTATACACATACAGGCAAATATAAATACATATCCTCTCCCTTGCTATTTACACAAATGATAGCATACTATGCAGTCTGTCATGCATCATGCATTTTTCATGAGTTTTTTTCCCTTACTTCTGATAGTGTTTTAGCTACCTTCCTATTTCTCTCTTAAACAACAAAACAAAACTGTTGAACTCCTCAAATATGAGACCTTACAGTTATTATCTAGTTGTAGTCTAGTTGTTTCTTTCACATCACCATCCCACAAACATTCACAAAATAAAAGCACTGAAACTGCTGTCTTAAATATCAATAATGCCTGGTCCCTCTTGTTAAAACCAGTTGCTGTTCAGTTTTTTTCTTTGATTCTTTTGCTGTTCTTCCTCCTGATAACACATTCATGATTCTTGGAACTCTAATACTTTGTGTTTCCTGCAATACATTCTGTTAAGTGTTCTTGTAAAAGGTAGAAAGAAATAAGAAAAGGAGGCACACAGTCTGGAGGAAAAATATTAAGTGAGAAGATCTGTCACTTAACCTATCCAAAAGAAGAGGATTTATTTTCTGTGGCTCCTGAAAAGAGAGTAAAGTCCTACTTTACTTTGGGAGGGGAGATACCATGGTGTAGGGGAAGGGGAAGACCATGACTTTGAGAACCTAGATTTGAATCCTGTCTCCACCCTGAATTAGCCATATGACCTTGGACAAGTCATTTAACCTTTTTTAGCTTCAGTTTCTTCATCTATAGAAGGGAATTATTTGTACCTATCATTTTTTAAAAAGTGACAAATGGGAAAATATACATAAATGTACACCAAGTGCCCAGCATAGTCACTGTAACATTTTCTTTAAACATTTTTTTTTTAGGGGAAGAGGTTATATAAGTTTATTTAATTTTTATTTTAATGGAGATACTGGAGATTGAACCCAGGACCTGGTGCATGCTAAGCACATATTCTACCGCTGAGCTAAAGCTTCCCCCTGTCACTGTAACATTTTAATCACACAGAGATTTGTTCTCATTCCTAGGTCCAGAACTTGCGTATTTGAGGTGTCCTACTAACTTTCAGGGGATCAATGATTACTGAATGTAATTGCTGGAGTGCTGTCTTTGTGGAGCATGTAGCAAATATGATGGACCACTTAGACCTATTAAATCTAATCAACCCATACTCCTTTTGATAGATATGGTGAATTATAGAATTAAATATCTTAAACAGATCTCCACCAGCATTTAAATTCTGCAAGTGAAGTGTTTTAGCACAGGTGGTATATTTATATATATTTTTTCCAGTTGGCTTTCTGAAGGAGATGTGGGAAAAGTGTGGTTAGTCCTCTGTGATAACAGTGTTTTTTCTTTTACGCTTCTGGTATTGACTGATACTATAATATTTCCTTGAGGAAATGTGGTACATCTTTTAAGTACTACAAGACTATTTTTGGACAGGAAAACACTTGCTAATGTCATCGAAAAGCCTTCAAAATGAAGTTTGAGAAGGGAGGAGAAATTCCAGGTAAATAGTAAAGAAACATCCTATAGAGTAAAATTAGAGGGACAGAGAACAAGATTTAAAAAGGACTTGTCCGTAATTCACAGGCAGACACAAAGAACAAATGCTGAAGATTTGTGATGTTTCTGTATGATAAGTGATCCTGAATGTCTTGACAAAAGCAGAGTACAGTCTTTGGGGTGTCACTGAGAATTGGGAGAGGGTTCCTGACTAGATGTTTGTGTACTTAAGTAGGTTAAGGAAGCACTCCTTATTTAAACCTTATAAAAATGTTGTAGAGTAGATGCATACAGTAATTTAGCCTCAGTTTAATGAAGAAACTGAGGCTGAAGAAGATTTAAGTATTTAGAACTAGAAATTAGCTTTTGTTGAGTAACATTGCAATGGTGTAACTTAATTGCCTTTGTTTACTAATTTTACTTTCATGCTGCAGCTTTCTTGATCCTTGGCTTCCAAGGATTATAGTGAGTGAGCTTGCTCACTCTCATTACCTCCCTCACACAGGATGCTAGTGAGTCATGGTTACAGTTGGCCTGAATGTGCTTTGCGACTCTCTTAGCCACATGACAGAGCTACAGAACAAAACGGCAGTGGAATGCAGCAAGTTATCATCCTCTACTTCCATCTTCTGATTTTACCAGTCATATACTTAACTTTACTAAGTTATCAGTTATACATAATGTCACTCATTTTGTTTTTCACTGTCTTCCTGCATCTCCTCTCAGTTTCTTCCATCAGCAAAGCCAACTTAAGTTTTGTGTAATCTCATTACAGTGCACCCACAGTACCCACCTCTAGTTTCTAAGGTATTTGTCTGTGTTTGTCATTTTATCTTCTACTGCATCCCCTCTGCCGTATGCATGCACTCAGCCTATATAAATTATTTACCATTTCCCAAATGTCTAGGTCATGTCCCTTGAACCTCTCCTTTTCTGCCTGATATTCATCATGTCCCCTCTGGAATGCTTCCTCAGGGCAGAATTAGGTACTTTTTCTTTGTGTGTTGATATTAAGTATCTCATGGTTTTTGGTTGTCTGTTGTAGTGAATGAAGGTTTAGGTTCTAAACTCTAGGGTAATTAATGTATGTAACTTGAGTTAAGTTTCCTCCAACTTTGCATAGATTTCATTACCGAGTAGCCCCCTACCTTGAAGAGGTGAGGGTGGGGATGCTCTTGTGGAGCTCTGTGTGTATGAAGGGTTTTGTTTGGCAAGTTTCATTTTAGAATGTTTCTTTGTTTTTAGGCTGGATTTAAATGCATTGGCTACCTGTGGCCAGGTTGGCATAGGGATAGGAGGACTTGAGTACGTGTGGCCTTTCTATTCCTTACACAGTCTTTGCTCCGTGCTCATCTCTGTTCAGTCGGCCATGATCGTGGAGCCTCTCTGGAGCTCCACCAGAGGATGGCACATACCGACATTTAAGACTTCTCTTATGTTTATATCTTCCTTTGCTCTTGTTTATTCATCAGCTCTGAATGGATTTGGTATCTTTTCCTCTGTCATTTCAGTGAGGTAGAGTAGAAAGGAGGAGGCAAACACATTTGTACAATCATTTTGAAATCCTGAGCCAGGGGTTCTTTGGGCAACTTGGAGCATTTCTGATTTTAAGAATTGAAACAAACTTATATAATGAGTGCATTATGGATTGTTTCCTAAGCATTGATAGAATAGTTTGGAATGTTTACAGAATATGAAATTATTGTGATGCTAAAATACAAGTCATCTATTTATGAATAAGTTGTGTTCTAAAAATAGTTACAAAGCTTTTTAGAGGAAGGAGGGCTGAAGATACCCCCAGGTACCTGGGCAGGAGAGGACTGTGGGAGACGTTCCAGGCATTGCCATTAGCCACTAATTGATAATTGGGGCCAGAAGCAAGGTGACTGCTCATGAGATGATGTTTACATTCTAGAATTGGAGGGAGTTGCTTATGTCCCAGTGTAAAATTTGCTAACTTTAGGTTGCCTTCCTTGATATAACTTTAAAATAAAAAGCTCCACTGATTGTGACTTACTAAAGAAAAATACTGTATAGTGGCTATATAGTTAGATTGAGGTTGCAAGTTATGTTTTATTTCAATGAAAAAATGATAAAAGAATAATTTGCCATGTCTTTACTTTCTAATAAGAGTAAAAATGAATCTGTATGCAACATTATTTTTATTTCTTAATACATTTTGGGAAAGTTAATTGCAACTGTGTGGTTCAGGGATTTAGTGCAAGAAGAAGAACAGTTGATGGAAGAAAAGAAAAAGAAAAAAGACGACAAGAAAAAGAAGGAAGCTGCTCAAAAGAAGGTAGTATATGTATAAACTAATTATTTACATTAAGCAGTTTAAACATAGATTAAAAAAGAAAATTACTCTTACTGGATTATTTAAAACATTTGACTTAATGTTTTAACTTTAGTGGAGATTTATTTTAATATTTAATGTCTTTGAATATGCATATATTGTAACTTGCTAAGTGTGTACAATTTAATGCATATTTAATCTTGCCAATCCTTTTTTTCAAAGGTAAGTGCTTTGTATAGGTCTTTATTTTTCAATTAGATATTCTTAGGTTTTCATAATACTTACATCATTTTACATTATTTATAAGTGAGAAGAGCGTGGAATTTGTAGCTGCATAGAGAGGATTTGAAATCTGGCTCTCCACTATAGCATACAGAACGATGTGGCCTTTAACTTTATTTAGCCTCTCTGGGCCTCAGTTTTCTTACGTTTTGTAAAGTGAAAGTTGAATTAAACAAGGTAATATGTACACATAATAATACACATAATAGAAAATGAAATCATAAAAAATAGCAAACACAATAGGAAATAAAATGTCAGTTTCCTTTTCTCTTTAGCTCACTTTTTATATTTGCAGATTACATTAGAATATTTAAAAATAAGCCTAAGACATAATTGCTGCAAAAGATCTCTAGCCAATACATTATCAAAAAATGTAATCAAGCAACACAAATGGCAGAAAAGTGGAAGTTATGTCTATAATTATAAAGATTTTTGCAAATTAATATTAAAGGCTGATGACAGTTAACTAAGCTGGACATGCATCTCCTGTATCAAGGTTTCAAGGATCTTAAAAATGTTCTAAAAGACCCAGTGAAACTACTGTTCCATGTCTGTATTCTAATGAAAAATGATGACTGTAGTTTTTAATATATACCTATTTTGTGCTAGGAACTGGATACAGACTGTAGCAACATACTTGCCTCCACATTATTTAGTAGGAAAAAAAACAGGGTACAAAACTGTGGCAGGGAGAGAACTGTTCAGCCAGAGAGAAGTGCTTAACTTGGCCTGAAATGGGGCAGAGGGACAGCGAAATTTTCTTGGAATAGAAATGAGCCAAGTGAATAAGAAGCAGAATAGAAAATAATTCTAGCAGCGTAAACTTGGAGCTAAGCATCTCTAGACTGTGTGTGTTAAAGTACGGATTTTGATTGGAGATGAGGAGGTGGTGGGAAGAAGCCAAATACAGAAATGTCAGGGGCTGAGACCGGTGAGGTTGGTCCTAGCTCTTGGTGCTTTTCCCATTTTAGCCAGTGGGTGTTGGGGAAAACACTGAAGACATTTTAGTAGAGTGACATAAAAATTTATAGTTTGGAATGTTTACCTTGGCAAATTGTGGAATTGGATTGGAAGGGGTAGAAACTAGAGACTGAGATACTGGTAAAGGGACTATTAAAAGAATCCACAGAATTTGTTGAAAGGGTGTGAAGGAAGGGTAACCTACGTTGACTCTTAGGTTCCAGGCTGAGTGGCTAAGTACATTTTGGGAGCAGTTAACAAGGGATACCTGGCAAGGTGAAAAGAAATACAATTCAGTTCTGTACTTGCAGGGTTTGGGGTGTGATCACGCAAGCAAACTGGGGAGGGGCAGAGTACAGAGCACTGTGGAGAACTGGAGGATTAAGAGTGATGAGATGCGTTGATACACTAGGTGGCCCTTGTTATTGGCCTTGTAGTTACTCAGGAGTGACTGGGAAGAGATGCACTGGTAATTGTCATAGGACTTGGAATAGGTTTCTAGTATACAGTTTTGGCATTGGTGTTGCCTTAGGCCTCTGTCAGAGGCCTCTTGGTATGGGATGGTCTTTGCAGTTTGATCAGTCTTTGCTCAGGCTTTGTTATGAAAAAGTTTCATTCTCTGTAAGTCTAAGGTTGGGATAAGACATCAGATTCTTGTTTTGTGGTGTGAAGTCCAGTACTTAATGAAAAGATCCGCTAAGAAGCTTGAGATTTATTGAGGAAGATGCTTGGGTATACTTTACGTAGAATCGTTAGTTTGGCAAGCATCTGGGTGATGTATTAGGCCCTGCTGATCCCTACTTCTAAGGAGTTCAGGATTTAGCTGGTAAGTCAGGATGCATATGAAATGGTTAAAGAGGCCTTAGAGAAGAGGCCATAAGTTGTCATATAATGAAGCATATTTATTTGAATTTGCTCTGTTTACTGAGGAAATTCTACAAAAGAAAGGAGTCACTTGAATGATTCTTTAAATACTGTGCTTTTTTTTAATTGAGTATAATTGACATACAACATTATGGTAGTTTCATGTGTAGAATATGATTCAATATTTGTATGTATTGTGAAATGATCACTGCAGTAAGTCTAGTTAACAATTATATCTGTACATAGTTGGGGAATTTTTTTCTTATGATGAGAACTTTTAAGGTTTTAGATACTTTGTTTTTAAAATGTGTAATGTGAGTACAGTTTTGTTGAAACATATATAATGACTCTAATTGTCAAAGTTAATCTTTATATTCTTCCATAACCAAATCTAAGTCACCAAGCCAGTGTCTTTAACACACAAATGATGATTTTTGTGCTATTTGGCTTCTCACCAAATCAGAAGTGACAGTTCTTCATACTCTTTACCACTTCATCCCTGCCTCACCGTATGGTTCCAGTCTCACCCCAACTATTTCCCGCTAGAACCATCATCAGAGGCTTAGAGATTTGGGGAGTTTTTTTTCTTTTGCTAGATCTTCATCATTGATAGATATTCTTATGTATCCTATAGACAAAAATATCTAGCCACTGAACATAATATAAAGGAATATTTAATACCGCTAAAAAATGTTAAGTTTAGTAGACTAAACTGCCACTGTAAATAAGACTGTTCTCCAAGTTCTAAATAACCAGCTTACAACTGAATTTGGATGCAACCCATTGGCGAAGTGAGGACAGCTGGTATTTCTGTAGGCTGTTACCAGATAGCTCTTAAAAAACAAAACAAAAGGAAAAATCTCCCAAGTTGGCACACTTATAGCCCATATGAAAGATTGTGAGTCACAGGAGTTTTAAGACAAGTTTCCTCTAGCTTGTCCTTTGTCTGTAGTAGGAGCCAACAGGTGTATCCAGGTAGGAGACACATCTACGTGAGCTAGGGAGGCAGGCCCACTTATGTAAATGTTGAAACGTGAATTCACTGCGGTCAAAACAATCTGCCCATTTTATGTAATCCATGAATACTTTAAAAAAAACTGTATATTTTTTGTTTCTGAGAAAGACTTCAGATACTACCTGTTTTAATCCATTCATTTTATATACAAGGAACCCAAGCATTAAAATGAGTTGAGTATTACTATCAGGATGACAGAACTAGGAATAGAACTGAAGTCTTTTAATTCCCCTAGCTGGTGTTTTTCCAAAACTTGGTGCTGTCGCTTTATTCTTTTGTTACAGAACATTATCTTATACTTCTGCTTTATTTTCACAAACTAAAGATGAACTTTAAAGCTAGAAATAATATATTATGGCCATTTTTATAAGGCATTTAAAGTTTCTTTATGCCATGAATGCAGAAAACGTAGATTTAACAGTTCCTAATAACCACGGTCATCTTCTAAAGAAATTTAAATTCAGACCAGAAGTTAATTTCTATTTTGAATAAAAAAAAAACAGGTAACAACCCCTTATAGAAACAATTAGACACCAAACAAAGCTCACTGCACTATTTACACTATGATAGTTTTTCTCATTTTATCTATTAGTTAAATATAAATTTAAATTCCTCTAAAAATTTTTTACACAGAATTACAGTTTTAAAATTATATCTCAGTCCTAGTACATCTCTAGTTAATAATGGAAATCAGTGACTGGATGGCTTTGTAATTTTTTTAAGCCTTCTATTTCACATCTAAGAATTACAGCTATTTGCTTCTCTCCTGATTCTAAGGCATAGAAAGTAATTTGATAATAACACAGGAATGTAGTTTCTGTACTTTAAAAAGGGCAATAAATAATAGCAGTAGGCTGTTACCATGGATTTGTCTCTAGGTTCTGTTCTTAGAAGAAATTTCTAGAAGGAATCTTGAGGGAAATGCAGTGAGGAGGAAAAAAGGATGAGAAATAGGTTAATTACAGGGGGATAATTTAGCATAAACTTTAAGCATGTGGTTGTAGTTCCTAGAAAGCATGTAATGGCTGAGGGTTGGAGGGAAGCGACAACAGATTATTGGGATCTTCCGGTGTTGAGAATGTTTAGTCAGTGTTCATGGGTATTTTTGTTACTGTATTAAGCTCTTGAAGGGATTTTTATGAAAGGCTTTGTGGATTTAAATGTACTCAATTCAAGTTTACATGAGATTTAGGCTGTAGAAAACCTCCGACTTCATTCCTCTCTTTTGGAAATTTTAGTATGTACTAGTCACGTCTCCCGAAGACCGTTTTGATCTGAGACCTTGAGTCATATTCAGCAGTGTAAGTAGTGAATTTTCTCGTAACCTAGGTGGAAGTATAACCAGCCTAGACCGTTGTACTCATCTAGGGAAGTTAGGTGTTGTCTTTTCAGTTCTGGCCCCTGTTTCAGCTTACTATTCTCTTTTCCTTTTTTTTTTTTTTTTTTTTTTTTTTTAACTTATTAAGCAGACCTGAGTTCTAGACTGTGTGCTGCTTGCTAAGAAATGATAGAAGTGGTCTCTGACCACTAATTATCTCATTTAAAATAGGTGAATTTAACTAGTAAATTCTTTATTCCTAATGTTAGTTTCTAATACCTGGCACTGTTAAGACATTTAGATGATTAGAAAAAGAAAAAAGCAAGACGTGGGAACTGGGAATGAGTGAATCAGGTCATTTCCAAGTGCGAGAGAAAGGAGTCAAAGCGTGGGCAAGTGGGGCTGACTGCTGCACTGGCTGCGCCAGGTAATATCTGTTGAACGCTTCCTGTATGCTAGGCGCTGTGCTGTCCTAGGCATGCGCTCTTGTTTCCTCCCCCGCCAAGCTCTTTGAGTTAAATCCTTTTAGCCCCACAGCAACTCTTATGTAGGTGTTTTTGTTCCTGTCTTATAGATGAGGAAACCAAGCTTTAGAGGAGTTAACTAATTTTGACCAAGGTCACACCGTAAATGGTGGAGCCAGGATTCAAAGCCAGGCAGTCTGGCTTCAGACTGTGAGCTCTTAACCACTGAGGGATACTTGGGGATCAGGGAATTGGGACGAGTGGTACAAAGCCTGACAGAAACAAAGCGCTTGGCATGCTGGGTATCCGCCTCTTGTCTGATGCCTTCGCTAAGAGATTGAAGCAATTTCATAATTGCTTGTGGCATCACAGCTCAGGATTTTTGTTTGTTTACTTTTAGAAAAAAAATGTTCAAAATGGAAATAATTTTACTTTTCAATTTGCCAGAGTCCTTTATTTCTGTTGTACAAGAGGATCTACAATGACACCTCACATTTAAACAGTACTACTTTTCTAGAAAGGAAATTTTATATTTATTTTATTTATATTATATTTTATTTGAGGCTCATAATAGCCATGGAAAGGTAAGCAGTACAATTTTTTTTTTTTTCCTCCTCTCTTCCATTTGAGGAATTAGGAAACAGACCTAGAGGGTTTAAATGACAAGGTCATTTAAAAGTGTTTTTTAAAAAAGCTGAAGTTAATTTTAATACATTTTATGTAGCAGTATATGCAACATATTTGTGTTTTAACATGTAATGAGTATAAAATATTATCAGTGAGGTAATTTACCTTCTTTTTAAAATACTAAATAATAGAAATCTGGTTGTGTGTTTTACACACATCAGTTCAGACTAGCTATACTTCAGTGCTCAGTAGCTGCGTGAAGATAGTGGCTATCACTTAGAAGTGCAGACAGATACTCTTAAAATCACTGACCCCACTTGGAAAATCCTCTTTTGAATAGTTTGAATAATATATGAGGTCCCTGGACCAACTCACAAAAGCCTATTTAAAAAAAATAGAACTCTGTCAGTTCCATTTCCTCATCATCGGGAGCTCTTGAGTTCTATCACTTACATTCTTTCACTGTATTAGTCAGTGTTCTGATGGGCAGACTCTGAGTGTCTCCTTGCTGCTGCCCTCTGTAGATGGCACAGTACTGAATGAGGTTGACCATTGTTCTGAAGCAACATGGAGTTAGTTTGTTTTCCAGAGGAGTTGCAGGGTAGATATCTTTTATGTTGTAAGGCCTAGAAGAGCAGCACTGTGTATCTTGTGATTTAGTGATGTGGTCATGGCTTCTATGTACTGTATTCTAGTTTCCTTTGGAAGTAAACTGTGAAAGAGACCAGGAGAGGTAAAAAAAAAGAAAAACAAAAACCCAAAACAACACACAAAATCTGTTTTCAACATGCAGAATAATTTTTGTGTTGATTTTTTTTTTGGCTTCAGAAAATTATGTATCTTATTGTTTGACATGATGCTTATAATACATGAAAGTATTCTCATACCGAGTTCTCTCTAATAAGACTATTTTTCTACTACCAGATTTTAAAAATGATTTCTCCCGGAAATAAATTAAGTGTTCAAGCTAGTTGACTGGTCTTTTGCCATTGTCCTTCCATCAATTTTTTTTTAAATTTTTGATCCATATAAAGTAAAAGATGGGCCTCCATTATTTTACATATCGTTAGTACTCTAAACCTTGGTAAAGCACTTCAGTGCCTACATTGATTCTCTGGCTCTCCAAGGGAAGATTGATGTTTGGTGTGGCTTCAGCATTAGGGTAATATAGTTCTTTACCATATAATTCTTTACCATATAGTTCTATGATATAACTTTTAAAATGGTGTTTTTGGTAACTTAATATGCCTAAGCAAAATGAATTATCACACCCTGTGACAGTTAAGAAAAGCTTTACATTTAGAAATAATTACTTGTTACGGGTTACTAATTATTCAGTCTCTCCTCACCTCCCTGCCTATCCTTGTATCAAATTTTTTAGGACTCCCACACAATTGGGCGTAATCAAAAAGTTGATTTTTCCATTGTGGCCTCCATCTATAGTCAGTTCTTTTTTGAGGCCCTTGAAGTTTGAGCTAGTCACCTTGAGGCAGCTCTGCTCTCTCAAGCCCCGCTCCCTGTTGTGTCAGAGACAGTGGACGTAGGGGTAGGCAGGGGAAAGCAGGGCCCGTGTCACTTTAGCTTCGGAACACACTAATTTTAATTGAATTGTCAGATGTGTCAGAAGCGGCAAACATGTTTGAAAGTTTTTACCACTTAAAAGTTAACTATATTTAACCATAGCAACCCAACTTCCAGGAGTTAAATTATTACTAATTTGACCAAAGCAATTAAGCAGCTTTTCTTCCAGAAAACTTAACTCACCTTTTATCATTTGAAACAAGAGTTTTTAAAGGCATTTAAACATATTCAAAACTCATTTGATCCATTAAAGGTAAAGGTGACAGTTATAAAGAAATCACTTTAAAACTAAATGATGAGAAAAGTACAGTTCCATTTTTATTTATTATTATATACTGTCATGCAATGGTGTCTTCTCTGCTTTGTGTCTAAAACAGTTTTTAAAATTTTATTAATAAACATTGTATCAGGACAATGGGGCACATCTATGGGAAAAGCATGCTCTTTGCATATCTTTTCCTATGTAGTTCATCTAAATGACAAATTCCTTATTTAATAAGAATGTGTATGTCTTATATAGTAGTAATATATGAGCATTTTATCATAACAGTCCATTTCTTTCAGTTTCATATTTACATTGTTTTTTGTTTGTTTGTTTTTATTTTAGGCCACTGAACAAAAAATCAAAGGTACGTTGTTTAAAGCTATTTTTTATTCGTTTTTTCATTAAAGCAAGGTTGTTGATATGCATTTTTATTCACCTCCAGGATGGGAGAGAAGAGCATGAAAGGAACAGAGGGGTGGGGGCAGACTTCTTCAGTGACATCACCTTGGAGTCATCTTTTGGGGTTTATGGTTTATTATAGTGTATATTATCACTTTAAAAATACACTGTCCCAAGACCTCCCTTAACAGCTGTCTTCCTAGGATAAACACCACTTCCTAGCGTACTCCCTTGATTTGAATTTTTGAGCACATGTACCTTTTCCTTCAGTTTTCCACCCAAAAGTCTTCTTGTCTAGAGCTGCCTCCAGGACTTTGTTCTTTGTTCTCTGTACACTACTGCCCCCACTCCTCCTTGTAGGCAGACGCGGACATCCATTCCGTAGCATCACTGAGGATGGTGGACTGCTAACCTTGTGGTCAGGTTGAACAGCCCCCAGTGCGTGCCACGCAAAAGACTTCAGGGTAGTAAGGAGACAGGAACCTAATTCCGCTCAGATCCTGCGTCAGGAGTTCTTCGCCCTCCCAGGAGTTGACTACCTGGTAATGAAAGGTATAGGGCTCTCAGACGCTGAACTTGTTAGGCCTGAGGATTCTGAAGTTTTACTTAAGCTATACCAAAAGTATAATCTCTGCATTTGGTTGATACCTGTAGGCAAAACTGCCTGCTTTTACTAGAGGTCAGCATTGGTTAAGGTAACATTTATTAGGTGCGGTTGTGTAAGAGTGAAAAAGAACAGTCATAGTTCATATTTTACTGGAGAAAGAGTGTCAGTGGAGGGATGTACCCAAACACAATGTGGTACAGTGCGATTTGGTTAAAGGTGCCTGAGTTGTCTTCAGAGCACAGAGGAACAATAATTAGCCTAACACAGCGGATTAGGGAAGACCTCCTTAAGATTGTGAGTCTTAAAAGATGAAACAGCCAGTCGAAGAAAGAATGAAATGGCAACAGGATCAGCTGATTGAAGGCACAGGGACAAGAAATAATGTGGTGTTATATGCAATGGTGGTATTCCTAGAGCATTAAGTACCCAGTGATAAATGGGCAGCATTGAAGGGTTTTTCTGAAGGAGATAGGTAGGGGCCAGGGCCTTATATGCTATGTGTACCAAGGAGCTCAGACCTTTATAGGCAACTAGGAGTCACTGAAGAGCTTGAGTAGAGGGTAGAATCATTTGGTTTTTCATTCTTTTTTTTAAAAAAATCTGTCAGTCACTTACATGGATAGTGTTGGTTGAAAGATGGAGCTAACAGAACAAAAATACTGAGCAGAGGAGGCAAGTGGACAAGGAGAGGGAATATTCAGAGAATGAGTATGGGGGTATTGCAGGGAAGTGGCAGAAGATAATAGGCCTGGAGGTAGGGGGAACCAGAGGGCTTCATGCTAGTTAGATTGGAGAGCCGGCAAAGGTTTTTGCATTTAGAGGTCATGGTCATAAGCTGCACTTTAGGAACCAAATAGAAGCAGTACCAGAGAGGGAAGAGAAGGAACAGAGAGGGTAATGAGGACTTGAATGGAGGTCTTGGCAGTAGAGGTAAGAGATGGATGACAGATGTGTGAGGATTGGCAACTGATGAGATCAGAAGAGGAATTGAAGGTGATATTCTGGCTGAGTCTGGGTGTCTATGAAAGTTATAGGGGCATGGAATGATGTAGGAAGTAACACTGTCAAATTGATTTAGTAGGCACATGACCAAATTAATTTTCTTAAAACTCCACTTTACTCACGTCACTCTCCTGGATAGGAATGTTAAGTTGTTCCTGTGACTTGGCTTCAAAACCAAACTCCTCTGGTTAGCTTTTAAGGCCCTCTTTAGTATGACCTCCCATAATCTAAGCAGCTTGTTTCCCATCCATCATTCCTTTATACTTTTCAGATCATTCTTATCTTTTTCGTGTTTATTTCTGTTTCTTTTTGATCCCAACTTCTTGGCTAAGGATGCCTTTCAGAACTCGTCTTCTAAGGGATCCCTCCAACTGCCGTTGATCCCCGTCTTTCTGATTTCTTAGGATGTTGTGATGCATGTTGGACTGGGGCACTCAGTTCTGGTCTGTCTTAGATTTTTGACTGGTCCATGGATATTTGTTTCTTCAGCATAATCTTTGAGTACCTACTGTTTATATCCTTTCCAAATCATTCTTTTACATCCATATATTAAAATATGAGCATATTTGAATCTTCTTGTTTTCAGATTTTCCACAGTTCTGAGAATGTTAGGCTGAGTATATGAAAGTCACTTCAAAATGCCTCGTGTTGTTTTATCAACTATTTTACTTCATCCTTTTTTTTTTTTTTTTTTTTTTTAGATGGCAGCTCCCTTCATACTTGGTCATGCTTATTCTGATTCACGAAAATGTATTTATTTTCATGGTGTGTATAGTACCTGTGTGATGTTTAGGGTTTTGGCCTCAGTGATTAGATTACAAATTGGAGGCTTATGGGACGGGTTCAGTCCACACAGTTGTTTTTTACTAAACTTTATTTTGTAATAATTTATGATTACAACAATTTGAAAAGATAGAATAGAGAGTTCCCATATAGACCTCACCCCGTTCCCTATTATTAACATCTTACGTTTCTGTGGTACATTTGTCGAAACTAAGAAACTAACATGCGTTGGTATTACTGAACTCCAGTTCTTCCATTAACTTTTTTCTGTTCTAGGATCCAGTGCAAGATAATTTGTTTTGTTGTCATGTCTCCCCAATCTCCTATGGTCTCCACACGGTGTTTTTATTCTTGTTCTTTAAATATAATTGATGCCAGCATCTAAAAATCAGGGAAATTCACTTGATTCAGAATCATAGTTTATACTGTCAACATCATTTTTGTCTTTCTGTATTATAGTCAGTATAAAGCCTAGGTATAGTCCCATGTGACTGTTAAGGACTTGAAATGTGGCTAATGTGACTGAGGAATGCATTTGTAATTTTATTGGACCACATAGCTCTAGAGCCTTCTTGTTGTTAAGAGTCAAGATTTTAGTGCTCAGACTGAGCATAACTGGTTAGGTTCAGCACTCCCTGTAGAGTTCTACCTTAATGGGCTGTTTCTTTTCTGAGGCTACTGCCATTCCTGATTAAATGATACCTACTGATGTTTCTGTCATTCAGTGATGAAACTGTTCTTGTAAAAGTTGGATTTTTGTAAAGTATCATAAGTTGAAGTAAATTATTGACCAGTTTATATGAAGACACTTTGATGTTTATTTCTTTGTGCAGTGGACTCATGCTTCATCTGATAAAAATGTGGACCAGTATGATGAGTGACACAATGAAATTGTTGAAAATTTTATTCTTGTGATTTGAACTTTGAAAAACTATAAGGAGCATAACTACTTGAATGTTAGAATAGAATATTTGAAACACCTTTTAAAAATATATATATTATGAGTATGTCTTTGTAACAGTAGGGGAGTGAAATGTTGAAAAATTTATGGTGAGATATAAGAATAGGTGGATAAATTTTAAGATGCCCTTTGACCTTGTGTATTGTTAAGGCAAGGAAGGAGTGGTTGGGAACTCCATCAAGATTAATAGTCATTTTTTAAAAAACAGCTTTTCAGTTCTAACAGTGGCTTGTTTTGGAAGCATACTGATTGTACATTCCTTGCAAAAGAAGAAGCACTGTTAACTTTTGACAGCTAATATTTATTTTTCAATATACCCATTGGTTGATCAATCGATCAATTGATTGATCATGCCAGTGCTTTTTTCAGGTGATTTCATAAGCAAGCTGTATTTCAGAGAATAACAAACCCTAGAGCTCCTTAAGGAGATGAGGGGAGCCTGGCATGGAAGCAGGAATAGAGAGAGTGTGATACAGAGTTTTTGTTTTCTGCTGATTACACAGGGAAGCATAGTTTATTACTGCTGTTCTCTTTCTGGATTAATTAAAAACTCATGAAAACTGAATCAACATTTACAGCACAGTTTTGTTCCTGCCACAATTAGAAACCATTATTCTTACTCACTTCTGGCCTTACTATTTGTTCTTCTGTCAGACACAATTTCAGTACTTAAATCCATTGATCTAGAGAATTATCAGAAAATTCAATTCAAGAGCTGTTAAATCAGCTGCATGTCAAATCATGCTGGAGACATCATGATAGCAAACTCTGAGCACTTCCTTTGCTGCATGCACTGTGCGTTATATTTACTTCACTTAATCAAGGAGGTACTCTAAATAATGCATAGGTACCGGTGATTCAGAACACTGTACTCGAGCAGCTTTTTGGGAAATGTGTGGGGACTCGGGAAAAGGGCCAGGGCAGCAGGCAGGGAACTGTGAGACTTCATGGCGGTGGATTTTTTAAAATGACTAATACAGGAATAGGGCTTCATCAGTGTGCACCAGCACAGTGTAATAGTCCCTTCAGCAGCTCTCTGAGGGCAGTTCTGTCACCACTTACAGGTGAGACTGGGGCTAAGAAAAGCTAAGTAACTTGCTTGTTGGTTGTGCAGCTGATTAGTTCCTGAGTCAGGGTTTGACGGCTAACTCCACTGGGCTGTACCTGCTTCTTTTTCTTTGAAAACAGCCATGTAATTAGTTAGTTACACGGAAGACAAAATAGGGGGGGCTACGCCATTGCCCATGCTTTAATAATATTCAGTGAATGAACTAAAACAATACATATTTTAAAAATATTCCAGAAAGATCTTTTAACAGATGTTATGGTATTTCCCTTTTGACTGAGCACAAAGAAATAAATAAAAAACTGTTTTATCAGCATCATTTTTTGAATCAGGAAAGATTTGACAACTTCTTGATGTTTGACATGGTCAGCTTTTCAAGAACTGTTTAACATTCATGAGATATTTATTGTGTGCTGACCCTGTTTCATGCACTGTTGTGGTCGTTGTGGCGCGTGAACAAAACAGACTCGTAAGTCCTTGTCCCCTCGGTGCTTCCGTTCTCATCTTTGTTTTAGTTTGGTAAAGGTAGATGTATTTACATGTGGTCTCAGCTTACCACTCTGTTTTCTCCATGAGATCTTAAGTTTCTCAATCACAAAACCTCCTACAATAATGAAATTAAGGAACTTCAGTGGATTCACAAAGGATTACTGTACTGCATAGGATTTTCAGAGGAGAAAGCTGAGGGATTGTGACTTGAAGCACGTTGCCTAACCTTGTTCACATAATGGCACATGTAGGAAATGACATTTGTGGGGCTGTTAGGGTAAACAGAAGTGGCTGGCTCACACTGAAGATGACAGTCCCAGTGGAGTCTGGTCACCCAGACCCTGAAGTGAGATGTCCCTCAGCGCACTTGTAACCTATTTCTGTCACATAGGTTGGCAGGTTCTGCTATTAGAACTGGGGCTCGGTTCAGTGTTTTTCTCCACGGTATGCATAGTAGAAACATGACTTTTGTACTACAGATAGGTATTAAGTAATATTTGGAAGACCAGGTCCTGATTTCAAATGTGCCGTGATGGTACTTTGGCTTTATGAGAGATTTTGAAGGCAAATGTTTGATCTCTTTGAAGAAGCAGAGGTTCTTACTTGTTAAGAATTTACTAATGGCTAATGTGTTTCTTTCTATGAAGATGTTTTTGAGCTGTGTAACAGGGAAGATTTGTAGCTATGCACTAACAGGAGGGGGGAAAATGACCTATTTCCATGGGAAGTAGTCAGTAAAATTATTTTTAAGTATATCAGAGTTAAAATTTTTCCTGTTCTCCTATTGAGAAAAGAAAATGATTTATATAGATTTATACATGTAAATCTAGATTTATGTACTCAACGAGGTTATGAAGAATGCTAAGGAGCCGTTTTTGTTTTAGGTAAGAACTATTTCATTTCTACTAAATGTAGATGTGTTTGCTTATAAGTAATAAATTACTAAAATAAGTAGAAATGAAGAGGGAAGGGTATACAGCTCAGTGGTATAGTGCATGCTTAGCATGCACAAGATCCTGGGTTCGGTCCCCAGTACCTCCATTAAAAATAAATAAATAAAACCCCCCCCCCAAAAAAAGGAAAGATTTTGTGATTTCAGATGTTTATGATGAAGCTGGAGCAAGACAAAGGAGACAGGAAATAGAAAGGAGAAAAGCAGAGGTTAATGCAGTTAATAGAGTAAACTGTTGTCAGAAACCAGACTTGGAGACTGGTGAGCCCATAGTTGTTGGAGGCTTGTGGGAGTGTCCTGGGGTTGTGTCTTGAGCCTTGAGATATATTCTACCTTGGCAACAATTAGGTCTTCAGTTTCAAAGAAAGCAAGCAAATCAGGAGTCTTCTGGTTTAAATTTTGAAGTAGAAATCAGGATGGATTAGCAGGAATAGCTTTATCAGTTATAACCAGGTAGGAGAAAGCTCCAGAGTAGGAAAAACACATGATATATCATAACTTCACTTTCATATACTTGTAATTCTATTAAGAATAGTAGCTGTGCTTCAGAATGCCTGCTGAGTGAGAGCCTCTCGGTGCTGTAGCCTCAGAGCAAGTGCGCCTGATAAAGTGGTACTTAAAAAGGCAGCATTTTTCCAGAAGCAAAAAGTGCTGGATCATATACTAAAGATAATGTTGGAATTTTAGCATAAACATAACATAGTGGCTAGAAGTCCAGGCTTGTGAGTCAGAAAAACTTGGATTTGAATACTGCCATTGTAGTTCTTATGTCTATGACCCTGAGCAAGTGCCCTAACCTCTGTCAGCTTGACTCTTAAAAGGATATAATCCAGGCTACTTAATTTGGGGATGAAGTGACATATAGAACGTAAATCACTGGAGCTGGAGAGTAGTAGATGCAGAATATGTAATAGATAACTTATTATTTTAGATACCGGTTAGAAAAAATTATAAATTTTGTAGCTTTCAAAGTCGTTAAGCCAGAATTAGTCATTCCTGTATTTTTGGAGAGTTTGATTTTGCTCTTACAAATCAGATGCAAATTTATGCTAGGAGGAACATTGATTTGGGGGTCAGATTTAGTTTTAAATTTTAGCTCTGTTTAATCATGGGCAGCCTTCTTCTGAGCCTTAGTTGCCTTATTGGTAAAATTGAAATAACTCAAATGCATAGAATCATGGTGGGGATAGAGAGATATTAGGTAAATTGCCTAGAATCCAGCTGATACGTGGTAAATTTTAACTTCCACGACTGTGGTTTTGCAGTATCCTAGCAACCTTTCAGTCCCTTGAAACAACATACTAGCCATTTCCCCAGTCATTTCAGAGTTCCTCCTCACCCAGACGATGACTTGCTTTTTCCTCTCATTAAAGTAGAACCCAACCCAGCATGTGTGAATCACAGTGCAGTGTCTCTGCTATAGCGCAAGGAGTATGTCTTGCAGCATGAGAATGGGATATGTTATCTTTAAAATTTTTGTCAGGCCAAAATTCGTATTTTATTGTTTTGGTATATTTATTTCTTTATTGGTAAAATGGGATGTCATATGTTTAATTACTTGTACTTTTTTGCTCTTATGAATTGCCCATTCTTCTCTGCCCATTTACCTCCTGGGCCTAGAGTTTTTGTTATCTATTTACATGAGCTTTTTATATAATAAGCTCATTGACGTTCCATCTGATGTGTTTGACACAAATATTTCTAAGATTATGGACTGTATCATATGTTTGAGTCTGAGGATAAAATGCCAGGCAGAAATATCTAAATGTCAAACCCTATAGGAGATAAGTATGCAGAAGATGCAAAAATATGTTCAGAAACAGGAAAGCAGAATTAAGTGACGTTTATATTCTTAGCTTAAACTCTGGTCCTAAACTCCAGTGACTCTGTTGAATGCTTTCCTATGTTAGGCTTAGCCTTAACCCAAAACAGTACCTTTTTCCCTTTGGTTAGGGAAAATTGGGGTGGGACATGGGAGGGGAGGGAATGGATCCCTTTAACTTGTTCCAAAGGAGAGATATTTTCCAGTTTGCCTTTTAATTTGAAATAAACACACACACACACACACACACACCCCCTTGAAAAAATAAAAAAAATTTATTTTAAAGCTGCATAATTTTATTTGCTCAAACTTAACAATTTTGAACTTTTTTATTTCTTGACCTATTTTTATGGTGAGAAAACCTACCATTTCCAGATTTTAGAAAAAGTTTTGCCTGTATTTTCTAAAAGCTTTTAAAAAATTCAGCATAGTATAGTGTTAGCTGTTTATCTGAACTTCATTTTTATATATTTGGAACTTTTATCTAATTAAAAAAATCAGCTATTCGTTCTGTATTTCTTAAATAATTTGTATCTCAGTGATTTATGACAATTCCTTTATTATATACTTTTGTTACCCTTCTTAATTTTTTTTTTTAATTTCAATGTGTTTATGTTTGGGACTGTTTTTGTTGTCCCTGTCACTAACTTCTGGTTGAATTGTTAGGTATTATCTTTTTTAGAGTCAAATGGAAGTCAGAAGTCTTCTGGATGTTGGTACAGTGTATAGTAGAATAGTTTTCCAGGTTTACTTGGACAGGAGAACCACATGTGATACTTGTTTTTTAAAAAGAGACTGAGTTATTTAGTAGATTTGTGAGGCTTAAAGAATTTGTTCTGTTTTGTTTTGTTTTAAACAAGGGCCCTATGGCCCTTGTAATTAAATAAATTTGGGGATCACTTGTAGAATTGTTAAGTTATGAAAAAGAGACTTGAGGGCGATCTTACTTTTTTTTTCTTTTAAAGCATGTGCCTCTGCAAAAAAATAGATCTTTCATCATCCCACTTTTCTGCATCTCATGTATTTGGACAAGATTTGATGGACAGATTAACCAAAGATCTTGGAAATACCACAATGTAAACATTGTGTGGGTATCCTCTGTTTCTTAAAGAAGAGCTGCGCGTTAGAACACCTTGCCTCAGGTTATTTTGCTGAAGAGCAGAATTGTTAATAGGGTGGTTTCACCCAGAATTTCATTAATGAAGCTCGGCAAAATACTTTATTCAGTGATCTAAACCTGAAGGATTGCAGAGAGACAAATCAGCTATGTTTCTCTTTGTGTTGGCAATTTGAGATGGGAGATTTGGGGTAGGATGAGGTCCTTGAAGCAGAGTCAGGTGCCTCCCTAAGACCCAGGAAAAAGTGTATTTCTGATTTTTCTATGATTTTGAAGTGAATTAAAACTAAGTGAATTCAATTTAATGTCTTTTAAATTTGATATCTAATTTTGAACTGATTGTGTGTATCTTGCTGCTTGGTATTTTTTCTTTCTTAGGCACTTTTAAACAAATACTAAGATTTGCTTGTACCTGTATAAAATATAAATACAGTTTGTTACAATTCACATTGGTTTTTAAGTCTTATCTTTAAAGTTCTCAAACATCTATGCAATCTGACTTGCTAAGGTTTAGCAGGATGGATTGTCAAGGATTTAGGTATTTAGCAGATTGACTAGTGGCACTTAAAACTGCAGCGATTTATCCAAAATGAAAATTATAGCACTGTGTCTGTATCAACTTAAAAGCTGGGCTTCCCCCTCTGTGCCTTTCAGCATCCCAGAACAGGGAATGTATATTATACAAGGGAAGTATATTACTAAGTCGTCTAGTGTGCGTAGTAATGATAGCAAGAAGAGGATTTTTATACTGGTACATTTGGCCACGTTTTAAATAAATTTGAGTTAGAAGCTCATCTTAATTGAATAGAACTGCTCTTTTTTCAACCAGCTGTTTCTTTCCCCTCCTGCCTATCACCCTCTTAAAATATAAGAAGGTGGAATTCAAGTTTTTGGGCCTCAAATACAGGGGAAGTTGGCAAGTAGTACTTCTGTGGCGGGTGAATGGTGCTGCTCCTTTCCTCCATTTTCTCCTGAAAGCTGCAGAATGGGAATGCAACAAAAGTTGGAAACCTTTCTTTGGACTTTCTTAGTATAGAGAATTTTCTAATCTGCTTTGAAGTTTTCATCAGGTTTGTGCCTTTTAAAAATCTTGCCCCTCAGTGTGATAATGCTGTTGCTATTCATCAGGAAAGATGGAAGAATGGATTCTACCCATACTTGTTGTGCATTCCTTCTGAACGTGAGGCACAGATTCTTTAAAGTGAATACTATTTTCACTACAAAGCTACCTCGTTTTTTCAGCACAGCAGCTGGAATGATTGATTAGAGAATTTAAGCTTAAAGAGATTATAATTACATATTGGAAACATTAATAAGAAGAGAGATAAATATTTATGATGTTGCCTGATAAACAGTTACAATAAAGATTTTAAAGACTGTTTATCCATGCATGACACTAATTTTTTAAAAATATCATTGAACAGTTTTGTTTTCTGAAGTGCTTTCATTGGTACATGCCATCTTGTCTTCAAAGATCTTGACTTTTATTTTTTTGTTGTAATGATAGTGTTGAGATTATAAATAGTAATTCTAGATGAACTTAAAATTTTCCCCAAACACTCTGTATTCTGTGTATACTTAGTAAGAATTCAAGTGCAAATCTATATGTGTTTTTTTATTTTCTGGAGGGCAATTTGATATTTCATTCTACTGAAGTGAAACCATGTCTTAAAATGGCATTTTGTGTACTATGCTGATTATTTATGCCATTAATTTTAGAAGATTTACAGTGTAGCCGATATGAAAACTATTATGCAAACTAAATTGTAGACTTCAGAAGGCTAATAAAGGAAGGTCTTGGGGTATTAAGGCATGGTAATTGATGTTTTGGGGAGTTTAATAGTAATACAAGAAGGCTGGTTTGTATTTAAGTTCATTCATTTTTTTCCCTGTATTTTTCTGATATGAATGTATTAAAATAGCATCTTAAATGTTACTTTAAAGAAACAAATATTAATTTAGAATAATTTTCACTATTAATGAATAAGAGTACCATAACAACATTTATTTTTACAAATTTAGAGCTTGATATATTTAGAACTTTGGATATTGAATTATCTCATCCTTCATTTTTTACTAGAATGTTAAAACAATTGCTATGGTATTTTTTTAATTAATAGGCTATTTTTTAGAACAGTTTTAGGTTTACAGAGTGAAAGGATATTTTTACAGAAGAAATATTAGGAAATGCATAAAAGTAGCAAAAATTAATTTACTTGGTATTGTTTCACAAAGTCTTGATCTGGAGTGCAGTTCAGGAAGATGTGGATTTAAATTCTTTGATTAATTTTCCTGTTCTCAAAAATTTAAAAAAATGTTTATTTCTGGGCCAATTTAAATTTGGCCTATCTCCTTTAAACTGCGAAAGACCATGACATGGACTATGTAAAATGTAAAAAGAAAAAATTGTAGTGGGTATGTATATTTTATACCAGCTGAATGAAATAATAATCCTGTAAAAATACTTTTCTGTTCATATGGATAATGGGATGTTACGGCTGATTAGGATGTTTTCCCACATTAATGATCGTATTAACTGAACTTATCTTGCTCTCTGGAAACTGGCTCGAGATTTCTTTTTAGAGCAGAGGTTTGTCACCTGTGAGTTGTTCTACAGCACACTACCCAACTGCCATCATTGCCCTTATTCTTTCTCTCTCTCTTGATCATTCTTTCTCCTGCCTCACTGGTTCTTGATTGTTCAGCCTCTTGAATGTTAGTGTTCCACAGTATTTCATTCTCAGTATCATTCTGAATTATTCTTCGGATTCAGTCATCTCATATATGCTGACAGTTCTTAAGTTGTTCATTCAACCTGTAGTTCTTGATGATGTGCTTGATGCTGGGAATGCCAGTGATAAAAGGAGGGGGAAAAAAAGAAAAAGAAAGAAACCAGCACTTAGAGAGCACATGCCCTGTAAGGAATGCATGAGAGTTTTACAGGAGTGGAGGAGGGGAAGTTGATTGTCATAAATAGCTTCTG
This sequence comes from Camelus ferus, assembly GCF_009834535.1. Classification (NCBI taxonomy): domain Eukaryota; kingdom Metazoa; phylum Chordata; class Mammalia; order Artiodactyla; family Camelidae; genus Camelus; species Camelus ferus. The sequence continues at coordinate 30,113,990 of NC_045713.1, read as the reverse complement.
GGATCTTGAATCTTGGGTTGGGGGTTGGGAGGGCGTTGGATTAATTGTTTCCTAGGAAAGGTAGTGGGCAAAAAGATCTGCACGAAAGGTATCAAGGCATTTTAGGCAAAAGGAGTATGAAAGAGCATGGTTCCTTTTGGAGAATTGCAGATAACTTGATGTAGAAGAGAAGGAAATGTGTACAGATGTTACAGGATATAAATCTGGAAAAGTGGCAGATAGGGGCCATGCTAAGGACTTTAGATTAATTCTGAGAGCACTTTAATAATAATTTAGATAACTTGGGGTAGAGAGATGATAGATTTTGAGAAAGGGTGAAAGAGAGGGTGGTGGGATCAACACTTAAGCCAAGGAGACCAGTTAGGAGGTTTTTGCAAGAATAAATTGATGAGGGCCTAAATCACACCGTGACATTGGAAATACAAGGATGCATATGAATTATATCGAGGAGATCTGTCGGACCTGTTGAGTGACTAGATCTGGAGGGATAGGGGAACTCTGAGGAAGACAGCCCTGTTTAGTAACCAGATGGTGAGGCCGTTTACTAACATAAACGACCTCTCATACTTCTGTGGCAGTTACAACTTATTTTTGGCATTATTTCTCTTCTTTAAGCCTTGCCATTTCTTATTCTACAACTTCCATGGCTTCTTTTTCTACCCGAAAAAGAATTCTAAATCCAGGGTTTTAGTTCAAACTTAATGAATTCTAGAACCATATTTTCAGCTGCATTCCTATAGCAGTGGTTTTCATAGTTTATATGGATTCCTGAGAGACTTCCTGAACCTTTCATGAGATCTACAAGCTCAGATCTGTTTTAAAAATAATAGAAAGACTTTATTCATCTTGTTCACATTTATTCTCTCATGAGTATATAGTAGAGTCTCCTAGAGGCTACATCATGTGCAAATCACACAGCACATTTGATGCAGACGTAAATAAGAGACTCCACCTGCCTTCTGTTAAGCCAGATATTAAAGAGATTTGCACAAAATGTAAAACAGTGCATGCTTCTTTCTTCCACTTTTGGAAAATAGTTGTTTTTCAAAAAACATTTATTTTAATATGTAAAGATATTTTTAATGAATTAATAAATATTTTAGAAATTTTCTGTTTAAATTTCTAGTATGTTGAATAGCTATAGATGTAACCCACATACACAAAAGATCTTTGGTGTTCTTGATAGTGCCCAAGATTTGAATCCAGCCTGTGCTGCTTTGTTCTGGAACAGTTTATGTAAGGTTGATATATGTTTCTTGAAGATTTTTATTTACATGTTCCCTGTAAAGTGTTCTGGGCTGAGAACTTTTTAGAGAGGTAACTCTTGGAGCATCTTTTCAATGTTTTCTGCTGTTACTATACTGTAGGATCCTTTACTCCTCTGTGAGCTCAGTTTGATAAATTATATTTTACAAAGCAGAGGCCAGAGAACTATGGCCTGCAGGTCACATCTGGTCCACTGCCTGTTCTTCTGTATGAAGTTTTGTTGGAACTCAGTCATACCCATTAATTTCCGTGCTGTCTATGGCCGTTTTTTTGGTGCTGCATTTAAAGTTGTCTTTTTATATTCCCAGTACTATTTATATTTCTTCTTTTCCTTCCTCCATTGTTTGGGATTACTAAAATTTTGTCTGATTTATTGGTAACAGTTAATGTTGGTGTTCCATCATATACTGTACTCTGCAGCAGTTTAGATAGCATTTGACTAACATACATGTTTCTTAAAAGTATGGTAGTTTTAAAAATATGAAAAATAATGCATGGTAGTATTAATCAAACTGTCTGATCCTGATGGATGATTTCTTAAATTTCTCCATTTCTTCTACGCAAATTAATCTAGTTTTCCTGCTTCTTCTGGGATCAGTGTTAAGTAATTCCCTCCAGTTTTTAAAATTACAGAGTTGAGCCTAAAGAAATATCTTAATTTTAGAAAATCACCTCATTTTTTTCCATTTTCTTTAAAAAATTTAATTTTTAAAATTTTTAACTAGTATTTTACTTTTTTCATAGAACCCTGCCTTGGATTTATTGGTTCACTTTTAAAGTCATTGGTTTCTACTTTTTCTTTACTGATTCCTTCTTTCTGCTTCTTTTAGTTTGATTTCTAACTTGAGTTGGTTGTTTGACATTCATTCTTATTTGTTGAGAATAATTAAGACTGAATTTTTCTTTGAGCACTGATTTAGCCGTATCTTAAAATTTATTAGGTATATTGTTTTCACTTTTATTTTTTTGCTAACCGTACAACTTTGGTATTTACTTCCTCTTCAACTCAAAATTTATTTAAGGCAGTTTTATTTGCTAGTGTTTTGGTATGATCGCACTGTAATCTAGAAATATTATCTGTATTCCTACTTTTTGTAATTGGTGTTTTCTTTAGTGCTGAATGGGGTGTGTGTGTGTGTGTGCACGCACATTTTTAATGACTGCTCCATGGGTGTTTGTCAAAAAAGTTGTTACCTGATTTCAAAGTATATGGTTTTACTCTTTTTCAGTTTTTCTCTTTTCTGTCTCTGTTTGGTTTACATGTTTTGACAGCAAGATTTGGTGTATAAAGATTCTTAACTGTTGATACCTTTTTAGTTGGTTTCTTTTATCGATATGCAAAATCTCTTTATAATGCTTTTCTCTTTGAACTTTAAAAGTCTGATATTAATATTGCTTTCTCCAAAATTTTGTTAGCATTTCTTGGTGGTATATCTGTCTCTGTATTTTACCCCCCAGTTTTCCTGTATTGTTTTGTTTCAGGAGTGATTTTTGCAAAGTATATTTTTTAAGTTTGTTTTTCTTTTCTTAACCCTGTTTAAAAAGCTTTTAATTAACTAGTGAATTTAACCTATTTGCATTTATTGTGATTACGGATACTTTGAGGCTTATGCTTGGCATCTGATTTTATATTTCATAGTAACCACAATTTTGAAATAATTCTCTTTACTGCATTCTCTGTGTCTGTTGAACAGATCAAGTTTTGTCATTTCCCCCCCCCTTTTTCCTCACTTCCAATGGTTTGGATATTTACTGACATAATTAATGGAGATTTTAACTACACATATATAGTAGCCAAAATTATTCAGTATTTTTTATCTGCTACCCAGCAACGCCACCCTTACCCCCCACACCTACATGCACTGTTAGCTTCTCGTTTACTCTTTACTACTACATCCCATGTTTACATCTGAGATTATTTAGTTAAGTTTTATAATCTGTAGTTACATGTCTAATGTTTTTACTGGTTGTTAGTGGTTTACTGGTTCTAGCTCTGGAAATGAGTATCTATCTCAGCTTTATTTACCCCATGGCACTTTATTGATAAGAAATACAGGAGTTCTTTCTATTTTTGAGGTAGGTGTGGGGTTGCTGGGTGACAGATGTAAATACTGCTTCTAAATTCCTGGTCACTTCTGAAATGGTATCAGAGTTCTTACCCATGTCTTCATGTAGGTCATTCACAGTGTTTGCATGTAGGTAATTCCTTGAATGCATTAAAGAGTACTTTCCTGTGGCTATCTCACATAAATAACATGTTGTTTGGGTATTAAATTGTTGTCAACATCTTACCGTTTTAGTAATAAAGTGGCAGACAAGCTTGCATTTTTGCAGTAGGTAACTGTACCATTTTAAGATTACATTAAATTGCCATATATCATGCTGAGCCCAGTACCAGGCATGTGAAAGATGAGTTAGAGTGTTAAATTCCTTATAATTTCATAAATACATTTACTTGATCTTCTTTTGGTTTCAGAGATATTTTAGAATATTCTAGTTCCTTATTTTCTTCATGACAAAGGAATATACATTATTGCTACATTCTGGGAACATAAAATTGTCTAGGAGACAAAATTTTCATAAAGTAATTAGACCTACAATGCACTTGGCCCAAATTATTAATAAGAGGTTTTCAGTTAACCTTCAAGAACAGAAAGGATTCCAGGCTGTGGATGGAATGTTTGTAATTTTTCCATGTAATTCCTTGTGAACTAAAATTTGTATTACTTTAGAAAAATCAAAATCAGATTTTAAAAAAGAAGAGGTCAAGATCATATATTAGAAAGTATCACTATTAGTGATGTAGACGAATTCCAGTTACTCTGAGAAAGAAGACAATAGTGAGGCTGTTACCTGTTAAAGGGAAGGAGGCCCTGGAGCTGAGGGCGTGTAAGAGGAAGTTAGTGGCTACTGGAAACAAGTGAAGTGACCAGCATTTATCACAGCATCATATACATGGCAGGCATTTGATAAATATTTCCTTTATTTGGGCCACAGTAATAGCTTCTGTTTACTGAGTATTTATATTACACTGGGTACTAGACCAAGACTGTACCACATAGACAAGGAAAAAAACACAGATAAAGTAGCTACAGTGCTGGGGCTGTTTAATTTCAGGTCTGGAACTCTTAACCGTTGAGCAGAGTTTTCTGTGTCCTTACGTGACCACATGGAGATGTATCACTTTATTTATCTGACGGTGGCATCTATGAAGATGCATCAAAATCTCACAGAAACATTAAACTGCTACAAAAGTATAAGGTGGTATTGTGCCAGTCATTAAAAAATAGACACTATACAGGCATATTTCAAGGATATTGTGAGTTTGGTTCCAGACCACTGTAATAAAGTGAGTGTGTGTGTGTGTGTGTGTGTGTGTGTGTGTATATACACACACAATTTTAAAAGCTAATAAAACTGCCACACACAAAACAGTAAAGTGAATATGGCAATAAAAGGTATCACAAAGTTTTTGGTTTCCCGGTGTATATAAAAGTTATGTTTACATTGTTCTGTAGTCTGTTAAGTGTTCTATAGCATTATGTCTAAAAAACACAATGTACACACCTTAATTTCAAAATACTTTATTGCTAAAAAATGCTAATCATCACCCGAGCCTTCTGCAAGTTACAGTCTTTTTATACGACTAATATGAAAGATGACTGATCACAGATCACCATAACAAATATAGTAACGAAAAAGTTTGAAATACTGTATCACCAAAATGTGAGACAGAGACACAAAGTGAGCCAGTGCTGTTGGAAAAAAATGGCGCTGACAGACTTGCTCAACGCAGGGTTGCCGCAAACCTTCAATTTGTTAAAAATGCAGTATCTTTGAAGTGCAATACAGTGAAGCACAATAAACTGAAGCACGCCTGTGTAGCCTTGTGTTTGGTGCTCTGTGAACATTAACATGCTCAACCTTAGGATAGCTCTGCGAGGCATAGGTGCTATCCTCGTTTCACAAAGGAGACCACAGGCTGAGTCAGGTTTACACGGCTTATCCAGAGACACAAAGCTTATTGAAGGCAGAGTTGGGATTGAAACCTGGGTCCATCTGGCAGCAAAAGTTCACATACCACGCTGCCTCTCAGTAGTTTTAAAGATTGGATGTATTTTCACTGGTTTAGAGCATTTTCATAAGTATGTTGATTTAATCTCTCGTAAGAGTTCACAGATTCAGTATAGTTTCTGTTTGTTCATACAGTAGACAGATGGCTATTTCTCAGGTTTGCTGAAGATAGGGCATCCAAGGTATTCTCCAGTTTTTATTAGTCTCATAGATTTCATTCTGTTATCTTTGGATTTACTTCCATATTCTGAGTTTGTCTCACTTGATTCAGATTTTACATGTGAATAACAAAAAAACATTGTTAGCTTTGCCTTTTTGTAAGGAAACTAGCAAATTATTTTCTACCCTTGTTTTTGTACTGTCTTTCAGAAATGAAAAAGTGACCAATCACATTAAGAACGAGGCAGGTTAAGAGTAGTTACCGGGGAACTGAGGATTGATTCTTTTAGGATTGCCAGAACTTGACTTGCTGCATTTGTTCTTTTAGTTACTGTGAGTTCCGCAGTTGTCTAATCAACGCTTGTTCTCTGATCAGGGATAATATGGGAAAGAGACGGTGAGCATGAGCTGTCATCCAGGCCAGGGAGTGCCGATGGTGTCCGTTCCCTTATTGGATAGGTAGTTACCAGAAGTAAAACTTTACTCTTGGCAGTGATCTTTCCCAAGAACACTTGAGCCTGCGAAGGAAGATACCCCTGCGCACTTAAAGCTTCTGCTCTTTTAGGATTGTTTTTCGTAGTGCCTTTTTACTTAGATGGCTTGCTACGGAGGTACACTTTACTGGCTAATCTTTTCCACCCCTTTTCTTTTGTTGGGATTAGTGCCAGAACAGATAAAGCCCAGTGTAAGCCAGCCTCAGCCTGCCAACTCTAATAACGGCACTTCCACAGCAACCAGCACTAATAATAATGCCAAGCGAGCCACAGCCAGCAGTCAGCAGCAGCCGCAACCGCCGCAGCAGCCACCGCCGCAGCCGCAGCCGCCGCCACAGGCCTTGCCTCGGCATCCTCGGGAGCTTCCGCCACGATTTCGCCACCAGGAGCATAAACAGCTTCTAAAGAGGGGTCAGCATTTTCCTGTCATAGCAGCAAACCTGGGATCTGCTGTTAAAGTGTTAAGCAGCCAGTCAGAAAGCAGTGCTTTAACAAACCAACAGCCACAAAATAACGGAGAGGTGCAGAACAGCCAAAACCAGTCAGGTGAGAGAAGGCCTTTCTTACGAGACTCCAACTACCATCATTAGCAGTGTAGCAAGTTTGTAAGTCCATGGCTTTTTGGTGATGTATTTGTATTCATCCGTATCTGGGTTGTAAGATAAGAATTCTATACAGGGAGTTATGAATCTTAAAATGTGTCCTGTAAGGTGACTTTCCATCTTAATTTTAAACTGATGAATCACTTTCCCTTATGTCCTACCCATTTTAATAAACAGCATGTAGCTAAAATGGATTATAAGACTATGGCAAAGACCGAGTGTCTCCCTCCCCACCAAGTTCTGTGCTGAGCATTTGTACGTATCACTGCATCTGATCCTCAGCAGTCCTGTGAGGTGTGAGTCACTCTTGTCTCCACTTTTCAGTAGAGGATGCTGAGGCCCCGAGACACTAGGGCTTGAGATCACTCTGTTACCATGTGCCGTAATACAAAGACTGCCGCTCATGAAAATTATACTCAGAGTGCATGCATTCAGTTATTGCCTCAGAATGGCTTCTCTCAGCTTGGTAATGATTGTGAGGCAGAAAAGAAGTCTAGTACGTGATTACAATTTTCTCAAAGCCCAGCTTGTTTTGACGTGTTCTGATAGGTTCTGACGATTGGTTTGTCCATTCAGTTATCAAACTATTTGGACACCTTTACCACAAGCCATCTAGGGAGCTGAGGAGCATCAAGGTTCCCACACATGAAAACAGTAGCATATTGGTAACAAACAGAGTCTTGAGAGCCAAATGGACCTGGTTTTTAAATCCTAGCTTCACCATGTACCAGCGTATGTGACCTTGGGCAGGTTACTTAATTGTTTCCTCTGTCTGAGTCTCATCTGTGCAGCCTTTCCTAACCACGTAGAGTTACTCACTTCCTACCTCCGTGCTCTCACACATACCATGTGTACATGGTAATGCACTGTGATACTTCACAGCTAATAATATCAGAGCCTGGGCTCACGTCAAGATTTGTCTAACTCCAAAGCTATGCTCGTAACAACCATGCTGTGCTTTGGCAATCTGCTGATAGGTATGATAGGTAAGGAAGAAGAGGACACAGATGTGATTTTTCTAGTGTAATTAGAGAAGCACCTTGGTCTTGGAAAGGATGCCAACTTAAATTATCAACCTGAGTTAATACTTATTCCCTAACCCCCATGCCATCCATCCCCACACTTACTATCTGTGTGAACTTGGCCAAGTCACCTACTTATCTGCCCCTCTTTGTAATCTGTAAAGTGTGGACAGTAGTACCTGATCTAGGTTGCTTAGAAGATTATATTATGTGATACGCCAAAGCAGCTGGTTTAGTGCCTTATATATAAGCACTGAATGAGTATCTTTCCTGAAACTTTTACAGAACGATCTGCATTTTCAGGAGGAAGAGTCTGGTTTAGTCATTACGTCTAATGTCAAGCAATTAATAATTTGGTTTGAAGTTCATCTAGGCAGTCAGGTTTGAAGCAGATGTATTGAGTCGTCAGCATAAAAAAAAAGTGGTTAAAACATAGGAGAGGTTATTTATGCAACAAATGCTTGAGTACCTCCTGCAAGCTAAGCACTGGTAGTATGATAATAAACAAAACAAACAGGAAAGTGGGATAGTAAATTTAGAAAATATATGTTGAATATGCTTTTTCAGTTTGGGAAATGAAAGAACAAAGCTGTTTTTGAAATGGAAACAACAGGAGTGTAAGAATCTTATTTCTCAAAAATGGGTATGGGTCAAAAAACCCAAAAGCGTTGCAGGTATACATTCAGGTGAGAAGAAGGCCTAAGATGTGGGCATAGGAAGAAATCTTCAAAAAGGGCTGAGAAGGAAAAATATCCCGCCTGTTTCTGAAACAACTTTACGAAGGTGGACTGCCTTAATGGAAATAAGTAGGGTGCAGCACTCTGAGATTTGGAATTAAATCCCCAAACAACTAAAGGATGCAGAGGATGAAGGCAGAGCATTCTGCAGAAGAATCAGATTTGTGTTTTTGTCTTTTTTAAAACACCTGTGCCCCCTTGACCAGCATTTGTCACGTATTTACATTAAAATATCTTTGTAGGTGTTACTAGGAATGATAATAGAAATATTAGACACATAATAGACCATTGGGTGTCTGTGAATCAGGGAAGACTTCTTAGACAGGTGCATCCAGGCTCCTGAGGCGGGGTGGGTGGTGGTGGTGGTAGTAATGTAGTGACTAATCCGTGTGGGGTGCTTACTGTGACCCAGAAACTGTAAAAACATGTGTAATTCTCATTTTGCATACTAGATAGTATCACCCTCATTTTACAGGTTAGAGATTAACCTAGTGATCAATGAAGAGCAGCGTACTGGACAGTATAAACAGCATGAACAATAGCCCAGAAACACAAAAATTGTCTGTTGTGAATTATATGTAGTTCAGAATTGTGGGAACATAATCTTAACTTTTTATTTTTGTCTTTTTGTGTTTTTATTTGGCTTTTTTGTTTCCTGAACAGAGATAGGTAATGGAGTAGATTGGACATTTAAATTAATACATACACAGAAATTTACTTAAAGTTTTCATGGTAAAAATGAGGAATGCTGGGTACACTTCCCTTGTCCTCACATAATGCATTTCCCATTTATTCAGCACAATCAAAGGGGAAGGCTAGTGCCTAGATGACGTTAGTTATTTTCTAAATCGGAGCTCACACAAACTAAATGCCTTCACAGGCTAGCAGGTAAGTGGAGCAGAGGATGAACAGGAGTGATGGGAACTGTGGAAACTGTGTTAATTTTGCACCCTGCCTGACTACCTCTACATTCTCATTTTAAGTTTTGTAGAACCCTGTGCTGGTTGGGCCACACAGCTGTGCAGGCTTCGGCGCAGTTTATGGCTGTGCCTCACGCTCTTGGTGATGGCTTGCATTGTCGCTGCAGGGCCTCTTTCTTTGCAGCTGGTTTCTTAGAGCGTTAAGGTATCGGGGCCTGCCACTTCCCAGATAACCAGTGGTTTTGGGTGCCTGCAGGCTATGTGGTAATGGATTTTGGAGGACTAGTATGCTTCATGGGGCTGGCAGCAGTATTGTTCTTATGGGCCAGAATGTTCCAGCCCACATTTTATCATCCAGCTGATGTGGTTAATACAGAAAAGTTAAACAGCATGGCAAGTCCCCTTATAGCCTGTACCCACATCCAAAGGTTGTTAATACATTAAGTATACATATGTGTGCACACGTGTGCGTGATGTTCATTGCACTTCCATGGGTAATTTCTTAGGAATAAGGATAACCTTCTATACAGCTGTTAGACCATGATCACCCTTAAGCGAAGAGGGGTGTACTCAGCACTGTCCTGTGATATGTAGTCCATGTTCATATTTTTGCAGATCATACCAAGAATGTCTTTTTGTTTCTTTATAGTGTGGTGTCATTTATATAAAATAGAAAGTTTGCAAAAGTTACATTGCTTAGGGATGAATTCACATACAGCATTTTGCGTGGTCACCACTCAGTCACCCACTGGGAAAGAAAGGAGATGTATCAGAGAAGGGGTACACAGGCGTTTTCTACTAGATCAGTAGTGTATTTCTTAAGGTAAGGAGTATGTGAGTGTTTTTGTACTACTTCTTATAGCTTTTCATACATTTGAAAAAAATTTTTTCAAGAAGCTTAAGGACATTTGAACTGTAATGGTGAATGACTGAGAATTGGGGCTGTTTTAATGAAAAAATGTTAACATTAAAGTTTCCAGAGATGTTTAAAGATTAAAATGCTGCCCGTCCACCTCTTGACTGTCTGTTCAGTGCAGTTTACATCCTTGCTGTCCTGTAACTACCGCTTCTTGCTCTCAGCTTGTCCAAGGGTCTGTAAACATGCTCAAGTCTTCATAATCTTTGAAAGAAATACCTTTAAACTCTCATTCTTCTGAGGCTAACGTAGAACCTCTCTCCTCTGCTTTCTTTCAGAATGCTTAGAAGAGGGATCTGTGCTTGAAATCCCTAATACATCTCTTCAGTCCTCTGTAATCTGGCCCCTACTCCCTTGATTACGATAGCTCTCACTGAGGCCGCTGATCTTCTGAACGCTCAGTCTCAGACTTTGCCATTTGTATCTTAATAGATAGCTACATTTCTTATTATTGACCACATCCTCCTTTTTAAAGCTCTTTCATTTGTTCATTTTTCTTTGACCAGTTTTCAGATTTTATTTCCTCCAGGGCTTTGTTTCATCTCTCTCCCCAGTTTTAGGTTACTTGTCTGCTGGATATCTTCAGCTGATGTTGGGCCCCTCAGACTCAGCCTGTCCAAATTGAACTCATTACCTTGCTACATACCAGTTTCTCCTTCCAGATCCCATTGCTCAAAAGGTTGGCACCCCCAGTTCATCTAGTCACCCATCTAGAAATCTTAAAATCATGCATGACTCTCCTTCTTTCTCCATGCCTCACAGGCCAGTGGTTTACCATGCCCTGCTGATTTTAACTCCAGAGAAGCTCTTAACTTTGCTCTCTCTGCACTGCCACCACCATTGACCTGGTTCAGGCACTCACCGTCTGGTCTAGAGCAGCAGCCCTAAGAATGTCTTTTGTAGTTGTCTCCCCATCACCCCCACCCCATCTCAAACCAGAAACCAGTCATGACCCAGGCCTTGCACTTGGCTGTGGTATTGCTTTTGTCTTTGACCTAGAACAGGATGGTTTGCAGCCTGTTCGACTCAAGTTTTATTGGAAGGCTGCCATGCCCTTTCATTGACTTGTTATCTGTGGCTCCTTCCAGGCCATTACGGTAGAGTAGTTGCTGCAGAAACCATCTGGCTAGCAAAACTTAAAAATATTTGCTAATTGGGCCTTTACAGGAAAAGGTTGCCAGCTTCTGGACTAGAGGCTGGAATAACTGAAGAAAACATTTTAACTTTCTCACTCAAGTGCTATTTGAAATTGTGCATCTGAGATTCTCTCATATTCCCAATGATAACATTTCATACTTCCTGAAAATACAATAAAACCTAAATACTCTTAATTTCTGAAGGCCTTTCCCTTCTGGTGTGTTTGGAAGTCTTTAAAGCACAAAGCACATATATAACTATTTTGTTTGTTGCATGATACATATTTAATTAGAAACATATATGAATTTTTCTGGATCTAAATTCTTCCTGAATGAATTATGCTGTTTCTTTATAAACCCCTTGAATTACCACCAGTCTTTGCGCTACCGCCACGCATTCTCCTTGATCTTTCTGAATAGGTGCTATGTAATGCATTGCTGTATTCTCTTTTGAGGTGTGGTACTACAGCTGCCGTCAGTTCTCCTAAGGTAATTTTGTGTGAGAGTAGGACGCTGATGATATTTTGGGTTTCAGATGTTTCTCAGTCCAGTCTTCCAGATCTTAGTTTAAGATCTGTATTTTGCATTACACTCAGTAAAACTCAACTGTCCCCTTCCCTCCTGTCAGCACGGGCTCACAGTCCTACTGCTTCTCACCATTTCCTGGAAAAGTGTAATAAACATCTTTTACATAATGATGTTCTGTATGTTTATTCTCCAGATCATTTGCAGTGATGGGTTTTGGCTTCCTTGTCTGTAAGGGAAATATATTACTTGACTTCTTCCAATTCTGAAATAGTTTCTGACTCTGTGAAACGTTTTAGTTATGATTGCTGAGAAATCCTGCTCTCTCACAACTTTAGACTAGTATTTCTCGCCCCTCCCCAGCCCACCCCCCACAAACGTATTCAGATTTTTTCTATCTAAGCTGCAGTGTCTTTTAATAACAAAAAAAGGTCTTTGTGATCGATTCTTGGTAAATATAGTTTTTGAAATAGCCTTTTAATTTAGGTTTTGGGGAAAGGATCAAGTAGGTTCCAGACTAAAAATGGAATTTTAGCTAATAATTACTGATGGCATCTCTTATGTTCCTAAAGTGCATAGGGATATATAGCAAAAGGCAAGTGTAGACCGTCCCCAGCACCCCTCCAAACCAGGTCTTGACCAGGGAAATTTTCACTAACATTGTTAGATTAGTATGCAGAATGTATTGTGCTGTTTTCTGGGGGGTTTTACTTTTGATGTGTTCTGACATTTAAAAACTTTATTTTTCTTGTAAGTAGTTAAATCTATGTTTGCTTTGGTTTCTTTGCTTTTATGTATAAAAACTTCTCATTCACAGATAACTTCAGATTTCATCATCTAACACTTGAATCATTTAGAATTATTTTTGATAGGTTGTCTCATTTAAAAACATCTTTTTAAAGTACTGAATATTCCTTTTCTCTTCCTTATGTAAAATGCTAACCTTTGACATACCACCTTCAAATTATACTTGGGGGGTCTGCTTCTGGGTTACTTTTTCTGTTCGGTTGTTCTGGCAGTGCAGAGGTGTTTAACTGTTGCATGATAATAGTTCTCCTCTCGTTTGTTTTACATGAATTTTTAAATCACTTTAATCAACTTACAGACTCTTGTTAGAATTTTTATAATTGAATTAAACTTAGAAGGAACATTGTTACATCTGCCTATTGAGAAACAAGTTTCTGTACTTAATCAGGTTGTCTGCTCTGGCCTGCAGTAAAATTTAATGACACATGACTTCTTAAGTATTTTTGTTAGCTTTCTTCCCTCTTCTGTTACAGTTTTTGTGGCTCTTAAAATTTAGGATGTTTTTTCATCCCATTTTCTTGTTGGTATTCCCAGTGTATAGGAAAACTGTTGTTTTTTGCATGTTAACCTTTTTTGTTTCTTTGCTACTCTCTTTACCTCATTTTGGGGTCCTATTTCATCAATCAGTGCTTCTAGCACAAGGTTGGATAATAGTATTGATCACTAATATTCCCATCTTTTCCCCGTTGTTAGGGGAATACTTCTTATGTTTCCCTGTTCAATTCCAGATCCATTCCTTTATTCTCAACTTGGGAAGTTTTGTGTAACATTTATCTTATTTTCTTACTCCTGCTCTGTGAAAGTGGTAACACACACACACACACAAAGCAAATAATGGCAACAGAAATACTTTTGCCATAGTCCATGAGGTGATGATGATGATGGCTTGGTTGTTTTAGATTTGGAGAAAAGTGAATGGATTGGAGACTTGGTGATATTTTGGATTTGCTGTGTATAGGAAGGAATCAAGGATAAATATCAGGTTTTAGGAAACTTACTGAGATGAGGAAAACTAATAAAGAAGCAGGATTGTTCTTTTCTTTAGGGAGGAGGCACTTGTCAGGGTATAATACAGGTGTTAACATTCTGTTTGAGATATCTAAGTGAAGATTAAAGTAAGCAAGTTGTTATATGATTTCCAATTTTGTTCTTCATGAGAGAGGCATGGTGGAATGAAAAACATGTGCGTTGGAGACAGGACTGAAAAATAACAATCATTGATAACACGTTAATCAGTGATAATAATGGCCCTCATTTATGAAGTACCTACTCTGGATCAGATATGGTTCACTTTTAATCATTAATAAGTTAATCCTTTTCAACAACTGTGTGAGCTAGGTACTGTTTCTGTTCCCATGTGACAGATGAGGAAAGTAAGGCATTGAAAGATTGAAGATTTTACCTGTGGTCACACAGCTGTAAATGGCAGAGCAGCTTTAACCCAAGCGGTCTGGCTTCAGTTTTTGCTCTTAATCAATCACTCCACCAAACCGCCCTTATTTGGAGCACTTATTTGAAGCCGGCACTGAGCTAAATACTTTACCTATGACAGCAGGTTAACCAAACAGCCAGGTGAGGAAGTACAGACTGTTTCCATCCCCATCTTGCAAGTGTGGTCATACAGCTGCTCCACAGAGTCCAGACTGGAATCCAAGTGGCTCAAGTTCCAGCCATGTTCTGAGCCACCGTACTTTTTTACCTAAAGATGAATTCTGCCTTTCTCACCTGATTTTCTGCAAGTTAACCTTTGAGCTTTGACTTCCTCAGCTGTGCAGTGAAGGTAGCACCTGTGCTGTAGGGCTCTTTCAAGGGCTCACTGAGAATGTCGCACATAAAGCGTGTGCTCCAGGGTGCTGAGTGATGTTGCTGGTCCTGCAGGGGCTGGTCTGCTGGCTGGTTTTCACCCAGCAAGACGGACTTTATAGAACCCTCTATTTCATGAGAAAAATCCTCCTCGTGGGCACTGGGAGATGATAGACTTCACACGGCAGCTTAAAGCGGCCGAACGATTCTTAACCAGAATGGAAGCCACAGTCACTTACGGAACTTTAAAATATATGTATTTGTTGAATTACATGTACATTTTTGGTCTCTCTCCAGTCCTTTTCCTGATGCTCTTCCTAGGTCATTTTGCCACTTAACTATTGTGCTTTGAGAGAAACTGATGCAAGATGAACCTGATTTCCCATATTAGCAATACCCTCATAGTGAGTTACATCTTCTTTCTGGACCTACAACGCCTTGTAGTTGGTTCATTGCATCTGGGACATGACTTGAGCGTGTGCATTACTTATAAATGCTACATACGGTTCTGATTGCTGCTGTAGAGGAGAACTACAATATAAGCAACCCTCTCAAGACAGCCTAAATGCAAACACCTTATGCAGGTTAATATCTCTGAGGATTTCAAAGTACCAGATCCTTAAAAAGTGTTAGAAGCACTCGAACTGCCTGCCCTGTGTGAGGTGATAACATGTAGCAGTAAGTCTAAGATGATGTGATTATATGGCTGGTCATTTGATGTGCTCAGTGTTATCAGTTGATTTTTATAATCATAGTAACTGATCTTCAACATATCAACCATTTTTCTGTTCTCTTCTGATAAACATGGCTGTGAACGTAAATTAAGACATTTTTATGAAGGCATTTTTATTTGTATGCAGTGTTTTTCAGGATGAATATGAACACTAGCAAAATAGAGATACAATGGAAAGGGCTTTGTAATTCTTATACATTTGTTATAATACCCAAAACAGTTGTGTGAAAAAGCTATTCTAAAAAAGAGTGGATAGAAAAGGATTCTTAATATATTTCTGATTCATTTCGTGAAGTTTGGCCTATTCATGTCACTTATCCTTACCCATTTACACGCCAGCCCCTTTCCCGCATCAGGCCTCCGAGCTGGGTTGCTCTGTTACCTGGTACATCACTACCACTTAGACCTTCCTGACTCCAGAATTCTTTGACTTGCTGATAAGTTAACAGCTCATTCATTCAGGCAAGTATTTATTGAGGGGCTGTTATGTTCCAGGAACTGCTCTAGGCTCTTAGGATAATATCAGTGAACAAAGCAGCAAAATCCCTGCCTGTATGGAATTAATTATTGGACACGGAAGGTTGGGGGCTAGGATATAACCAGTGCCCTTGTAATTACACTGCCAAGTGTTGTATGTTGTTAATGTTGAGGAGCCGCACACATTTATAATATATTCATCATTTCCCCCCCAAATACCTCATATATTCTTGTGCTTCTCCTTTATTCTAGATATAAACCACAATACTTCAGGATCCCATTATGAGAATTCGCAGCAGGGACCTGTGTCTTCTACGAGCGACTGTAGCACAAACTGTAAGGATGCTGCTGTAAACGACTCCCCTGGAGCAGAAGCATGGCCCTCAGTCCCTGGCAGTGATCCAGAGGTGGCTTCAGAATGCATGGATGCTGATTCTGCCTCCAGTTCTGAATCAGAGCGAAACATCACTATCATGGCTTCAGGGAGCACAGGTGGTGAAAAAGATGGCCTTCGGAACAGCACTGGACTTGGATCCCAAAACAAGTTTGTGGTTGGTAGCAGCAGCAATAACGTGGGCCATGGAAGTAGTCCTGGGCCGTGGGGTTTTTCCCATGGAGCCATAATAAGCACATGTCAGGTCTCTGTGGATGCTCCTGAAAGCAAATCAGAAAGTAGCAACGGTAGAGTGAATGCTTGGGGCACTGTAAGTTCTTCATCAAATGGAGGGTTAAATCCAAGCACTTTGAATTCAGCTAGCAACCATGGTGCCTGGCCAGTATTAGAGAACAACGGACTCGCCCTGAAAGGGCCCGTAGGGAGTGGTAGTTCTGGCGTCAATGTTCAGTGCAGTCCCTTAGGCCAGATGCCTAACAATCAGAGTATTAACTCTAAAGTGGGCGGTTCTTCCTCCCACGGCACCTGGGGAAGCCTTCAGGAAACTTGTGAATCTGAAGTAAGTGGTACACAGAAGGTTTCATTCAGTGGTCAACCTCAGAATATCACCACTGAAATGACTGGACCAAATAACACTACTAACTTTATGACCTCTAGTTTACCAAACTCCGGTTCAGTACAGAATAACGAGCTGCCTAGTAGTACAGGGGCCTGGCGTGTGAGCACAATGAACCATCCTCAGATACAGGCTCCGTCGGTTATGAACGGCACTTCCCTTTCTCACCTTAGCAACGGAGAGTCAAAAAGTGGGGGCTCTTATGGTACTACGTGGGGTGCCTATGGTTCTAATTACTCTGGAGACAAATGTGCAAGCCCGAATGGCCAAGCTAATGGTGACACTGTGAATGCAACTCTAATGCAGCCTGGCGTAAATGGGCCTATGGGCACTAACTTTCAAGTTAACACAAATAAAGGAGGAGGTGTGTGGGAGTCTGGGGCAGCAAATTCCCAGAGTGCATCATGGGGAAATGGAAATGGTGCAAATTCTGGAGGAAGTCGAAGAGGATGGGGAGCTCCTGCACAAAACACTGGCACTAACATACCCAGCGTGGAATGGAACAAACTGCCTAGCAATCAGCATTCCAATGACAGTGCAAATGGCAATGGTAAGAAGTTTACAAATGGATGGAAATCTACTGAGGAAGAGGATCAGGGTTCTGCCGCATCTCAAACAAATGAGCAAAGCAGCGTGTGGGCCAAAACAGGAGGTACAGTGGAGAGTGAAGGTAGTACAGAAAGCACTGGACGCCTTGAGGAAAAAGTAACTGGGGAAAATCAGAGTAGAGATAGAAGAAAAATTGATCAGCACACATTACTCCAAAGCATTGTAAACAGAACTGACTTGGATCCACGTGTCCTGTCCAACTCTGGATGGGGACAGACTCCTATTAAGCAGAATACTGCCTGGGATACTGAAACATCACCTAGAGGGGAGAGAAAGACTGACAATGGGACAGAGGCCTGGGGAAGCTCTGCAACACAGACTTTTAACTCAGGGGCGTGTATAGACAAGACTAGCCCTAACAGTAATGATACCTCATCTGTATCGGGGTGGGGAGATCCCAAACCTACTCTGAGGTGGGGAGATTCCAAAGGCTCAAACTGCCAGGGGGGATGGGAGGATGACTCTGCTGCTACAGGAATGGTCAAGAGCAATCAGTGGGGGAATTGCAAAGAAGAGAAGTCTGCATGGAATGATTCGCAAAAGAGCAAACAGGGATGGGGTGATGGACAAAAATCAAACCAAGGGTGGTCCGTTTCCGCCAGTGATAACTGGGGAGAAGCTTCAAGGAGTAACCATTGGGGTGAGGCTAATAAGAAGTCTAGCTCAGGAGGTAGTGACAGTGACAGGTCCGTTTCTGGTTGGAACGAACTTGGTAAAACTAGTTCCTTTACTTGGGGAAATAACATAAATCCAAATAATTCATCAGGATGGGATGAATCTTCTAAACCGAACCCTTCCCAGGGATGGGGAGACCCTCCAAAGTCTAATCAGTCTCTAGGTTGGGGAGATTCATCGAAGCCAGTCAGTTCTCCAGACTGGAACAAGCAACAAGACATGGTCGGATCTTGGGGAATCCCACCAGCTGCAGGCAAACCTCCTGGTACAGGCTGGCTAGGAGGACCTATACCAGCCCCAGCAAAAGAAGAAGAGCCCACAGGCTGGGAGGAACCATCCCCAGAATCCATACGTCGCAAAATGGAGATTGATGATGGAACTTCAGCTTGGGGAGATCCAAGCAAGTACAACTACAAAAATGTGAACATGTGGAACAAAAATGTCACAAATGGCAGCAGCCGTTCAGACCAGCAAGCACAGGTACATCAGTTGCTACCATCGGCAAGTGCCATCTCAAACAAAGAGGCAAGCAGTGGCTCCGGTGAGTTTTTATTTTGTGGAGTCTGGTTGATTGCATTACAGAACACTTCACAGTATTGTGAGCCTTGTTTCAGTGTACTGTTATTCTAAGATTGGTTTAACAAAGTATTTGGATGTGCACACGGAGCTGCTTTTTTACTCTAATCCAGGAGAAGTTTATTGGGAAGGTGTTTACAGTCAGGGAACAGAGCTCTGCCTTTGGCTGTCAGTATTGGTTGTGAATTCCACGTATGCCGTTCTCTATCGGGAATGCTAGAGATGGCAGACAGAATTAAAGTGATGTCAGGTGGGACTGCTGTGCACCTCAGTTCTTCTGAGTCAAGCCGTTGCATGTTGGTTTTATTATTTAACTAAAATATCCCCCAAATGAAACAAGTATCTAAACACAATACTCACTAAAAACCAGGTACCATGTTTGGCCTTAGAAGGGATTTATTTAAACAGGGGATGAAATCCAAGTCTTTTGAATAGAGCATGTCTGTGTTTTTGCTTAAAACATTTGTTAATACGTTTGTAGTATGTTCCAGTTTCCTCTTACAGCGAGGAGCTGATTCCTGCCCTCTGCAGATGGGCTTGACAGTGACGTTTTCCATTAGGTACCATGGGGTTGCGTTGTCTTGGCTCTGCAGGTTTTACTGACTAGCCTCATTGTATGTAGAGACAGAAGTGTTTCCATGAACTAACCTTTTAGCACCTAATTTCTTCTGAGTATTGTTTAAGAATTTAGGTTTAATTCTTAGAAGAAACAGGTATGTATCTTAAGGGGAAGGCTGTTTTGGTTGGTTCTTTTAAACAAGAGGTTGATGGCTTGCCTTGGCTTGGCTTTGGACAACCTAATACAAAACTTTTTAAGAAGCATCAGATGTCCAGCATGTATAAAAGTAGGATACCTACCTATTATTAGTCTTATAGTAAATTGTTTTTCCAGAACAGTGATGTTGGAAGGTTGTACTTATGGTAAAAATTTTATACACATACTATTTCTCAGCTTGATCACCTGCCTTATTAATTCACTAGGTTTGGCTAGAGTGACTTGACTACCAGGAATTAAATTCATCTTCAAAGGAGGGTGACTTGCCATGGTTAAGGTTATTCAGAAGAATCTGCTGTACACCCAGAGTGCAATTATGAAAGGGGTGAAAAAATTCATATCGTTAAGTTAAATTATAGTAATGGGAAGTTATTTGTCTTCTTTACGGAAGACAGGTGCCACCCTTTGTGCCCATCACAGCATGTTTATTTAATACATAAAAGTGAAGGTCCTCCTCTTTTGTTCCCTTACTGCCCCCACCATATGCTGATGACTTCTTTCCCCACACTCTCTAAAGGCTGGGGTGAGCCCTGGGGGGAGACTTCTGCTCCAGCCACAACTGTGGATAATGGCACTTCGGCATGGGGTAAGCCCACAGACAGTGGTCCCAGCTGGGGGGAACCCATTGCTGCAGCGTCCAGCACATCCGCATGGGGCTCCGGCTCTGTTGGTCCGCAAGTGTTAAGCAAATCTGGTAAGTTACTGATAATTCCTTGTTCCACTTGTGTAGCAGTGATAACCTCATTGACTATAATTAAGTAATTGGTTAATCTTTATGTCATTAATAATGTATCCATCTATTATGCTGGGTGATTTCACTATTTGTTTGGTTCTGTGTATTTGTTAACATTGTTTGCTCTTTTGTCTTTCTGAATTTTCCTATCTTATTTTTCTTTGAAGTGTGTAACTCTTAATGATTTGTATATAATACAATAATAATCACCCCATCTAAATTATATTTTACCAAATTGGATTATCTAGAGATAGCCAAGCAGTTTTCATACTCTCCCGCATGAGGAGACTGAATGTAGTAGCCATAGGGACACATACCCAGACTGTCTAGCGCAGGTTCCAGACAACTCCTTGAATATTATACAGAAAATGAGCGAAGTTCAGGAAGGACCCCCAATATTCAGATGAACATTGTTACTATTCCCATAGGAATTCCAAAGGCTGAGTGTAGAGATAAGATACTTTCTACTTATGACTTGCAAAAACTTTTTGGCCATTCTCCTTGAAGGTATATATTAGAATTAATTTTTAAAAATTCCATTCATCCTCTTGACCCTGTGTGTCACGATGCAGCTTGTTAAGTGATAGAACAAGAATGCCATCATTGCCCCATGTTTAGGAACCCTCTGACTTGTAAAAGCATGGGAGGTGTTTTATTGACAGTTGTAATAAAATAAATTCTTGCTGAATGTAACTGTAACTCAGTATGTAACATAACATTCTTGCCTTGGAAATCTGGGAAGAGAAATAAATGAGAGATTTTTAGGTTCTGCCCCCCACCTCCTACCCCTTTACTCTGCCCCCTTAATTAATGTTCATTCTCTAGAAAGAATTGTTTGATTAAAGCTTGTTTCTCTTTATCGCAAATCCACAATCAGGGCCAAAATCTATGCAAGATGGTTGGTGTGGTGATGATATGCCATTGCCTGGAAATCGCCCCACTGGCTGGGAAGAAGAAGAGGATGTAGAAATTGGAATGTGGAATAGTAATTCATCTCAAGAGCTTAACTCATCTTTAAATTGGCCACCATATACAAAGAAAATGTCATCGAAGGTAAACATTTCAAGGGCAAAGCCCTTGAAACTTTAAATTCCAAAGGTAGTTTACCCATAGAAAATGAATGTCCTGCTGCCCCTTTATGGCAATCAGTACAGTCCAGGCCGTCCCCAACTCAGGTGTAGCCTCCTGTACAGGCAGCCACCTAGGAAAAGTGGAAGGCCACAGGAGCTTCCTTTCTCCCCACTGCTACGGCTTGGGATTTCTCTCCTCCTCTGCCTCCACCAGTGCTGCCTGGGACAGCCCCTTCCCCCAGGGTGCTGCCTGCGTGATGAGGACGAAGAGAAGGGCAAATCTCCATGTTGACTCTTTCCATCCCACTGCCAGTTCATCTCCCATTCCACCTCCTCACCTGGAGTCCCCGACCTCCCCATTGCCCAGAGTCCAGAGTCACCATCCTCCTTTTTCGTCCCCCATTTTTGTCCCTTCTCGACCCCAAAAGGTCCTGTGACAAAAATCCCTAGGAACGAGTCGATTTTGGTTTTGCTTTTCTATGTGGACAAATCTTATCCCAAACCTGGCTGTACATCAGAATTGTATGACATTTGTTAAAAGTATAGCTTCCTGTACCCTAAGCATACTTTGGTTTTGGAAACTAGACCAAGTCTTTTGTCCTAAACAAGCTCTCCAAATGTTTCTGATGCACAGCCAGGTTTGAGAACACTGGTGTCAGATTTTCCTGGGGACCATTTTCAAAGTATGTGCCTGGTCCCCCCAGGGGATTGTTAATACATCCTCCTCACCACATTTGAGAACAGTTGCTGTTTGAGGGACCTTGTAAGTTAAATATCCAGCAGCTCAACTAGCTCACTGCCAAGTTCCCTCCCTTTTAATCCTGGGATTCTAAGTCTAGGACCTGCTGTTTTTATTTTTAAATTTTTTTCTCTTGGCTGAATTTGCCTATTGCCTCACCATATAGCTTATGAAGTGCCTTCCCATATTTTACATAAATCATTTGACCCTCATAACCTTCTGAGATAGAGAGCTGATGAGGGATTTGAGCCTGCAGAAAGTGGTGACTTGCCCAGAGTTGCATAACTAGTAAGTGACAGAGCAAGGACTTAAGTTTAGGTCTTCCAATTCCAAACCCTGTGTTCTTCCCACTGGACCATGCTGTTTTGTGACTTTGTCTTTCCTTACAGGGTCTGAGTGGCAAAAAAAGGAGAAGGGAAAGGGTGTGTAGCCTTTTTACTCTTTCTCCTTTGTTTCTACTAGTAAAAAATCTTTTAGAAAGCCAACTGCAAATATTTATTTAGCCTCTGCTGTGTGCCAGGTACTGTGCTTGGTGCTGGGGGTTCAGAAACACTAGGATGTGAGCATACCTTCAAGGAGCTCAGAGTCTAGCATGGGGTGCTGGAGTGCTCTAAGGAGGGACAGCTGGAATTTGGAAGGTGACTGGGGGTGGGATGTGTTAAGGAAAGTGGTAGCCTGACATAACTAGAAATGCAGGATTTATGGGAAGAGGTGATGAGATCTGGCTCTGTAGTTAGATTAATAGCAGATTATGTTTTCAGTGCCATGCCAGAGAATTTGAACTTAATTTTGTATGAAATATGGAGCCAATCAGACTGAATAGAAAGCAGTGTCAGTTTGGTTGTTTTTTTTGTTTTGTTTTGTTTTGTTTTTTTTCTTTAAAGAAAGCTAACCAATTATAATATGAAAGATAAAGTGCAGCAGAGGAGAGACCTGAGTTAGGGATCTAAGTTAGGAAACTTTTGCATTCATTCGGCTTAGAAAGGACAGCCTGAACTGAGAAGCAAGAATGGTTATGTAGTCGAAGGGACTGATTTTGAGAGACATTAGGAATAGAAGAGACAGAAGGCCTTGGCCACCAGTCAGGCGTGGGGTGGGGGTGGAAGAGGAAAACGAATCAAAGATGACTGGAGAAACCTTGGAAAGGGTTAGATGCTTGCTTCAGAGACCTGCATTTAGGGGGAAATTATGAAGCTGTGTTCTTTTCGACAGTCAGAAGGAACAGGTAGTAGCAATGGGAAAGGGAAATTAAGGCAACGAACTGAGAATAGTCCTACGATTCTCATGTTAATGGAGGCCTTGGTCTCTATGGCTTCCAGTCTCCTTGTCTTCCAGACTCCTAATCATGGACCATTTAGTCTCAACTCATGTCTCCCAAGTAGTTTCTGTACCTCCTATACCCCAACCAGCCACAGAAAGCCAACACCAAGTAGGAGGAATCCCAGCTTTAGCTGCTGCTGGGGATATTGTGTTCTTGGCAACATAAATTGGAATTTTTAAATCTTCTTTCATATGGAAACATATAATTTTTTTTCAGTACAGTGCAAATAGCATAATTAAATTATGGGTCAAATTGGTTTCTTGGGATTAATCTGAGAGCCTAATGACTATTTTTACTTTGGTTTAGTACGAGAATTCTCCAAATCCAAATTATTATTAATCTTTTAGAACACAGTTCATATGTAAATTGGAAACTGTCTGATGAGCAGTTCTCCATTATTCAGTGGATGTCATCAAGGCCCTATGCTTCTGTCTTTTCCTTCTGACTGCTTGCCTTTAGAGATTTTTCTGTATGTTACAGCTATACCAGAGGACTGGAGCAAAGGAAGTTGAAAATCAAATAAGTTGATTGTTAATTATTAACAACTCTGAAGAGTTGGTTGGAGTTTAAATTACTGGCTAAAAATGAGAGTTGGGAATTGTCTTGAAATTTATTAATCCATCACTATACTCAGATAAATAGAGATGGCCATGGCATCTTTCTACTCTTTTATTTTACAAAGGGAATGATGAAAGGTGGAAACAAACAAGAAGAAGCATGGATAAATCCATTTGTTAAACAGTTTTCAAATATCAGTTTTTCGGTAAGTGTGTTTTCCTAACACCTCCTCGCGTTTTAATGTCCATAAACTTACCCTAATTTCCTTTTTTTTTGTTTTCTTAACAAATTACTCTTCGAGTCCTTACGAATTGCTGAGGTTAGAGTAAAGCCAACCATGAGGTCTTCTTTACTTTTATAGTTTTAGCTAAAAACATCACATCTTGTTTTTTTAATTTACTATATTAGGCAGTGAAAAATGAGGTTTTATGATCCACTTGAATTTCATAAATAAGGAAATAAAGTAAAATTCTTTGCTTTTAACTTATTTTCATTGATAAACTAAGGACTGCTAACATGCTCCTTTTTCTTTCTTCAGAGAGATTCACCAGAAGAAAATGTACAGAGCAATAAGATGGACCTTTCTGGAGGTAAGAAAAAATTAAATCAATTTGAGTTTATCTTCATCACTGATGGAGAAACGTATCTGTGACATGGTCCTACTAAGAGAGCACTGACCTACAGCAGGGGAGGGAGGCTGGGCTTCTGTTGCAGCGCTCCTGTTCTCTCCAGCAGGCGTTAGAAAGTGGGGATCGTGTGAGCGAGTGTGCCTTTTGAAGTGTAAAGCACTGGGCACATCTAAGGCAGGGATGAAGTTAACCTGTGGTAACTTAAGTGTTGTCTTGTCAGGAATGAATTACCCAGGTCAGGTGATAGAGTCTTCTTAATTTAGGAAGCAGTGTGTACAAAGGCCCATACATGATAGAGAGATCTTAAGCCATGTTGGGGAAGTGGCAAGTAGTTCTGTGTAATGGAAGAGGAAATGAAAACTGGATGTGGTGGTAGGAGTGCAGTGATGGTAAAAGCTTTACCTAGGTGAAGATGCTAGAAAACTAGCTAGGGTTCATGAGGAACTTGGGGGTTTGAACTTTATTCTGAAAGTATGAAATTAAAGAATTTTAGGCAAGAGAATGGAATGATTTGGATTTATATTTAAAAAAATAATCATGAATAATCACTGAAAATGTCTTGAGATAGAAAACATTAGCAGCAGAGGACGACTAAAAGATAGCAAACATAGCAAAACCAGTTAGAGATTTGTTGCAGTAGCCAGTGAGAATTTTCAAAGCTCTAAACTAAGACAGTAGATGGGGAGAATCTTAATTCAGTGGAAATACAGGCATTAGAATCAATAAAAGTCAATAACCAGTTTGAACTGATTTGTTATGGAGGATGAGGGTGAGAGTGTGATCAGAGATAATTCCAGCTTTCTTGCCTAGACAGTTCAGTAGGCAGGCAGTGCTGCTGTGTTAGTCTGCGTCCATGCAGAAGGGAGCATCTCTGCAGCAACTTGAGCAGGGAATGTTCAATATAAAGAGTTACTATTAGCGTAATGAGGGATTGACTAGGGAAGAGGTAATAAGAACTCTCAAGGATATATAAATATATGAAAGCAGATATAAGAAGCTACCTAAAGACTAAATTATATAGTTAGCTTTCAACAGTTTGTGAATAAAATGAAAATAGGAAAGAGAAGGAAGATAACGGTTGGCCAGGCAGATAATCACATTCGTATAACAAAATAGATCACGTGCAGAACTGCTGCCATCCTTATTGCTGTCATTGGTCATGTGCTGTCACTGGCACCTCTGTCTTCCTTCCTTCCCTCCCCGTTCCGTACTTCCCTACTGTCGGCCAGCACCTCAGCTGCTCTGGGTTCTTTTGCTGGTGGAGTGACCGAAACCTGCATTCCTGAAGGCTCTGAGCCCTCGGTCACCTTGCCCTTCTTGGCTGCGGTAGTTTTTCATTAACCTTTGCTACTGGGGCACAGAGTTATTAAGACACATCCACCCAGCCCTCAGGTTGCAGAGTCTTCACTGCCTTCATTTCATATCAAGAAACCAGTTTCCCCTTGGTGATCAGAGTCAGTCCCTGCAGCCAGCAGGCCAGCCCCCCTTTTGCCTGCTTGTTCAGGGGAGTAAGGAGTGCAGAATGTCCTGGGGCAGTTTTCTTCTTCCAGTTCAGAGGAACCATTGTGTCCTGTGGTGGGCGCATGTTTCTCTCTTGAGGGCTAAGATCTCTAAGCCTACAGAATTGCTGGAATAGGAAGTAAGAATTCTCTAAGCAGCTCATTTATTGGGTGTAATAGTGGGAGAAGCCAGTCCTACTTTCACATTTTGATTCCTACTGCATCCTGTAAGAAGCCCATTGTTTTAGGGTGTTGTCTTCCAGCTATGTTGTAACTGTGTCTTCAGTAAGCAGTGGTACCTGTCAGTTTAGCTAGCTAATTTGGGGTAATGGCTGTGTGTGGTAGGACCAATTACTATACTTCTTTTGCTGTGAAGTGAGTTCCTTGATCAGACACAGTGCTGTGAGGAGTGTCCATGAATAAGGCCTTCTCTGAGACCATGGTTGGCAGAAGCTTTACAGGCAGGAAGGAACATCCATGTCCAAATATGTGTCTATTCCTGTGAGGTCAAAGCTCTGCCACCTCCTCCATGGCTCACTGAAGGACAGAGAAGTCCCTGTGATGCTGTACTGTTGGAACTGGCTAGAGAATCTATCCTTCTGGGGTGCTTAGAAAAGCTGTTCATGGAGAGATGTCTCACCAGCGACACTGCTACAGAGCTGCTTGGGGGTGTGTGAGAATGCTGGGAGAAGCTGCCTGAGTGAGGCCTACACCCTGCGCTGCAGGAGTGGGGCTCAGGAGATGCTGGGAGCGTTGCCAAAGCCACCAGCAGCTCTTCGGCCCAGGAAACAGGACTTCCGCCTTCAGTGTCTTACCAGTGCCCTCTTGACAAAGCCTCAGTGCCAACTGGCAAAGGGAAAAGTTCGAAGAGTCTAGATACATTTTCACAGAGCAGTCAGAAAGGGTGAATTTGGAGCTGAGAGACAGTAAATCAATAACTGACTATTAGTTGAAATAAGAAATACAGTAGGAGTAACAGATTTGATAGATAAGATACTGAGTTTAAAGTTGCTATGAAGGATGGAGGGTATAGCTCAATAGTATAGCATGCTTAGCATGCATGAGGTCCTGGGTTCAATCCCCAGGACACACTCACACACACAGACACACTCTCCCTCTCCCCCTCCCCCTTCCCTCTCTCCTTCTCTACTTTGGGAGGAGGCATTGTCGCTACCTTGGTAGTGAATAAATCTAAGGGAAACAGGTTCTAGAAAGATAGTTGAAAAGACCTTAAACATACTGAGTATGTCCCAACATTGAAGAAACACAAAGAAGTGGGCTCAGCTGTGGAGAGAGGAGAAACCAGAAGAGGCATATGGTAAGGATGTGAAGGCGGAGAGCAGTGTCCACTTTTAAACCATTTAAGTAGGATGGTAGCTTGGAAGTTGGCTGTTTTGAGCAAAGTTTTGCAGGACAGGGAGTTTCCATGAGAGAAGGTCGTATTTATTGCAGAGAAGTCAAAATGCGGAGAACAGAGCAAGCCCTGAGAGAGAGGGAGACATTTCCTGGTCTGCTAAATGGGGGTGATAATAGTAGTTCCCACGATTAAATTAGAACACGCGTTCAGAACGGTACCTGGCACATGGCAAGCATCTACTCAATGGAGGTTTCTCGTGATACTGTTCTTGTCATTTGTTACTGGAAACTATGTTTTTATCATAAAATTGAGCAGATTAGAGAGATGACCAAAGATGTCTTAACCTCCTCTTTACTAGTCTATTTTTAAGTTAACTGGCTTAGTAAAATAGCAGTGTCTGCTAAACCCCGCTTTTTACTTGTAAGGAATGCACGATCTCTTAAATGCTAGTGCGTCTTCCACATGTCCCTGTCAAGGCAGAAGTCATTTCAGCTTGGAAGTATTTTGCTTTCTACCATGAATTTATCTGAAACTCACCAGGTTGTCTTCCTACTTAATAACCTAGTCTCCTGCATTTATTAGGAATGTTACAAGACAAACGAATGGAGATAGATAAACATAGCCTAAATATTGGTGATTACAATCGAACGGTCGGGAAAGGCCCTGGTTCTCGGCCTCAGATTTCCAAAGAGTCTTCCATGGAGCGCAGTCCTTACTTTGATAAGGTAAGTTGTTTGTTTTACCTCTGTGGCTAAGAAAGCAATACACATATTAGCATAATTTTCTCATTAATATTTAATATGTAGAGAGTGTTATTATCCAGTGCCAAATCCTGTTACTGGGTTTATAGTTCATTGTCCTTTGTTATGTCTCAATTTAGCATAGGGATTGCATTTATATTTTCCTCTTAATCCCATAAAATATATTTGGTTCTTTTTATGTACTCTAGAATTAACACTAATCTGATCTCTTCTGTTTTCTACCTGTTTCCTGTTGATGCTGGAATGTCATGTGACTTCTCTTCTGTTCCTGCAATGATTTCTCCCTTCCACTTGTTTGCTTGGCTGGTGTTGCACATCTGTCTGTCTGTCCGATCAGGATGGCATTGTAGCAGATGAACCCCAAAACATGCAGTTTATGTCCAGTCAAAGCATGAAGCTTCCCCCTTCAAATAGTGCACTACCTAACCAGGCCCTTGGCTCCATAGCAGGGCTGGGTATGCAAAGCTTGCATTCTGTTAGACAGGTAAGTCCACATGTGTATTTTAGGCTCTCTGTTGAATGATTTGTATAAGTAATAAGAACTCTCTTACATATAGTTACTGTATTTAAATCAGTATTACAGTGTGGTAATGCGATGTTTGTCCCTAAAGAATCCCAGTGTTATTCGGTGGTGGTTGTTTGTTTTCTTAGAATGGCAATCCCAGTATGTTTGGTGTTGGAAACACAGCAGCACAACCCCGGGGCATGCAGCAGCCTCCAGCACAACCTCTCAGTTCATCTCAGCCTAATCTCCGTGCTCAAGTGCCTCCTCCATTACTCTCCCCTCAGGTAAGTGATCTTCTGCCATGCCAATCTCCTTGCCTTATATTTAGCTAGAAAAGAACCTTGAATAAATTTACATTTGGATGAGATGACGAGTTGATCATCATAGTATTTATTGGCAGCTTTGAGATGCAACTGATTCTGAGTTTACTATTACAGCAGGGGTATGGGTAGGGTGAAGAAAAAAAGTCAAAGATAATTTAAATCTAAGATTGACTGTTTTGCTTCATGAAGCACCTTGAAGGGAGGAAGACAATAGCAATAGCAAAGTAAGTTGACTAGTTTAAGATTCACCTCTGCTGTCTTTTACTTGACCCATGAAAATATATGTGAACAGTGAATTAGTAAAGCCAAGAAAGATGATTAGAAGGAACACGACCCCTCCACCCCATAATAGTCCACAGATTTAATTACTCTATTGATAATTTAAAATGCACAGTGCATTTTGTTAGTTTGAATTATTTTATCAACATTATTAACTCACCATTGTGATCCTAAGGTTCCAGTTTCATTGCTGAAGTATGCACCAAACAACGGTGGCCTGAATCCGCTCTTTGGCCCTCAACAGGTAGCCATGCTGAACCAGCTATCCCAACTAAACCAGCTTTCTCAGATCTCCCAGTTACAGGTAAGAGGAACAATAGCCTTATTTAATGTGTCCGTTGCCTGTCTGCTGTGTGCTTGACGCTAGACTCCGTGCAGGTGGTACTGCGGTAAACACCGGGGGCGCAGCCATGGCCCTCGGGGAGCTCGCCGTCTGCGGGCGGCATGCTGTGTGAGCAAGCACAGCCGCGTCTGGGGTGGCGGTGGGGGCCGGATGGTCAGGGAAGATTTCTCTGATCAAGTGTTAAGTTTGGATTAAGCAGAAGACTGAATTCAAGAGTGACTGGGGGCCAGAGAGCCCAAACAGGAGATTATATGAGACGAGGCAGGCCGTGTTGGTGTTGCCTAGCTGAAGCCGTGCCTGCGTCGGCCCTTGTGCCACAGTCACTGTGAAGCACAACGTGATACTGACAGCCTTTTTGCAATCTTCCCTCCAGCGGTTGTTAGCGCAGCAGCAAAGGGCGCAGAGTCAGAGAAGCGTGCCTTCTGGGAACCGGCAGCAGCAAGACCAGCAGGTAGATCTGACCCTTCCCCTTGCTACGCTGAAACTCAACTTGTGTCAATTCCGTTGTAACAAGAGATTCAAAATGGCTTTATTAAAGCAGAATGGAAATTGCTATTTCTTAAGTCTTCCATCTGCCCAGAAGTTACACTATCTGGTTTACAGTGATTGTTCACCTGCCTGCTGAAAAGGAAGTGAATTCAAAAATGCAGAGGCATGAAGGTGTCTGTCAAGACTTTCCTCCACAACCTTCTCAATCATTTTGTCGTTTTAAGGGTCGACCTCTTAGTGTGCAGCAGCAGATGATGCAACAGTCTCGTCAACTTGATCCAAACCTGTTGGTGAAGCAACAGACTCCGCCATCTCAGCAGCAGTCACTCCATCAGCCAGCCATGAAGTCCTTCCTGGAAAACGTCATGCCCCACACTACACCTGAGCTGCAGAAAGGGCCGTCACCAATAAACGCTTTCAGCAACTTCCCTATAGGTGAGTTGCTCCTTGGCCAAAGCATTCCGTGGTGCTTGGCAATCACAGGTTTACATCCTGCTTTCTTACCTCCACTTCTGTTCTCGGCCGGACACCAAGCTGCTCTTCAGCTGTTCCCTCTCGGAGAGTTTAACCTCTTCTAGGCTTAGCCTGTCTTCATGCTTCAGTGAGGGCCTCTGTCCATTCAAGAAAATCACACTATTTCAAAAACTCCATGCTTGTTTAAAATGGGTTAGAAAAAAGATAGTATTTCTTTTTAAGCCCCAGATATCTTAATTTTAGGATACAAAGGGGAGGGGAGGGCTGAAATTATTAGAAATAGCACACCAGAGAAGTTTTGAACAGTGTTGCTTTAAGGAAACAACTGGGAACAGTCACAGCTGAAATTTTAATTATTGTTTAAGTAGTTTGTAAGTGATTACTTGGCATAAATGTAGAAAACAGGGGTGAGAAAAGGGATTGCGTTTCTTGCATTTACAGTAGCTTCCCCCTCTCCTTTTTTCTTAGGGTTCCCGGCTTTTATTCCCTCTGGGAACTTTAGGCATATATGTCTTCTCCTTCCTTAGGTTCCTTTTCTTCTTATGCCTTTGAATTGAAGGCCTTTGATTTTTTGACCTTTGATTGTTCACTCTCTACTCCCTTTACTTTTTCTTTCTCTCTTTCCCTTACAGTGGTTTCTTGTAAACCACCTTTACTGGTTGCTAGCCCAACTTTATGGAAGATGGTCAGTCAACTAGCATGTTCTGGGCTCTGGGCAGGCCTTGAGGCCTGCTGTTGTCCCTGCAGCTGCTTCACTCTGGCTGAACCTAATGCATGATTTGGCTCTCCCTGGTATTGCCATGGACCCTCAGCTAGGACAGAGCTTGGACTTTGAGTTTTGGGGGTTGTTGGCAGTCTCTTTACAATCCCAGAAGCAGTTCCCTTGTCAGTTACCACTGTGGGTGAATACTGTAGAAGCAGGTCATCCCGGAGGCAACGGTATAGTGGTAGGAGTAAGAGAGTGCCCGAGCATCGTTGAGAGGTCTCAGTAGTGAGAGGAAGTGGCTCTCACTGTTTGATTACACACTGGTTAGATAAATTGGGCCAGTGAGGAGATAAGTTTCTAAATAAGGGATTTCCTATACTGGCTGGCTTTACAGCAAGAAATACTTTTTTCTGATAAGTAAATCTGCTTAACCCATGCAAGCACCTGTGTGGTTGTCTGAACCAGGCACTGGCAAACTACAGCCTGTTGGTCAAGTTTGGCCAGCTGCCTGATGTTGTAAACAACACAGCCATGCTCTCTGTGGCTGCTTTTGTGCTACAGCAGAGTTGCATAGAGACGCTGAGACCATGCGACCCATAGAGCCTGAGATAATTACTGTCCAGACCTGTAGAGAAAAAACTTGCCAACTGTGGGGTCTAACATGAGTCCAGAGAGCCGCAAATCAAATTACTCTCTCCAAAAATAGGGATGATATTAAAGAATTCGTATTGTTGAAGTTTTTAAGTTTGACCTAGTAACACGTGAACTCTCTTCAGCCCCAAGTATTTAAAACATTTGTTTTCAAACTTTAGACTAACCAGCTGGATGTGTGTTAAACAAAGATTCTGACTCCCACTGAAAAGTTTTCATTTTTAACAAGCATCTCAGATGATTCTGCTGATAGTGGTCCCTGCAATCACACTTAAAGAAACACTGGCTTAATGGTCAGTTTTCTGTACAGTATCTAACATAGAAATTCCTCTTTGTTCCAATAGAATATCTAAGTCTGATGTGTGATGTGTGCCATCAGCAAAGTTCAAGTAACTTGAACCTTGGGATATGGGAGCCTTGCCCTTATGTATGATATTAGAGCTGGAATTTGTACTTTTAAATGACAATATCCTTTGGCTGGTTAGCCAGTTGAAAGTGGTTTACAAGCAAACGTTAGCAACTAAAAGTGAGTTTACGTAGTTCTTCATGCATGGTACTCTTGGGAAGCAGCTAAGAGTTATATTTTATTAGAGAGATAAACTTTAATATTAGCTTCCTTAGAATTTTTCTCTTTTTTGCCAAAGAATTTTAAATACTCAAAATTATATGGAGTGGTTTTTCATAGTTCATGCAGTTACAGTATTGATGGTTTTATGGCTTGAAACCATTCCATCATTGAGTATTAGACCAGCTATTTAGGATTTGTGTGTGTTGCTCTGTCTCACAACCTAGCCGTGGCTCTTTCTCCTGGCATGTTCTGCGTGACCTTGGCTAGGAGCCCAGAGTGTCTGTCTGCCTGCCCTGCTTCTGTGTGTGATCATTTGGCTGTTCCACGTCTGCAGGATGATGTTTATTAAGGAACATTAGGCAAGACTGAAAACACTAGATTAGCTGCATATGTTTTTCTAGAAAATGGAAGTTGTGGTACCAAGGAAAACATACTGTATTTTATGAAGTATTTTTTAAATTATTATTTTATTTTTAGGCTTGAACTCAAACTTGAATGTAAATATGGATATGAACAGTATTAAAGAGCCACAGTCAAGACTAAGGAAGTGGACTACAGTGGACAGCATTTCTGTGAACACATCTTTGGATCAAAACTCCAGCAAACATGGTATAAAAATACTTATGTTTTGCCTTTTAAAAAAAGCTAGAATACTAAATTTAGACCTTTATTCTATTTTAAATGCATATTTTAAGAGCCAAATTCTTTTGGAACCTTTCCTTGTTATTAAAAAGTGCTTTTATTAGTTATTAAATCTTAGTTTAAAAAACTGACCTTTATTACGCTATAATGCAAAATAGAGATCAGATTATACATTTATTATTTTTAATTATTCCTTCTTTAGATGGTCAGTCATTTAGTATTTTGCTATTATTTTATTGTCCTAATGTTCTACTTAACACTTACTCAGTTTAATCTGATGTCAAGTGTTAAAAACTTTCACCATAATTTGACTTCTGTCAGTTTCTTGTATATTGACATCCTTTCTTTATGTATTTTGTTGTGTGTTTAATCATATAGATTCTGTATTATTGTCTTCTTAAATTTTTTTTAGAAATATCATCTTCATATTACTATAATATTAAGCCATTCATCTAGTGGATGTTAATGCAATATCTTCTGCTTTCCAAGGACTGTGCTAGGTCACTTGGAATATATAGATACATATGTACAGACGTGCACACAGTTGAGTGTACATAAGCAAGTAAAAATACTTGCCCTGAGGGAGCTCATTGTTTGGTAGCAAAAATAAACATGTAAATAGCTTGAGCACACTGTGATAGGAACTATAGAAGTTAATACATGTATTAGCACAAATCCAGCAAGAATGTGAAATCCACTGGAGAGGTGAGTCGGGCTAACAAACCAGGGGTGTGGCAGGTCTGGAAAGGCTTTATACAGGGACTCATCTGAACTGAGGCTTCAGGTTTACCAAACAAGTAGAGAAAGAGCAAGGAGAGTGTGAAAAGTTCAAAGACAGAACAAGCTGGTGGGTTCTGTTGTGTGGGCATGTCTAGAAGTGAAGGTACAAATGAGAGAAAAGAGAAAGGTGCAGGTAGACGGTAGGTATGGAGCCACCATGGAAAACTTTTGTTCCGAAAATTATTTTAAACATGAAAATGGTAGAGATCTGGAGGCACATAAGACTTAAAGAAATCCAAGTGAGAAAGAGGGCAATGGACATGAGGGGGGCATGCACTGAAGAGAGTGTTAGAATTAAGGACAAAAGAGGCTTGATAACTGACTTACTCTGCGTGTACATGATTGTCTGTAATTTGCCTCCAGTGCCTCTTGCCTCCCTCAGTCCAACCCCTGTACCTTAAAGACTGGGCTCAAGAGTCATTTCCAAGAAGCCTCCTCCAGGCTTTGTGCTCAAATAGCACCTCTTGATATATATATAGATACGTCTTGTGTGGGTATCCATTTAGGCCTGTCTCCATCACGTGATGTAAACTCATGGAGGACAGCGCCCGTGCTTGGCTTACCTGTAGCCCCACCGAGCACACTGCAGTGTTTGGGGAACATTTGCTCAGTGAAGGGCCGAGTGGACCGTGATGCAGTTAATGGTAGAGTAAAGGCAGGAGACAAAGCAGGCCTGCTGGGCCAAATAATGAATTAATTCTAGACTTGTTGAGTATGGTGTTTGGGGGATAGCCGAACGTGGAAAAGCCCAGTAAGAAATTAGAAATAGAGGCCTAGTACTTAGAAGAAAAATCTGGGCCAGAGGAAGATTTGGTGTTCATCAGAACGTTGACATCATGGACACGTGTGTCAGGTTGGCCCAGAGAGACGGGAACAAGGGCAGTAGTCGTGAAGCACCTGGAAGAGAATGGCGGGAGAGATAGGATGTGAGACACAGAAAAATGTTTCTGCCATATGGTTTTCTGTCTTCTCAGGTTAAAATGATTTCTCCAATGTCTTTTGCGTGTCTGAGCCCCATTTTCTTTGTAACAGTGAAATGTCTTCTTCCTTCCGGCGCTCTCGTCAGTGTGATGCATATCATATTCAGTGTACTTTCAGAGGGCGTATGGGTAAATAGTACGCATTACGTAAATGGGGTGTCACCGTGCAGCATAGGTTTTGAAGTCAGATAGACTTGATTTGATCCCAGTTCTTAAAACTCTTAAGGCCACGGAATTTGCATGTGTAAAATGGAAGTGATACACTGTAGAATTGTTGAGGATTGAATGAAATAGTAACTAAAGCTCCTATCTCATTGCCTGGCACTGGCCATGCAGGTAGTAGGCAGTGGTGTCTTCTTACAAGCAGCCTATTATCATAGATTTGTTTTTCATTCAATTCAATTAATAATTTTATGTTTGATTTTTAATTTTTAATTTTTAATTTTATGTTTGCATTTTATCTTCTCTTTTTTAAAACGTTTTTTTATCCTTTTTTTCACTGTTCATTTTATTGCATAGACTGTTTTTCTGCATAAATCTGGAATGTGAGGAGGGAATCTTTAAGGTTTTTAGTAATTAGCATAAACAATAAATATTTTTATTCCTGTATATATAGCAGTCTACGGAACACATTCTGATAATGTTCTCTTTTCAGAATAAGAAGGTTGATGATTTTCCTTTACTTCAGTCTAGGTTCCTACTGTTTTTTTTTATTGATGTATAGTTAATGTACAATATTATATGTTACAGGTGTACAATATAGTGATTCGCAATCTTTAAAAGTCATACTCCATTTATAGTTATTATAAAATACTGGCTGTATTCCCTGTGTTGTGCAGTATATACTGAAGCTTATTTTATATCTGATAGTTTGTACTGTTGATCGCCTACTCCTGTGTTGCCCCTCCCTACTTTGCTCTCCTCACTGGTAACCACTGGTTGGTTCTGTGTCTGTGAGTCTGTTTGTTTTTTGTTAGATTCACTAGTTTGTTGATATCATACAGTATTTGTCTTTCTGTCTGACTTACCTCACTTAGCATGATAATCCTCCATGTCCATCCATGTTGTCGCAAATGGCAGGAGTTCGTGGCTGAGTAGTATTCCAGTGTGTATGTGTACACATCTTCTTTATCCATTCATCTCTTGATGGACACTTAGGTTGTTTCCATATCTTGGCAATGTAAATAGTGCTACTTCCAACATTTGGTACGTGTATTTTTTTGAATTAGTGTTTTTGGGGTTTTTTAGGGGGAGTTATATACCCAGGAGTGGAATTGATGGGTCATGTGGTAGTTCTGTTTTTAGTTTTTTGAGAGACTGCCATACTGTTTTCCACAGTGGCTGCACCAGTTTACATTCCCACCAACAGTGTGTGAGGGTTCCCTTTTCTCCACATCCCCGCCAGCGTTTGTTATTTGTGTTCTTTTGGATGATGGCCATTATGACAGTTG
This sequence comes from Camelus ferus, assembly GCF_009834535.1. NCBI lineage: Eukaryota > Metazoa > Chordata > Mammalia > Artiodactyla > Camelidae > Camelus > Camelus ferus. The sequence goes on along the minus strand of NC_045713.1, from coordinate 30,077,816 downwards.
TGAGGTGATACCTCATTGTGGTTTTGATTTGCATTTCCCTGATGATTAGCCGTGTTGAGCATCTTTTCATGTGCCTGTTGGCCATCTGCATTTCCTTTTTGGAAAAAAGTCTATTCAGATCTTTTGCCCATTTTAAAAATCAGATTGTTTTCTAAATGTTGAGTTGTATGAGTTGTTTAATATCCAAAATATATTAACCCCTTATCAGTCATATCATTTGCAAATATTTTCTTCCATTCATTAAGTTGTCTTTTTGTTTTGTTAATTGTTTCCTTTGCTGTATAAAAGCTTTGAAGTTTAATTAGGTCCCATTTGTTTGTTTTTTGCTTTTATTTCTTTTGTTTTAGGAAACAGATCCAAAAAATATTGCTACAATTTATGTCAAAGAGTGTTCTGCCTATGTTTCCTTCTATAAGGAAACATAGGCAGAACACTTACGGCTTTCAGTCTTACGTTTAGGTCTTTAATCCATTTTGAGTTTGTATCTATATATGGTGTTAGAGAGTGTTCTAATGGCCTAATGTTCATTCTTTTACCTGGAGCTGTCCAGTTTTCCTAGTCCCCCTTATTGAAGGGACTGACTTTTCTCCATTGTATATTCCTGCCTCCTTTGTCATAGATTAATTGACCATGAGTGCGTGGTTTTATTCTGCTGTCCTTAATCTACTTAATTTGACATCTTGAAACTTTGTCATTATTTTTCCTTTTGTTTTTAAAATTATTTTCTTATTAATAATACAAATTTCTTAATTTTTGTCTGTGTCCCCAGCCCCCAAACATTCCCATTTTCTTTGCTATAGCAGGTGCTTGTAACGTGCCTTACAGCCCAAGGCTAGTAGTTTCCTTTCATGGGTGTGATTTTTATTTCTCCAGGCTTTTACTTCTTCCCTTAAAATCAAGAATGTTTGATAGAATTTCTTCTGTTTGATTGCTTTTATTCTTTCTTCATTGCTGTATATTTTTCCTCCCTGGTAAAAATGACCTTAAAAATGCACCTTGACCTGCTGTGGTTTTGGTCTTCATCTCTTGGAAGAAAGACCAGGTTAGTCTTACATCTGTATACGAGCGCTCTCCAAATTTCAAGTCTTAGAATGTTGACTTTTTTTTTTAAAGGCTTTTCAGTTTGTTTAAAGAAAGTGCTTTTTCTTATCATAATAACTCTGTAGTTACTTATGCAGTATTTTCTCCCAGAGCTATTCCTTTTTGCTCCGTGGCTCTTTTCCTTCTCTTGCTATTTCTCTCTCTCTCTTCTGGTAGAGGCTTAGAATCTTCTTCTCAGGCATATTTTGTTTGTTTGCTTTTATTTTTCTTTTCTTTATATTATAAAAAATAGAGAAATGTTAATCATCCTATTTCCATTATTAATATTTTGGTGTAGTGTCTTTTTCCTTTATAACAATAAAATTGGCATCTAACTATGTATTTCAGGAAAGAGCTCAAAACTGCCAGTTTGTGTTACGTTTTGTTAGATCCTCACTATTTTTAAAGTAAATTTTTTGAACCAATATCTCTTTAAACATTCAGAAAATTTTATATGAAAATTCAGATTTGGGGCATCTGTAGAAATAAGAGTCTGCCAGCAGCAAGCTCCAAAGCAGTGTCTCCCCCCACCCCCAGCCCAGAGGTAAGTGGCTGCTGCCCTTGTGCTTGCTGGCTCACGGCCACTCCCTTCTTTTTGACTGATGGTAGTGTCTATAGCCACTTACCTTTGCATTTATTTGGTGGGAGTGTTTTGTTTGTTTTGTTTTGTTTTGTTTTTCTTCCCATTTCCCTCACACCTCTGCCTTCCCTCCCGTTGGTAGAGGGAGCTTTTCCTGTACTCCATAACCAAAGAAATACTGCCCTATCATCATGTTTCTATCTGAATAAGGACCATGGGTTTTTTTCCTGTAGGCACCTTGCCTCACTTGTTTGTAAACCTGATTGGCCTCAGTGGCATTTGTATTTCCACGTGTTGGTAAATGGGGGCTGTTGTCCCACAGCAGCAGAGTGGTGCAGAGGTCGTTTTTTAAGGGGGGTGGTCTGATAGCAGCATTCAGGCTCACATCAGAGATGAGCTGAGCCTGGGATTGGAGAGTCCTGTGGGGAAGTCTTGGATACCTCTGACAGTTTGCATCACAATCTGAGGTAGGTTCTATTTTTATCCCCACTTATCGAAGCTTAGAGAGCTAGTATCATAGTTGTGGGAGAAGAAAGGGCACATTGAAGAAAACCTGTGTCAGAGGTCCCCACATATGCTGACTTGCTGGGAGAACTCACAGAACTCAGAAAAGCTGTAATAATTCTCATGGTTTATTACAGCAAAAGAGTATAGATTCAAATCAGCAAAGGAAAAGGCACATGGGACAGAGTCCAGGAGAGGCTTTTTGTGTCCCCTCTGAGTGGAGTCTCACAGATTGAATTCTCCTAGCAATAACCTGTGAAAACATGTAGAAAGATGGCCATCCAGAGAAGCTCATCCAGGCCTCAGTGTCCTCAGTCTTTATCAAAGGTCAGCTCTGTAACGTGGAGCACACTTGTGTGATTGATCTTAGCTGCTCAATCTGCAACCCCCTGTAGACCCCTTGGAATTCAGATAAAAACAGCATGACCCAGGCCCCAGGTGAACAAAAACAGATGCTCACCATAAATCACATTGTTATAAATTCTCTGGCATGGTCAAAGGCCAAGGTATGCAAAAGAACTCTTATCTGGCAGGATATTCTCGGAGCTAGAGGAGCCCGGGAGCCATCAAGGGCTAGTCCTGCAGCTCTTTACAGCGTGCGGTCTAGCCCTGCTGTGCTAACCCTTTACTGCACGCCTTCCAGAGTCAGAAAAACCAGGTTTGTTAAGGAAAGTAGAAGGGAGTGGAGGCATGCACGTTGAGGGAGTTGTGAGTCAAGTGAGGACTAGGCTGGGGTATGTATCTGTGATGCTTTATGTAAAATTCTGTGACTTGAAAGCAGTTTATAAAATCCCTGTCCCCTCCTCAATGCCCAGAGAAAAGTACAATGTTCAGGAGAGGGGGTGCGTTTATTTCAGTCTTGGAGTTGAGGGCAGTTGGAAAAGGCTTCTGGGAGGCCTCTGATCTCTTAAGTTGAGATATGAAAGATAAACAGGAGTCAGCAGGCAGAGGTGGAAGGAGGGGGAACCATGAGAGGTGAGCAGAGGCCAGAGTTTTAAGAACCTGAAAGAGTAGCATATAGAAGAATTTGATTGTTACCCCCTCTGTAATGGTGAACTGAGAAGTGACATGATCAGATTTGCATTTTTGAAAGATTACTCTGGCTGCAGACTGAAGATCTGGGGAGTGGTCATGGACAGAGTGATCAGCTGGGAAACTTTACTTACCTGATCCCAGAGTTTGATCAAATAAAAGATGACAGTGGCCTGACCTTGAGTAGTCATTATTCAAAAGCTGTGTGATCCTTTCCCAATATATACAAATAGCGAATCATTGTCACACACCTGAAACTAATACGTTACATGTCAGTAATATCTCAATAAAATTTTTTAAAAAGAAATGAAGATTAAACGTGTAAGTTATAAAGGCACCCACTAAACAAAAGCTATGAGCCTTCTACCGTTACAGAGAAAAATAAAAAACGAATCAACGTTTTCAGAAGTTTTAAAGAATCTGTAAAGAAATAGAAGGCATCATATAAAATAATATGAGAGAACTAAGACTAAATGTATGTCAGTTTGATAAATGCAAGTGGGTCAAACTAATTTATAAACTCCAACTCTGTGCTGCATACAGTGGACCCAGAACAAAATGATTCAGTAACCTTTGCAGTAACAAGGGGAGTGAAAGGAGCTGTGTAGGAAGCCAGGTCGATGGGGCTGAGTGCTTTTAAAGTAATAGGGAGGGAGGAGCCGGAGGGACTTGCTTCTTGAGTCAAGCAACATCAAACGTATGTTCCTCTGATTAGTATTAAAAGAGTATTTTGTGACATACATTCCTTTCCTTTTTGGATTTTATCTTGAAACTTTGAGTAGACTTGGCTCAAATGTTGCTTTGCTGATTTGTACACATTGGACTGATGATTATCAGAACTTGAAGGTGAAATTGTCATGTAGTAGAAAGAACGTTAGACCATAAATCAAGCAGACTGGGATTCTAAGCAGAATCTGCCACTTAGTAGAGTATCTCGTTTGAAATTTTCCTTAAGAGTCGGGGTAGGAGCTGAGACAGTGGCAAAATGGCAAAATGAATATGGGCTCTAGAATTGACACCTGGCCCTGCTCCGAATTAGCTGTGCTGCTTATTAGCTACTGGCGAGTAACAGCCTTTCTGAACCTCGGTCCCCTGGCTATTAAGTGGGAATAATGATGATACCTCTTGTGTTTTGAGGCGGAATAAGGCAGTACCTCTGAAGCACTTAAGCACTAGAGCAGGCTTAGGTATGTATTGTTGCTGCCTTCGTTGTTATCTCATGAGATACCCCACGTCTGAGACAGTGCCATTTCTCCAGTGTGAATCTATTTGCTCAGGCTAAACCTACCACATAAATTTTAAGTTTTATTTTTCTGATGCCCTCCCATGCAGTGATTAATACAATATAATTGGGCCATAGCTGCCAGTTATGTCAAATCTATTTTCCTTTTTTATAAAATGAAGTTTTAATAAGTAAGAATTGTTTCTTACTTTATAAAGGGAATGCTTTTATCATCACTGGTTCTCTCATAAGAATTAATCACTTGAAATTTGGCAACTATGCTTACTTACTATTTTATTCACAGCTACTGCTTTATAGATACATCCCATTTTATTTCCAGGTGGTTTTCATTCAGCTTACAAAAAAGATACATAGTTCACTCAAATAAAAGTAATAACTAGATAAGGAAGCCAGAGAAGAGAGGGAATGGAATTGGTAGAATAACTAAATCAAGTCCGGGCTGGGTTAGTGCCCACCAGCGTGTATACATACCCCAGTTCAGGACCTTTCAATTACAAGCATTTAAAACAAAAGCTGCTTGGTCGTCTCTGCTCTTCAAGACCAGGGCCCCACTCCTTCACCTTGTTCTCTCTCCCACTTACTGTTTTTCAGACAAAATGGCCTTCCAGTTCCTCACATGTGCCAAGCAATCCTTCCCCTTGTCGTTGTGCAGGCCACAGCCACTGCCTAGCATCTTCTTCCCCAGCCCTTTACATGCTGGCCCTGCCCCCCTCCTTGCCACACACTCCTTCTGCTCTCTGTCCATCTACTTGGCTGTTTGTTAGAATATACTGTCACTGAGGGCAAGGACCCCATTCGTATCGGGGCGTGGAAGTGACTGAAGTCTGGAAGGAAGCACAGGGCTTCCTTTCCTCCTCGCATCTTCACATAACCCACGGTGTCCAGTTTGGAGCACACAGATCTAATAGAAAGTTTACTTACTATATTTGACAAACTACAAGAAATGAATGCGGTGGTGTATTTTGCTCACAGTTGACTACCATTTTCTGTTTCTAGGTGCTATTTCAAGTGGTTTCAGGCTGGAAGAGTCTCCATTTGTTCCCTACGACTTTATGAACAGCAGTACTTCACCAGCCAGTCCTCCAGGTTCAATAGGAGATGGCTGGCCACGTGCCAAATCGCCTAATGGCTCTAGCAGTGTTAACTGGCCACCAGGTAAAATGCCAACAGCTTCTTTCATGAGCGTTTGTTTCCATTAAGATTTTGTTACCTCTAGTTGTGGTCATGATTTGGCCGCAATTCAGTGTGATTGGACTGAACTACACTAAGGATGGAGGAGAATGCAGAAATGACCCCTGAGACGTGAGCACCAAGTCTGGGCTGATAAGTGTACCTGGCCTTTGTGCTCCCAGCTCCGAAGGTGGGGTTAGTTCCGCTGGCGGCACAAAGGATCCATAAACCCTCGTTCATTGTTCTTCTCCAGCTGTGTCCAGGAACTGGCTCGACCATGTTTTCATTTGCTGAGGAATCACTAGAAATGCACCTGTGGCCTCTCTGTCCTGTCCAGATTGCTACAGCTTTAAGTTTTGTAATAAAGCACTTTGAAATCTTACTGTTTAGAGCTATATTATACCCATTAAAATTACTCCATGCATCAATTTGTAAGTGTTCATAAATAACAGCTCATAATAATCGTAATACTGAGTCAGCCTGTTACGGCATTGGTATTGATTGGAAATATTTGAGAATTGTGTAGACTTTAGGGATAAAAATTTGGGATAGTTAATGGACTCTTGGATGATGATTAAGCCTGAACTAATTTTACATTTTTTTTTCCAGAATTTCGCCCTGGTGAACCATGGAAAGGTTATCCAAACATTGACCCTGAAACTGACCCTTACGTCACTCCTGGCAGTGTCATAAACAATCTTTCAATTAATACTGTGCGGGAAGTTGACCACCTCAGGGACAGGAACAGTGGTATGTAGGCTGGTACCAACTCAGTTTCTCAGTGATGCAGGACAGTTTAAGAATGGCTCAAAGTAGATGTGAAACTTTCAGCAGCAAGTGTCACTAGCACGTCCCAACACCTGACCAGAACCATGGGACTCGTGACAGTGAAAACAGAATTCTCAGTTTCCCATAGGTGATTCTTCAGCTGCTCTAAAAATGGGGTGGACTTACTATCTCTTGGTGTGGTAAACACGTATATTATCTCAGAAAGCTGACACACAAAGGACCAACAGGCATTTGCCTTCCAGTAGCTGTATTAACAACTGAAGTGTGGTGCCTATTTTATTACAAGTTTCACTATTGTGGTTATTAAGAAACGGGCATTTCTTGTAAAAGACGTTACATTATTTGTTTATACACTCTGGATATTAAAGAACTTTCATCTGGAGAAGCAATTTGGCTTTTTTTTGTCTCTCAGAGAATGAAAATAAGAACAATTTAAGGGTCCCTGCAGTCTAGATGCACTTTTTAATGGGTTATCAAATAAAAATCATCCTCCCATCTACCACGTGGTTATTCACCCCAGGCATTTACAGGTGTTCCATGCACACACTAGACACAAGGTGAATGAGATGAATAAAGACACCCTCTCTGTTTCTGTAACACATGTCCTCTCGTATGTCCCTTTGAACAGTTTATAATAAAGAAAATGTAAACCGGCCAACACTTCATTAAATACCTGTTTCTTAACAAGTGTTTGCCGTAGCACAGTGGTAAGATAAGCATCCTCCTCACTCTGAAGTGGCTGAACTTCGCAGACAACCACGTCTGGAAGTAGTTAAAGCCACTGCTTCTGTAGGAGAACATGGGGACAGAGCCAGACATAACACCTCACAGCCTGGGAGTTAACAAAAGAATCTGGTGGCTTGCACAAACAAGGGTTTCTTCTTGTTTGTAGAAGATTCTGAAAGTCAGGAGAGGAATTTAGATTTGATATTAAAAGAAAGAAACGTCTGAGATTTTGAGTGGGAGATTCCACATTTAAGGTGGGGTAATCCGACAGTGGTGAGCAGAATGGCTTGGAGAGGGAGGCCTGTTAGCTGTTGCCATGATTCATGCAGGGATCGAGTCTGCAGCTAAACTAGAGGGGTCATCAGGGGCGTTTTAAAACAACAGGAAGAAAGGCGAGGTTTCGGGGACTGAATGTGCGGCACGTGGGGGAGGACGAAGGCCTGGCCAAGTGGTAGTGTCAGCCCCTGGGTGCCTTGGTGAACTGTCCAAGGAGAAGTCACCGGGTTTGAGAGGCAGGAGCTGGGCACAGTGAGAAGGGGCCCTCCCCGTGGGGGCCGGTACCGAGAGGCGGGGCTGGTGTTTCTCGGGGGTATCTCTTGCTGTATCTCATTGTTGACGTGTATTCTCACAGACAAGTAGGAGACAGGGATGTGGGAGGGCAAGTACCTCTTCTGAGCCACTGTGAAAACAGTGAGCAAGCTCTCTGCATGCTGTTTCAAAGGCAGGAAGGAGGCTGCAGTCTTAGGCACTGTCCCCGTGGCCCTGAGCGTGCCTGCCTGCTTGCTTGCTGGGAGCCACAGTTACAGGGTCGCAGGTTTGCTGGTGCTTTTGCTTATTCTCAGATGCCAGATCCCTTACTCTGGGGAAGACTAATTAATTGGCTCTTCCCCACTTAGGGTCATCCTCATCCTTGAACACCACGCTGCCTTCAACTAGTGCCTGGTCATCCATTCGTGCCTCCAACTACAACGTTCCCCTCAGCAGTACAGCACAAAGCACTTCAGGTGGGTCCTGCCCCGGGCTCGCCAGGGCCCTGTCGGAGGGAGGGGTGTCCTCAGAACCTGGGGCGGGGCTGTGACGCTTAATCCCGCTTCTTTTGATCTACAGTCTTCTTCTCAGGGAGCTTAGAGTGTAAGTATATTTCTGAAACCTGGAAAATATTTTTAACACCATTTGCCCTTGTTTAAAATCTACTAAAACAGCCTTCACTGAACAGTCACTCACATCTGAGAGCCATCTCAGCTCTGTAATTAAATGTAATTTAATTCAAAGCAGTGGTTATCAACTATCTATAGTGAAGGACCTTTTATTTTTTAATATCCAGCCTTCTACAGACTGATAACTTCTGTAAAATGTAGTAAACCTGGACTTGGAATAGCTAGAAAAATGACTATGCACTTGGGGGCTAGGGCAGCAGTGTCAGGTTGTTGTCAGCTTATAAACACTCAGTCAGTTCCGTACTCGGACTAGTGATAAACTGTGTTGTGACCAGTCTTCCCATTACACTTTGAGATGTGCTAACTTAAAAACATGCAGCTTATGGATCAGGTAGAAAAGTAATTGATGGTGATGGCAATTATAAAATTTTCCATCCCCTACTACCCCATCATGGGGCTTTTTTAAGCATGATTTTGAGAAGTTTTCTGTGTGCCTGGCTGTGCGCTGGACCCATTAGGCAAGTGGCTTAACCTCTCTGATCCTCAGTCGCATGTGTGTCAGGATTAGAGGTAGCCAAGCACCCAGCAGCTCAGCTCTTGGCACAGAGTGCCCCCCAGCAAATGTCTGCTCTGAGGGCTCCCTGAGTTGGGGCTACTTCTGTAGTCCTTTTTTCATGAGTAAACAACAGAGTGCTAAAATCTATTTGATGGCCTAAGTGTCAGTCTTGAGTGACTCATTACAGTTGTTGAGTTCCCAATTGCTGTGTTAGAGCGGTTCAGAGCAGTGTTAAGTATAGCTTTGTACGCTGGACTAAGTCTCGCAGGTCTTAAAACTGTTAATAACAGACAGACGGGCTGTTTTGAGGCAAGGGAGCAGTTTCCTTGTGCCTTTCTGTTTTTCTTCTTTGGCAGTTTAGTTTGATATGGGGATTTCTTATAGTTTTTGTTTGTTTGATTTGCTTTTAGTGGGAGAATGAATGTTAATCATTATTTAAATTTTCTTTTTTCTGAAAGCATTTATCTCCCCTCTCCCCCACTTTGTTTTTTCCCTTTGAGTAGCCAGAAATAGTGATTCCAAATTGACATGGTCTCCTGGTTCAGTTACAAACACCTCTCTGGCTCATGAGCTGTGGAAGGTCCCTTTGCCACCTAAAAACATCACTGCTCCGTCCCGCCCACCTCCGGGACTGACTGGTCAGAAGCCACCCTTGTCTACGTGGGATAATTCTCCCCTTCGTGTAGGTGGAGGATGGGGAAATTCTGACGCCAGGTATACCCCAGGTAAGGTGGCGTGCATACGGTGGTTCCATGTGGTTAATTTTCTGAAACTAGCCAGTACCAGCAGTCTAGTTTAACAGAGACCTAAACAGCAGACTGCAGCATCACCCTCTATAAAGCAGGACTAGAACTTTATTTATAAACAGAAGGTTTCTGGTGCATTGCCATCTTCTGCAACTTCCATGCTTTTGAGAATCTCAAATTTTACTTTAAATTTTGCCTGGTTTACTTAAGAACTTTTACCCAAAGACACACAGCGGTCAGCAATAAAGTTAATGGAATGGGGATTTCCTTCCTTTCAGAAGCTCCTCAAGAGCTCATCTTAGTGTATTAACTTCCTGCTCGTAGCAGGCACCACGTCACACAGAGCAGAAGCTGCCATTTGCCGAGCCTGGGCGAGGTGGGAGCAGCCCACCTGGGCCTTGAGGAGTGGGGCCTGCTGCAGTGAAAGCCTGGCCTGCGCTTAGGGTGGCGCAGAGCTCACTGAGGCAGCAGGACGTCTGAGAGAAGGGTGCTGTGGGTGGATCGCACAGGCCTAAACCGGACTGTCCCAGGAAACTGGGGCAAGCGGTTGCCTTACGCCTCTGTTCCTTCTGCAGACGACTGGCACTGGAGTTGTGCTGGCATCATGCCCCGCCCCTGCCTCCCCCCAACACACGCAACCACAAATACAACTCAGAGCTTATCTGCTGGCTCAACCAGTAAATGTGATCTTATCCGTCTTCCTGCCCTGCCCCCAGAATGGACCAAACATGCTCATCTCCAGGCTGAAAATGGTAGTAAGACTTCATTAATAATTTCTGGTCTTTAGACAGGTGATTGGCTGAAATAAAACTTGCATTGTTTCTTTTGGAGAAAAGTTCTAATTATGGGAAAAGAACACGTGAGTCTGTTCCAAGCTAATAAATGCAAACTAGTGTGATCAGTGTCACATGTATGTGGTTCTTTCAGGCCACAGACATCTTCTGGGTGCCAGCTAAGTGACTGGTGGTACATGGTGGGGGCGATAATAAAAGTGGCCTAGGAGCCCTCACCCTCAGAAGGGTCAGTAGGATTGAGTGGGATCAGAAGGCCTGTGAGAGTAAGCCGGGCAAACAGATGGAGCAGCAAGTATCAAGGCACTGGGGCCTGGGAAAGCATAGGGCTTCCTGTTGGAGTTGTCAGAGCTTGGCAAGAGGTGGAGCAGCGTCAGGGGGAGATGAGTAGGCGTGAGCTCTGTCGTGCAGATGTCCTAAGTCACGCGGTGTTTCTGAGGCACCTTTAAGTGGTTGTAGATGGGGAGTGACTTGATCACGTTTTAAAGCTCTGCTGCTGGGAGAAGGGATGTGGTGGGGCCGAGCAGGACAGCCGACGGGGAGCCCCCGTGGGAACACAGACGAAACAAGGAATGTGTGGACGATTGCAAGCTCTTAAATCCCTTTGAGATCATCCCAAACTGAGGCCATTCCCCAAAGGCGATCATTTTGAGAGAGGTTTAGCTTTATGAAGGGAAAGATGGTAAAGACATCTGGCCTTTGGTTCACCAGCCTGCCATGTGATAAGCTGGGAGCCCTCTGAGCCCGCTCTCCCAGAGGCAGAGCCACGTGCCCCGGCAGTTGACTGGTCAGAGCTGGGGGGGAGCTGGCATGCTGGGCCTGGGGAGAAAGTACCCCGTGTGGAAGTGCAGGGAAGGAGGAAGGAAGGGAAGGACGCCCATGAGAGCCCAGATGACCCTCCCGAATACCTGCAGTTTGACTGGGATGTGTTTGTCCTGAACACTCATTCAGGCCACAGCCTTGGAAAACTGACCTGCCCTTTTTCTTCCTTGTTTAGGTTCCAGCTGGGGTGAGAGCAGCTCAGGGAGAATAACAAATTGGCTTGTTCTAAAAAACCTTACACCTCAGGTAAGAATGTCAGGTGTCCTGTCTGTGTGGACACACCAGGTAGCATGGAGAGCAGAGGATTCCATTCTTGTTTGAGATGAGGACTGCCCAGGCCTTCTGAGTGGTACTGAGCAGGTGTGGAGGCTGGGCGGAGGAAACAGCGAAGGATGGCCTTTAGCTGCCTCAGACAGACTGGCGGTCTGACCCAGCGGTTTCTACACTGTAAAATGCACAGGAGCTGACCAAAAAGAGAGCCCTGGGCCTCATCCCCAAAGACCTGGTTCCGTAGATCTGGGCTCGGATCAGGGATCTGCAGTTTCTGTACGGGCATTCAGATGACTTTGATGCAGGTGGTGCTCATACTACCTTTGAGGAGCCCTGTCTGCCCTTGTAGATTAGAACGTTTTCTCAGTCCCTGGACCACCCCCCCTCCTCCTTTGGAGGCTGGGTGTTAAGAGCCCGCCCCCCTCCTCCCCCAGGGAGCAGTGCCTTGATGAATCCTGTCCTCAGGGCAGGGAAGAGAGAAGACATGAAGCCACAGCAGGGGCAATGGCTAACTAAGGAATTGGGGATCTGGGGAATGTCCAGGAGTCTAGAGGCCACAGAGGTATGGCTCTGGGACCAGTGGAGGTGGGGCGGGGGGTGCTGAACCCCATCACAGCAGTGAGTCCCAGTGAAGAGCGGCACCAGGAGTGAAGAACCTCGGGCAAGAGAGACAGGACCGAGTCCCAGCCTGGGACCACCTCCATGGACGGTCCTCGTGACGGTGCGTCTAACTGGCAGTTCCCACACCCTGTTTCCTAGATCGATGGCTCAACTCTGCGTACCCTGTGCATGCAGCATGGCCCACTGATAACATTCCACCTGAACCTCCCACATGGAAATGCTTTGGTCCGTTACAGTTCAAAAGAAGAGGTAGTGAAGGCACAAAAGTCTCTGCACATGTAAGTTGGCCGTTCTGTGCGTGACCTGGGTCCCCTCAGTGCGCAGTGAGAGCCCGGCTGATGGCCCCGTGCCGCCCCTGGGCCAGCGTGCGGTCCCGCAGCGCAGGCCTCGCTGTATCCTGGGTTCCGCGGGCTCTGGGTGGCGCGTCCTGGCCTGGAGCGCCCTGGGCCCGTGCCCCGCCTCGGGCTTGCGCTCGCCGGCCGGAGGGCAGGCTGGGTCCCTGTGCGCTCCCTCTCCCCGTTCCAGGGCCTTTTTTAAGCAGAAACTCAAAGTGTCACCCTGACTTTTGACTCAGAGCCTCAGGTACCCCGAGTCTTCACCAGGCCTGCTTGTGTCTCTCTCCAGGTGTGTACTGGGGAACACTACTATTCTTGCTGAGTTTGCCAGTGAAGAGGAGATCAGTCGTTTCTTTGCACAAAGTCAGTCTCTGACCCCTTCTCCCAGCTGGCAGTCTCTCGGGTCCAGCCAGAGCCGGCTGGGCTCCCTCGACTGTTCCCACTCGTTCTCCAGCCGGACCGATCTCAATCACTGGAATGGTGCTGGGCTGTCGGGAACTAACTGTGGAGACCTTCATGGCACTTCCCTCTGGGGGACCCCACATTATTCCACAAGCCTGTGGGGGCCTCCAAGCAGCAGCGACCCCCGGGGAATTAGCAGCCCATCCCCCATTAACGCTTTTCTTTCTGTTGACCACCTGGGTGGGGGTGGAGAGTCCATGTAACAGTGTAGACTAGACGCACGGACTGCGACCTCAAGACGCGAAAGAAAGGAGCACTAAGTCGGGCTCGCCGCCTGCAGCCAGGGGCCACCTGTGGGAACAGCTCTTCTCTGCACATTTTCCACTTTGTTTTCCCTGAAACATATCAGTTTGAATACTTGAATCATGCAGGCCAATATTATAATGTGAAAAGGTATCTATCTATTTACACTCCCAAATAGCGCCATACATGCTAAACCGTGTAGAAGAGCTCCCTTGTGTGTAGTCATCATGTCTAGCCTTTGGGTTCTTTTCCCCCTCTCCTGTCCCCCTCCCCCCTTCATTCATCTTTTTTTTTCCCCCTTTTTCTTTTTTTTTTTTTTTTTTTTTTTTTTTTTCCTTTCTTTTTTGCAAAACCCTTTTTTGGGCTGATAATGTATGAGCTTTTAACTTTGCACTGAATGATGTTCTCTCCGTCTAATCGGCAATATGGGGGGGCAGCTGTTCCAGTGTAAATGTTTACTCAAGGATGTTCTTAAAAGGTGTGCGCTCTCTACTATGCCTTGATGTTTGCCTACCTTATTGTGGTATCGTGGAGTTTAAAAGATCAAGTTATGATGCTGACTTAGGACTATAAATGAAAGTATTGCACCAGTTTTTTCATGTTAGAAAACTAAAGAATTTCGCTCTGCAGTTTGAAAAACTGTGGCCACAGCTGTGACTTGCAGCCCACCTGCCACCCAGGACGGGCCCTGCACTTTGAATAGGCTTTCCATTTTATTTTGAAGGTTCCCACGTTGAACCTTCTTGTTTACAGATTTTTTTGTTTGTTTTTTGAGAAAAAAAAATGTTTACTCTTCCATCATTTAAAAAAAATTAAAAGACAAAAAAAAAATGGAGGATGATTTAAAAGATGCTTTCTATCTCTGGGAAAAAGGAGCAGCATTTGGCCATGTTCTTTTGTTTTTCTATTCCTGTCCTAAATCAAAGAGCATGGTTCTCAGGAAAACCAGTTCCCCAGTTAAAAAAAAAAAAAAAAAACAAAAAAAAACTCCTTGTAGTTTCTTATAGGAAAAAAAAGAAAAACCCCAACTTTTAGCACTGATACTACATACTGCTCTGTTAAAGAATTTTCTCTGCCAAAAAAAAAAAAAAAAAAAAAACAAAAAAATGCTTAAAGCTGGAGTTTGAGATTCTGCTTTCAGATGCTGTCTTTTTATTAGTGAGTGATGACGGTTTGCTAATAATCAGTAGGTAATAATTTTTGTAGCCCCATCAAGTGGCTCTGTGCGTCTCTGCTCTCTCGTGACTGTGTTACTGTCTAACTGTTGTACCTTAAAGCCGAAATCAGTAACTATGCATACTGTAACCGAGATACTGGGCTTACAGGATCGTTCGTTGTACAAAGAAAATTTTAAATGTTGTTGCAAACTAACGAGTTACACCATTTTTAAAATTTCTTTCTCTCCTCCCCCCCTTTTTTTGCCCACAAATGGTATTATAATGCTTGCTTAGTCAAAGAAGAGAGACTAAACAAGGGTAAAAATTTTAACAGTACAGAATTTGCCATCATTTCATTGCCTTGATTCTAACTGTTTGTGTCCTAAGATGCAAAAGAAGTCAGTGGCTTTTAACTGTTTACAAATAGAATGTGATTGTAAAATGTACAGTTTGGTTGTGTTTGAATTATGAAATTTCTTCAGATATAATAAACCATGACTTTTTGGCTGCTCAACATTAATTGTCTCTTTTTTGTGAATTTATTTGTACGCTCTTTTTTATAACGAAAGTTTCAGAGTTGCTATGTATGAGGGTTCTCATAGAGCAACCTAGTAACAATCTGAGCAAATATCTGAACATTTTATCCGAACTTATTCACAATTTCACCCTGAAATAATGTGAGAACAATGGGAAACTGTAGCTTGCTCCTTCCTACCCTCTTTGAGCATCTTTGGGATCTTGTTGCTCAAAACTCTTCTGTGACTCCATCTTCCCCACCATTTGTGCCCATCTCAAGCCTCAGCAAGAGACCATTTGGAACATGAAGCTTAATGACTTGACAGTGTTCTAGTGTTAAACTCTCATACCTCTGTTACAAAATGAGAAATGCCACAGCCTGGACCGGCCTTTTTCTCCCCCTTCACGGCCCGCCCTCCTCACTGCAGGAGCCTTGGGCCAGAACCTGTGTATGCATTTCAGTGTATGACTTCAAATCATGCTCCAACTTGCCAGGTGTAAGCTAATGTTGTTCAATGCATTCAATGTATATCGACTTCCATACTGGTTTTTCCAAAAACCAAAGGTAGCTTTGAAAAACCACGTCTGGAAATGTTCAGAACGTTAAGCTGATTGACCTTTGGGGCTTTGAGTAGTATATAATTGACTTCATAATTGCGTTAATTGTATTGTTAAAAGTGTTTGGGAGTTTTTTGCGCTTGTTATGTGGAAATAAAGTGTTTGATTTAAAAAAGTAAAAGTGGTTTGATTTTTGCCTTGTCTGCCTAGTCCTTAAAGAAAACAGCTCTATTCGCCTAAGTGGCTGTGTTACTCCCACGCCCTCCTCCATCTCTCAGCTGCCTGTGCCTTAGTCCAGGCCATTAGTCTGACCACGATATCCCCCTGGCTGAGTGGCCTCGACTCACTGACAGCCTGTAAGAGTCAGTCTAAACGTCTTAATACATCCAGTCATGCGTTTGCAAATAGAGCTCCCGAGGGCCACTGAGCTCCTGCTCCCGCTCCCCTGGACACACTGAGCTGCCCTGGTCCCGCTCCACACCTGCCACCAGCCTGCCCAGCGCTCCCTTACCCTCAAAGACGGTGATCGCTGTGGTCAGCTTCCCCGGGGTTTTTTTCCCCATCAAGTGTAGACACCGCCTCCCATTGCTGCCTGCCACAAAAATGTTATCCCCTCATCACTGCTGGTGATCATTGAGCTTCAGCCGATGAATAACCTCTTGCTAGTCTCTGTAATCCACGTGGTCACACACTAGGTATTCACTGAACAGGTGTTGAAGGAGTGACAGCTGTTACCTGTTGACATTTGAGGACCCAGGGTTGTGGTAGTGCCACGCCATTCAATTGTGAGGGTGGATGAACCAGGGAAGTGGAGGTGAGGTTCCTGACAGGGTCTAAGTTGGGTTAAATAGTGTGTAGATGGGAATTGAGGGGAAGGGCGAGATACTTGGGTCAAAAGGAATGACAGAAGTTGCACTGAGCAAGCTGGCTCAGTGTTCGGCTGAGAGATTGCTTCCGTGCATCGGGACTTGACTGAATTTTCCCTCTCCAGAATTGAGGAGACCTTTTCCTTTTGATCCTTTGATTTCAGATGTGAGCGGCAGGGTCGCTGAACAAGAGCCAGAAACAACCCAGATGAACCTCGAAAGCCCCTTACAAAGAACCAGGCCTGTGGCCCTGGTGGCACTTCCTCTGAGGAGGCATTTGCAGGGTGGTGGGGAAGGGGGGGTAACAGAATGTTAAGGGTTCTCTACATAGCTAGTGTTTTGTGTGTGTTTTCTTACTTAATTTCTGAGCACCCCAGACTGGCCGTAGAATAGGAAACACAAAGTCCTAGTACAGTTTCTCAAATTGTCCACCAGCACCCTTCCAAAGCCAAGGAGAGGATGGACGATGCGGATCCCCTTAGGATCTGGGGGCAGAGTTTTAAACTCTGCAATTTTGGTTAAAGCTGCATGTGAGTATTTCATTCTGCTCCATTATAAGGTTTTCATCTAAAAACAGTGTTTCAAACAGCCAGTTAAATTGCTCTTCTTCAGGAAGCCCCTAATGCCTCGGAAGGATGAGCCACAGTAAGGCCCACACACCCCACTTGCAGAAGCACAGCTGGAGAGTTTCAGCTCCGCATGGCTTGAGTGGCAGAGACAGCTCCAGTGCAGGGGCAAGAGAGTGACTTCCCGGCCCTGAGACCTTGGGCCTGTCTCAGTCCTCAAGGTCCAGGATGCCCCTGTCCTGGCCGGCTGTTGGCCCACTAGGTAGGGAAGAACCCCAACCTGCTGGTAGAGCAGGGCTCAGCTCTGGGTAGTGAGGGAAGCTGTATCCATAGTCCAGCCCCACTTCCAGAAGACAAGCTTTAAATGGCCCAAACACCCTGCAGGCCTGAATCCAATGCATGGACCCCCATTGCCATCCTACCATATCACTGAACCACCTGGGTTCTCGTGATTTCATAGGTTGTTAAAATCAGCTTTTGGTGAGGGAGGGTATATAGCTCAGTGGTAGAGCGCGTGCTTGGCATGCATGAGGTCCTGAGGTCTCAGAACATTCATTAAAAAAATTGGTTGGCTGGCAATCTTTGGCGACCCTTGCAAGCATCACCCCAATTTCTTCCTTCATCTTCCCAAGGCATTCTCTCTGTGCATATGTCCGTGTCCAAATAAAAACCTATACCCCTTTATGAATGCCCGCTTAGTTGGGTTTTGGCAAAGGGGTAAATAATAAATTGACAACAAAAAGTAAAATAAACAAACATATGGCAGGGGGGAAGGTATAGCTCAAGTGGTAGAGCATGTGCTTAGCATGCACAAGGTCCTGGGTTCAATCCCCAGCACCCCCTCTAAAAGTAAATAAATAAACCTAATTACCCACCCCACCCCCCCCAAAAAAAAACAACAAGCAAACAAAAATGTCAACCCAATAGTGATAACTTCTCCCTGGCTGTGGTGGATGTGCCGGGCCAGACCCCCAGACCCCAGGGCTCAACAAGGGCCCCAAACCCTCATTTGCACTTCCTAGAGTCACTATTTTATTTTGGTTTCTGTTTCAATATTTGTTCCCATGGAAACACAGATAAGTGACTAAGATGAGATTTTTAAGGACTCCAGTGAGAGACCGTGAGAACTGGCAATGACTATCAGCCCTTATTACATAAGCATCCAAAGTCCTACTCTTCTCTGGGCATTGATTTCTCAGGTATTTCATTATTTATTTCGAATTTTTCGTTCACTAACACTGCCTGTTTTTATTGGGCTGGTCGTTATTGCCCCCTGCTAGATGTAACAAGTCATGCCTGTTTGTGGGGTTTCCTTGTAAATAAACACATTCAAGTTTTACTTTTTAAATGAGCCACATTTAAAGATGGTCTTAGTTCCGGAAGCAGCAGTTCAGGTGATGGGCAGAAACGGGACGTCGTGAGTGCCTAAGGGCCAGAGAGCATGGCCGAGGGACAGCTCTTTCCACAGACGGACCCATCTGTGCCCTTCAGAGTAGGTACCATTTATCGGTTAAGGGCGCGCGGCCTTTGGAGTTAGGAGTTGAAATTCCCATCAGACAGTCTACTAGCTCGGTCCCTGACCCCCAACATCCAAACCATCTGCTCTTTCTCCAGGACAGAGCCTTAATCCAACCATCTGTCCATCCCCATCCCCATCCCCATGACCTCAGCCATGACATCTCCTGCCAGAGCCTCCCCTTCGTCTCCCAGCTTCTGCTCCTGCCCCACAGTCCATCCTTCCCGCAACAGTAACGGTGCTCTTTGGCTTTTTGTCTTTTTAAAAAGACATAGCTTTCATGCAATTCAGGATCTCAGTTCTAAAGTGTCCAGCTCAGTGGGTTTGGGCAAATGTCCTCACTCATGTAGCCCCCCTATCCCAGTTAAGATCTGACCCATGACCATCACAGAAAGTCCCTTGTGCCCCTAAACTCTAGGGCCTCAGCTCAATCACCACCCTGTTTACGACCCATCAGTGGCCTCTGTAGCACTTAGAATGAAACCCAAGCCCCTTATCACAGCCTGCAGGCTGGCAGGCCTGGGGCGGTCAACCCCTGTTGACCTGCTCCCCTCTCCCCATCTTCCCCAGACCTCCTTTCTCATTCCTGCCCCGGGGCATAACCTCTTCCTCTGAATCACTCCTATCCCCCCCCCCAGTATTCAGTTGGCTGGGTCCTGATCCCACCACAAGCAGAGGAGCCTCTGCAAGGAACCCTTCCCCAGCCTTCTCGAATAGTCTTCTCCCCTCTGCAGCCACAGTGATTCTCAGCTGGGGGACATTTGACAATGTCTGCAGACATTTTTGGCTGTTACATCTAGGGAGAGGCGAGACTGCTGCTGGTGTCCAGTGGGCAGAGATCAGGGATGCTATCAGATGCCCTTGAACGCACAGGACAGCCCCTACGGCAAAGAGTGACCCCACTCCACGTGCCCACAGAGCCGAGGGTGAGAAGCGTGGGTCTAGCATGCGCCCTGTTTTACTTTCTTCATAGCATCTCTCACCATCTCCAAGGAGTCCACACACTGTCTCCTTCCAGAACGAACGCACTGTCGTCCTCCCCTCCATGCCGACTGCTGATGTTTTATAATAACTATAAATGGAGTGTAACCTTTCAAATTATGAATCACTGTGTTGTACACCTGAGGCTTTTACATAATATTGTACATCAACTATTCTTCAATTTAGAAACTTCTCCATTGGACTTTTTTTTTAAAGAAATGGTTTATTTTTTATTTTTAAATTTTATTTATTTATTTAATGGAGGTACTGAGGATTGAACCCAGGACCTCGTGCATGCATGCTAAGCGTGCGTTCCACCACTGAGCTATTCCCACCTCCCCCTCATTAGATGTTTTGAATATGCGTGGTTTGTGGTGCATCAATCATGCTTCCGTCTAGCCTTTTTTTAAGACTCCCTCTTGGTCAGTCCTGCATTAGCGTGTTAGTACTCTTGCCAACAACCCTTCACTTGCATGCCCATTGCAGTGGTTCCGTTCTGGCGGGGGGGTAGCCTTGAAGCCTTCCAGCCAGCCCTGGTGAGGGCGGAATCCTCCTCATTTGCTGCGGTTTTACCAACCCCTGGAGGGCTTGGAGTTGCAAGGTCTTTCAACCCTGGACCCACTTGCCTGTAAGTGGAGAAAATAGCCAGCAGGGGGAGCACTCTGATTCCCTTTTTCTGGAAGACGCTTTGTGCAGTACATTTATCTAAGAGAGAGATTAGCAGGCTTTCCCATGAGACCCTTCTTAAATCTTTAAAAAAAAAAAAAATCAAAACAGCTAAAAAACACCACCATCAAAAACTTTGGTAAAGGTCCATCTGCCATGGACCAGCAATCCTATGCCTAGAATCTCACCCAGAGAGATTCTAGTCTAGGAGAGCGGACCACAGTAGTCACTCGCTTGTAGTAGAAAACCGCAGACAGGGGAACCACCCTTCATTAAGTCTATCAGATCAGCCCCTCTCAGACGTTAATGTGCGTGGCACCACCCAGGGATTTTGTTAAGATGTGGGGTCAGATTCCCTAGGTCTGGGGCGTGGCCAGGTGGTTCTGGTATTGTGGTTGGGGGTACTGGCTCACCAGCTGGACTGGAGACCCCAAAAGGCAGTGGCTTCAACAGCAGAACTGTGTTGCTGTGGCTGATCTGTCAACGAGCCGTCTGGCTGGAAGGAGTCAGGGCCCCTTCCATCCTTGCAGCCTTGCCCTGCTCTGCGTGGGCGGAGAGCTCGCCCTCCCAGTCACAGCCTAGCCAGCGAGCAGAGGCACAGTGTCATGGAGAGGGCGTGCCCCTTCTCTTTACGGGCAGGACCCCCATTCTGATGCCTCAGTTATGGCCACCTCCCATTAGTCAGAACTTAAGTCATGCAGAGCTGGAAGGTGGCAACTGGCAGTCTTCATTTGCAATGTCATGTCCCCAGCGACAATGTGAGCGCTGCGTTATTAGTGAAAAAGGGGGAACTGGATATTGGGCAACAATAGTGGCATTTGCCCTGAGAAGGGACCAGTTAAATAAA